>NW_026126744.1:2375000-2967804 GCF_943737965.1 Phodopus roborovskii | reverse complement strand
TTAGTTGCGACCATCTTTGTTAGATTCCTGGGAATTTCTTTAGTGCCAGGTTTCTAACTAGCCCCATAATAACTCCCTAGATATCTATTTCCTTGTTCTTTGTCTTTCTGTACTTCCCCATCTAAACAAAAGAAAACAAACAAACAAACAAACCCAAAACAATAGTATACAGATATAAACAGAGAATTCTGAACAGAAGAATCTCAAATGCACAAAAGATACTTAAAGTGCTCAACATCCTGTGCCACTGGGGAAATACAAATCAAAAAGACTCTGAGATACCATCTTACACCAGTCAGAATGTGAAGACAGAGTATCTTACCAAAATCGTTATTGTATAACATTCCAAAAGATGCCAGTACTTAAATGACAAAGAGAATGTTATATTCTCAGGTGTTTCTATCTATGTATGCAGAGAAATAAATGTATAACATTTTACTGTGAAGTGCCAGGAAGAAAGTAGAGATTAACTCTATCCTCTTCTATGATTTCCTTTCATTCTCTTTGTCATCAGTTATAAAATATGAGTCTTGCCACTGGAAGTTTGTCCTGAAGATCAGAAGTCTGAGCATCTCAGAGGATGCTCAGTGGCCAGAGAATCTCAGAGGATGCTCAGCACCCAGAGCATCTCAGAGGATGCTCAGCACCCAGAGCATCTCAGAGGATGCTCAGCACCCAGAGCATCTCAGAGGATGATCAGTGGCCAGAGAATCTCAGAGGATGGTCAGCAGCCTGAGCAGCACAGAGGATGTTAATAGAAGTGGAGAACATCCTTCAGAGTTTCAGACCTCTTGCATAAAAGTCTACCTTTCAACAGTGCTCACAAGTGATTCGTGGTTACACTCCCCTTTCAGTAGAAATCCAATTAAGATAAATGGAAAGGGGTGTGGGAGAGGAAGAGATAGGGAAGAGTAAGGTGATGTCAGGTAATGTCATCATGCATTTTATACAGAGCCTTCTCAGGGAAGACAAGACACAAACTAGAACTCACTTGGCACTTTAAATGACTGATTTCAGATGACTTTTCCATCCCCACCATCTGTGACTGCTCATCTCCCTCTTGGCACCATTTAAAAATGAAGGTGATACTGGCAAGACAATCCTTAACTATTGTTCAGTAATCTAGAGAAAGATACCAATTTGTCCTGAAGGCTGGGTCTCTCTACCTCTTCCCAAAGCAGATGGAAAACAATATTTTCCTATCATTTTGGCCTTTTTCAAACTAAAGCCCACATGTAGCTGAGCAAAGCCAATGGAGACTGACAAAAAAGAAAATCTGGCTTAGTTATACAGGGCAACTGAACAGCTGCCAGGCCATGAACTAGAATTCCAGGAATTCCAACCCTTTCTTAATAAGATGCTGACAGCCCAGAAGAATAACTGTCTGGTCGTGTGTGTATTTTTCTGCTACATTACCACGTCTCTGGGTCACTCGAGTACATGGAGAAAGCACTGCACAGAGACATTGACAACCTGGCTTTGTTGTAAACTGTGTGGCCTCTTTCTTTGCTCAACTTTGCCATCTGCACATTGCTTGCCTTTGACAGGTCTGGGGACCACCTTGGTTTTCCTACCTGCCCTTACACTTTACACTACAGAGTATTCTGTTCTTTGAGACCCACTTAACTAGAAGAAATTGTTCCCTGGCCCCAGATGTTTTATCACAACCTACTAATGTGTTTGCTTTGCCTTTATGTTTTTTTTTAAAAGAATTTTAAAGCCTTACATTAAGTTTTCCTCAAAACTTTTTTGAATAAAATTCTGTACAGATTTGCAGATTTCCCAAAGAAATACATAAGTGTAAACTTCATATTATTTATTGACTTTCTTGAGATAAAGTATATTCTGGAAATTTAAATATTATTAGCAGTAGAGATGCTAAGATCAAATGATAAAATAATTATATACCAAGGGGAACTTCTATAGACAGAAAAGTCCAGAAGTCCTCATTTAGACAAATCCTGTCCTATCACTAGCAATACAGACTGTCAGATTCTCAAAGCAATGCATTTCCTAGTTCTGCATGATGAAATATATCACCAACATTTAACATATTCTGCCCTTGTTAATGTAGCTTCTTAATATCTCTGTTCTCCTTTCATTTGTGAAAGACAAATAGTAGCAGTAGCTCCATGCTAAGTCTCATCATGAGAACCAAACAAGATCACTGGATAGACAACAACTCCAGTTACCAATCAGCTTTCTTATCATTTCTTACTTTCAAAACTTACTCTTTTTAAAAATTCTCAAAATTCTGTAGAATTCAAATGTATTTCACAATTATTCATTTAACATTAGTGTTTTGGCAATATATGTACTAAAAGAATAGTTTTCAGTGTACCGGATGAATCAATGAAAAAGTTAAACTATTTTTATTAGCATGATTTTCACTGTTGTGGTTCCTGTATAATTTGGTCTTGAGGTCTTAAAGTTGTCAAACCCTAATTAATTACTCATGTAAATGTTTGCCTCTCATCTTTTTTTCTAAATATGAATCTAGGACTTTCTACACTGATGAACCTTTCTAAAAATTTACTTTTACTCTTTCTTCTATATATAGACTGTAATATCTTACAGTGCCAGCTCTTAGTTTTTGGGTTGGTGATAATGGAAACTAATACCAAAAGACAAACACATGGGTCTGTTGTTTGTTTTTTCTCATCTTCAGATTAATCTTCCTTAAGCCTTTTCATATGCAAATGTTTATAATTATTCTGTTACAGAGAAAAAAATGAGATTTTTCTCCAGTTTCCATCCTCAATGCCACTCAAGTATCTCAAGGGATTCTGGAAACCAATTTTCTAGAAATGATTCCCCTTCATTAGTGTGGCAAAAGAGAGTGGCCACCTGTGGAAGAGGTACCATGAGAAGTGACAGTCCAGGTTTCCTGTTTTGTTAATGACCTCTGATATTTAATCAAAGGTTTTAGGTCACAAGCAAAGCATGTTGCTCTTCCATAAAGGGGTAGTTTACACAAACTCCATTGCATAAATATCTTTTCATTTAGGTGTCTCCAAATCCTGGAACAAAATGCATCCTTTTCCTGTAAATAATATCAGGATTAAGCAATAGGGTATTGAAGCACAAGGCCTTACAGAAAGTTGATGCATCGACACAACTATTGCATCTTCAGCTAGTGTTTATTTCAGCCTGTCACCTAGAGATGGCACTGTGGCCTTTGAAGTTTAGAGCCATTGTGCATGGGACACAGCTGGTCTTAGACATTGACATCCATATTGCACCATTGTTGTTTTTGTTTCCCTTAGTGAAACCTAAGCTGTTTATTCCTCTGGATATTATGGGATAATAAATTCCCCTAACTGTTTCTGTGTTTCTTAGTTCTAGTATCATAGCTAGAGCTCCCTTGACCTCTTTCTGATGTTGGTATTTCCTCCAATGCAACTTCCTAACTCATGGGATGTACATCAATGCATTTCACCCCTTTTCTCTATTTTAAAGGTGCACCCTAGAAGAGATTGTCAGAATCCTTTATATCTTTGTGTAGATGGAAGACAACACTTCAATGTATTGATTGCCTTAGACCCTAGTTGGATGTCCTGTTCTCTTTCTTTCTTTTTTCCTATTCTAAGAATATCTAAATAGAGCCAGATGTATATTCCATAGAGCATAAACCCTGACTGTCACTTTCTTGACTTTTGTAATGTTAGAAGCAAACATAAGCAGCTCATTTGTGGTCACCTGACCCTTGCGGCTTGGCTGATTGACCTGTGGGATGTGTCCTAACCACACATGTTTTTGTTTGTTTAAATTAAATCTTCTTGAATTAGCTGCAACCTAGAGCCTTACTGGTTCGCTCCTCTATCTGGAATGCCCCTTGTTGTATCCAGGATCCCTGCACCTTCCTTTTATACACTGACCCTAACTTATGGGACACTCGCTTGACTGTCCACTTCCTTCCAAGTGTGGAAAGCTTCACACCAACAGGATTATTACTGGTTTCTCTGGTATAACCTCCATTTCTTAGCACATGCTTTTTACCTAGTGAGCATTCCATAAACATTTGGTGAAAAAATTAACAAGTAGCTTTTTCAGTAGCAGAGTCAGTTTTTAAAAAGGTGCCAAATGTATCTGATATTAAATATTATTTTACATTAGGTAATTACAACCCATTCTACATGAATAATGTCAATTAACCTTTACCACAAGGCCATGTGATTTGTGTTATGATAACTGTAGATCTGCATAGTTAAGAGTAGTGACTTAGAAAGACAAAGGCTTGGCATTTTTAGTTCATGGCCTCAAATGTCTTGCTAATCAAATTACAAAGTCTGTCATTTACAAAACTTGAGCAAATGAGCCTGTTTTCTAATGAATGTTGCTAAAGATTGTAGATGCTTAACATCTAAAGCCACACATTTTGTTCTCCACATATTTTAAGTCATTTACCTAAGGACAAACTTCTAAATTAATCAGACACATCTGAACACATCAAAAATAAATTTGCTATTAGAGAACAAGCAACTTATTAGTATTTCAGAACATCCTGAGAAGGCAATGGACACTTGTGCACAGTGTGATCCCCACATGGAAATTGTCACAATGCTCCATCAATGGACATTAGTAAGGAGACTGGAACCTTTATGCTTCTATAACTGCTAATATAGTAAGATCTATATCAAGGTGTTTGAATTTGTTACCTGGGTGAAGTCAGACATACTTCAGGAGACCTTGGCAATTACAAAGACAAAACCTTCATGAGGCTTGAGAACAGTAGACAGACTATGAAAGTCAAGATCCTTAGCTGCTGGGTCTGTGGAAAGAGCTCACTGGTTCAGAGAACTCTTTTGCAGAAAACTTGAATTTGATTCCCAGCACCCAAAGGTTGGCTAACAACTGTCTATATGTAACCCTAATTTCATGACATCAAATGCCCTGTACTACACTCCTTGCATGACAGAAATTCATATGTTTCATATACACACATTCAGAATAAACACCCATCCAAAAAAATAATCACGAAATTAGTTTTTACAAGAAAATGCAATAATTTATTAAAAGGGATTTAAAAGCATTTCTAAGTGTAGAAGATAGAATAGAAATTTGAAGCAGAAATTGAAATTTATTCTGGAATAGTTAATAAATTATATCCGGCTTGTCTTGTGAATATATGTATATAATAAATAGATCCACATACACATATAAGCCAATAAAGAAATTACTAGGACAGTCTGAGGTTTGTGGGTGTTTGCTACATTGTGCTTCCTGTGGCTACTTTTTCCTGTCCATGAAACAAACTGTTGGCATCATACCACACCTATAAATTGATAGTTCCTTCTGCCTTAAAACTAGTTACCTCATCAGTCTACATTCTGTGCCCCAATATCAGAGAGGTGAAAGGTTAGTGAAGAAGAGTATGATTTACCCTCAAATGAATACAAAGAAAACTAAAAGGTGTAGTTTGTTTGTCTCATTTCAAATTATAGGAATGAAATTATGACAAGACCTGGGAAAACAGAAGTGTTTTCATGCCATGTGCCATGGGTCACATGTACGTTCAGAGAGGCAATGATGGTGATTTATTTTCATAATAGTTCATCAAACAGCCATTGTGCCTTGAAAAAATAATTCATTTTTGATCTCATAAATGCTTTGGGTGACATTTTTGCATGGATAACTCAAAAGGAAGGAATACACTTGAAGAATAGCAACTTACCCTCTTTTTGTTCTTTGAGTAGAGAGGTAACCTTACATAGAATAAACAGTTTTAATATGTTTGTTATAATGTCATTCTTTAATAGCTCTTTATGTAAGGAACACTCAAACATGGCAACATAATAGCCCTGAGAAATACACAATTCTAACTATCTGGCATATAGAGTTTTATGAGGTGAACCGATAAATACATTAGAGTCAATAGAACATAGATGACAGTTGTTACATCATGAAGCTTGCTCTTCTGTCTCCTGATGCCTATATGCTGAAGATAGTATCATTGTAGAACCATGAAAATAGGAATGTAAATCAAAGCACCTACACGAACAAGTTATTGGTGGTGAAATACACCAGTTGGCATGAACTTGTAATTTGTTTTGTTTTTGCAGAGGAGTTTAGATTCTTGGTCAGAAATTTATCAGTTGAAAGAATGGTGGACAAACTCTTAAAAAAAAAACATTTTCCAAAGCGATCTTCTACTACTTTATTGTCATGAATAGAATTCACTGAAACTCTGAATATCCAGTTAAATGAACACTGTGGTTATGTCTTCATCTAAACTTCAGCTTTTTAACAGCCTTATAATGTATTGTAAAGCCTCTCCTGACTTTAGTTATCTGATTACATATTGAAAGCTGTTACCTTGATTTTCTTTTTCAAATAGATAAGAAGCATTAAATGTCAGAAGTATATTAAAGTTTTCTAAAAGCACATTAGATTATTTTTAAAACATAACTTATAATTCAGTTGTGAGGAAGATCCTGAAAAGCAATGGGGCCGCTGAGCTAAAGCAGGGTTATCTTGTTGGATGAGCTGTTGCAGCTCTATTTCTTAGCCCTCATGCTGAAGCAGATAGATTCCCTAGAGCCGGAAGAAGAAACTTGCAGTCGCCCTATAAGCCAAATGTGATTTCCTATTCTCATGTTTATAAAAGCCTCTCCACTTGATTATGTACCAGCCAATCCATTGACCATGGGCTTTCACTCTGGATGACTGACACTGAGACAGACGTAGAATACAAATGAAGGACTCCTTCATATTCTAACAAAACTGGGCAATGTTGTAACAATTTTGACCATGTGTATATGTGATGTGTTCTGTCCTGTGCAGAATATTTAGGGGCCTTATGGAAAATATTAAGGTAGAGATAATATAAAATATTTCCCAAAGTAAAATCATGAGCCGGAACTTAAATGTAGGTGGAGTGAATGTAATCATTTATATTTCCAAACTATAGCTGTTTAAAAATATAGAGATGATATGTTATGAAAACTTTAATAGGCATGGGTAAAGTAAAATACTGAGGTTAAAATGGATTGATTTGATATGTTAATATGTAAGTACACAAAGAAGTTGGATGTAAGTGAATATATTCAAGTATGTACTTGAATGAAGGCCACTAGTAAAAGATATGTGTGCTAGAATTCTTAAATGCTGAAGTATTTAATGGTTTGCTTTAAAAAACCAGATTACTTTAAATGATAATAATAATTCAGTAGTTACTAGCACATTAACACATACTATGCTAAAAAGAAAAGTGAAAGGCATCCTCTAGGGAATTCAATGTTTTATTTTATCAGACAAATGAGTTCTTCAACATCTAATTAAATTTTCATGTGGGAACTACATCTCATTTGCTTTCTATACACAGGGTGAACATTCACTGTAATGACAGCTTCATCATGCTATGTCTATTCACAAACCTACACTTTGGGGGAAAAGTGCATTTCTAGGTAATTTTATATACAATGATATGAAAAACATCTTAAATCATCAAATTGCCCAAGAACACAAAATAAAACCAACTAGTCACCCATATTCAATAAGTATTAATTATGTTTTTGAGAAATACATATATTTTACATTTGGCAGGGTTGTGTTGAATAGTAATTTTTATATTCTTTTTTTTAAAGAAATGAGTATTTAAAATGTAGTTATATAAAAAAAAAGGAGGTATTAAATAGGACAAACAATAGCATAGAATTAAATATCACCATCTAGCAGTTTGAAGCTATGTGGGATGAGGGCACTGTGCTTTGGACGTCATTTTATTCTGTTCATACAATAGATTAATCAAAAACAAAGAGGATCATGTTAGCATTGCATCTAAACATGCTGCTATTTTTTTTGCATATATAAGAAAAATAAAATGTGAATATTTAAGCCTGCAAACCACTTGCATATGGGATCACTGCAGATTGTTGTAGTACTGTACAAATTTGAAAAATAGTTTAAAAACAAAATCGGGTGACATGTCTGCTCTTTCTGTTTTGTCCTACAATGCCAAGGTTCCCTTTTAGAACATTAAAATTTACGACCTCTCAGCTAAACACATTTTTATCTTCTGTTAAAGATGTAAACCCTCCAACTTTCCCTTCCTTCTTTTCCTCCTTCCTGCCTTCTTCCCTTCTTCCCTATTCCTCTTCCTTTTTTTCTGTTTGAGCCCAGGTTCTGTGTATGCTAAACATATAACCTACCACCAACTCATAGCCCTACACATGATTTTCCTTTCTGGAGTTTGTTTACAATACTCAAAAAAAAGAGGCAGATCCTCTTTCATTACTTTCTTTATGAACTGTTAATACGAACTGTGTTTCAACAGTGTTTAGTACAATTTCTCTTTTTTTCTGAAAATATAAACAAGTATTAAAATAAATTTAAATTTAAAATTGGAAGCTCTGTCATTAAGATAAGTATAAGAAAAATCCCCATATTTATCCATCAGTTTTTGAATTGGAGAAAATAAGTTTAATTACAAAACAATCCAAACATTTTGATAGCTTCACTCTGTATGGGAAAGTTGGATGTTTTAACAGTATTTCCTCCTTGTTTTTTTTAATTTGCCAAGTAGACTAGAAAACTGAAATCAAACAGTAAATCAATTAAATAATGTAAGAGTATATGTAAGTCTATAATAACTTAAATAACTTCCAAAAAACAAAGTGTTTTTGTTTGGAAGATGATAACAAAACAGTAGAAATGTCAATGCCTCACTGATACATCTCCCATCAAAGATTTGGATGTCACACGTGATTCATTTTGTCTTTCTGAAGCAAAAGAGCAAAGATTTATGGCAGATCTCAGTAAATGACACACATTAAAATCTTAAACAAAGAACAAGCAAGAATATGATTCACTGGAAGCATATGAACTCATCACATTCTCTTTATGAGTCACTCTTGCTTTTAAATAACATCTGGATGCTCTCTTCCCTGCCATTTTTCTAACCTACATGACTTTGGATGGCTTTTCTGTCACATGCACTTATATGACATTTACTATGTGAAAATTGTGAATTCAAATTTGTTCTCACGTATAAAAACCACTGACAATTAAAAAGCTAAACTCCTAAAGCAGAGGACCAGCACAGAGTAATTTATGTCCCTCGCTCAACCGAGGGTATAACAGTTCTGCTTCTGTTGCTGCATTTAAGTCAAAGAAAAGACACATTATGATATAAATAAAATCTGGGACAAGTTAAATATTTCTGTGCACCATGAGGACCATGACATGTCTAGTGCTAGTAGGTATCATACAAGAAGATGCATGCTCATTTAAGTTCACAGAGAACACACTTGAGAGCGAGTCTCCAGCTTTTGTGAGGAATTTCTCATGGGTAAAGCACAAGACTTTGCTCAGTAGTTAACCAGTGAGGACAGAGCATTTGTTACTGGAAGCAAAGCCCCACAGATGAACATTTATGACTCTGGAAGATGATTCCTCCTGTTCCTGCTTTTTCTGCTATTGATGAGAGCCTTTAGCTTGCCATAGTCCCCCCTCATCTTCTGTGGTTCTTCTCCCAGCTGATGCTGCTGCCGGGTGTCTTTACAGTACTGGTTGATGAGCTGCATTTCAGAGTGGCTGAATGCTCCCAGTATGTCCTTTGGATGGAAGGGTAGAGCCCTCACAGAGCCAGCCCATGTCCATGGGGACCACTTGTCTGTCACTACAGCCACCATTTCTGAATCTAAAACTTTGAAGTTAATCTTGGCTATGGTCTGCTTGAAGCTGTTCTCCGTGGCGATGCAGTGGTATAGCCCTTGGTCTGAGTCCTGAACTGATCGAATCAGCAGTCCTTGGGAAGTGGCTATGATGCGCTCATTGAGCTTAACCTAAAAGACAAACACCATGAATGTCCAAATCGAAGAGTACAATTTCTAAGATAATACTCTCAATGCATACAAAACTAGTTGACTTTCACAACTAGCATTGAGTATTTTCCATCACAGACTACACAAGATTATGGTTAGTTCCACTGAACAATACACTCTTTTGTTTACAGTGGGCAATCTTGTCTCCTGAACTACTCAAAATGATAGTGAAGGTACCATCCACACAGGGAAATCTGAAGTGGGCTCCTGTTCTGGCTAGTTGTATATCAGCTTGACACAAGCTAGCGTTATCTGAAAAGAGTATTTGTGAAGATGCCTGCAGAAGATGATGCCTCCATAAGATCCTGCTGTGGGTCATTTTCATATTACTGATTGGCACGGGTGAGCCCTGCCCATTGTGGGTGGCATGATCTTTGGGTCAGTGGTCCAGAGTTCTATGAGAAAGTAGGCAGAGGCAATCATGGAGCCCACGTTGGTCTGTGCTAGGTCCTCTGCATATATGTTGTGATTGCTTTGCTTGTGGTTTCTATGGGACTCCTAACAGTGTGAATGGGGTATTTCTGACTCTTTTGCCTGCTCTTGTGACCCTTTTTCTCCTATTGGATTGCCTCCTCCAGCCTTGATATAAGGATTTGTGCCTATTCTAATTGCATCTTGATATGATACGTCCAGTTAATATCATTGGGAAGTCTGGTCTTTTCTGAAGGGAAATGCAGAAGCAGTGGATCTGGGAAAGACAATGGGGGGTTAGTAGAAGGAGTGGAGGGTCTAGAAACTGCAGTCAAACTGAATTGTAGGGGGGAAGATTAAATAAACAGGAAAATGCTTCAAACATATATGTTCCCTTTGGATTATATCCTTTTTATGAGATTTAAAAGTAAAATAATACACAATCCATGGTTAGAAAGAAAGCATGTTGAAGAAGCCAAGGGAAGCAAGTCCCATGGCAACCATCCATGGACTCTGTATCAGTTTCTGCCTTGAGGCTTCTGCCCTCATTGAGTTCCTATCCTAACTTCCTTAAAGGATGAACAGCAATATGAGAGTGAAAGCCAAATAAACACTTTCCTCCCCAAGTTGCTTTGGTCATGGTGTTTTATCATAGCAACAGTGACCCTAACTATACAGTTCCCTTCACAGGAATGTACTTTCATCTTACACAAGCACAAGATTGATAGTCTTTTGGCATCTAATTAATAGGAATTAGTGAAATTCTTACATTACATCTATTTAGCCCTGGAATTATTTTATTTTTATGAAACTACTCACTTGTAAAAGCAGTAAACAACTATTATTGGGTTCATTCCATTTTTATTTCAATAAGTATTGTCAACACATAGAGAATTGTGAATGCTTTCAAGGATCTTGTCCAATTATCACACTATAGCATCTCTAACACTAAAGTTGCAGGGACATTACTATATAAGACTTTCAAGAAAATTTATTTCCATGAGGTAATAAAAAACATGTGGTAATTTTTAGTCAATGTAAAGCTTATAATAGAAAATAACCAATCGCTGGGTATTGACTACACACATTAGATCCATTTGCTTTACAATTAATTGCCTTACAGTTGTAGCTATTGTGTTATAAATGAAGAGGTTGAGAATTCATGTGGTGAAAAGCTTTCAGACATTTATAATCTGAATTATCTCTCTTTGAATAAAAACAGAAAAAGGACCAAAATCATGATAAGTAGTAATACATGTAAATATTTTTATATTACCAAAGTTCTGTACACAAGTACATTTCATTGTTAATAATATCCAAATCCAATACTATTTCAATTTAAAATATGTAATCTTGAGTTAATAAGCATCATGTTCCTATAGATGCCAGGCAGCAGAGGTCAGAGAAACAGGAGGAACAGTGTTTTGCTAGCTTCCTGGGGTGTGAATACAGGGAACCAAAGTGAAACTGGGTCCTTTGCAAGATCCCCAACTAAAGCCCATTTGCCCTGTTCTTTCTTCCACACAATTTAATCCCTGCTGCTGCAAATGTTCATTATCCTATGATTTAATGTTTCAGCCTCATGGAACTCACAGTTAGGAAACACGAAATAACACATTCGAATAGGCAAGTGTGAGAGGTGGATGTGTTTTGTCCTATGGAGCCAAGGTCCTAGTTACTTTGACACCATGTCTGTTTTCTATAGCTTTCAGACATGTGCACTTGCATTTCCTTGATTAACATCACACAGAAAGAAAATCACCTGCAATAGAACCCACACAGATGCATGCAGGGGGTGCATCCGATTTCTGCTTACATCCATTAAAATTGATGGTATAGTAGGAACATGCCATTTTAGAAGTAGAGGCTGCATGTATGTGCATGTAATTTTACGTCTCATTTGTCAGTATAGTGTGACATCAACATTAGGGAATTTGGTATTTACAATATGTTACTGTATGCCAATTTGCATTGCCATTCTTTTCAAATGGTTCTTTATAACTAATAAAAATTTGGAGTAAGAATGTATTTATTCACAAGTCTAGGGGTCTTTTCATTTAATAATGAATAAATCCAGTGGTTTCATAAACAATGAAGGCACACATTACCTGAATGATATATAAGGGTCATGAATGCTAATGCAATGGAAACATGACCACACAGCAGAAAAATGTTCCTTGCAACAAAGGGTTATAGTTCAACATAATTTTGTGCTGAGGAAAACAGAACATTTTTAAAGCTGCTTTTATCTTGTGAGTCACACAAAGGTGCTGTTGTATGTAGGGTTAGCTTCTGGGTTTGCACGCATCTTGTTTCTTTTCTAAGTGCTTCCTTAAGTCACTACACCATCCTAGCACTTGAGATTGTGTTATAAACACTGAGGCCACAGAAGGGATTTTTAATCAATCCTTCAAGTCTAAGGACAAAGGATTTTAAAGAAAATGGTAATGACATGCTATTGATGTGTCTTTACTTCCAGTTTCATCTTTGCCTCCCTGAGAAATGGTGATTTAGTGCTCCTCCCAGAGTCCTGATGGATGGCTGGGGAGGTGGGGGCAGACCACTCACCTCTTTCCTCCTGTCTTTATCTTTCTGCAGCAGCCACTTGATAGATGCCTGTGGAGACTTTGGGGCACACTCCAGGAAAGTGCTGTTATTTCTTACTCCATACTGAACAATTTCAGCTGCATTTCTGTAGGCTGAAAAGCAGAAATCAGAGGAATGAGAAAGAACAGATTTTAGAGATTACTCTTCCGTGTGAACATTTCTTTCCCTAGAATTGTGCTCAGGGTGGTACAATTTATGAGTCTAGCCATTTTCTTTAAATTTAAAGTAAAATGGGCACTGAAAGTTATCTAAGGTTGTGTTTGTACACATTTATCACTCTGCACTGAAGATTGTAACAGCTTTGATTATCTAATTATTATAACAGCTTTTAAGTTAGATTTTTTCCAATTGCACAAATAAGGCCACGAGTCATGAAGATATATATATATATATGTATATATATATACATATATATATATATATGTATGTATGTATGTATGTGTATATACATATATATTATACATACACACATATATAATATCTGTACATGTATAATATGTGTTAATATATGAAGGAAGATAAAATGGGAGTTCAGAAAGCACAGAATATCCACAATATGATACAGTGATTGAAAAGACAGGCTTTGAGGTCAAAGAAACATGGGATAAATTAAGGTACATCCACACTACTGGCTGTGTAATGCAAGACAAGTTACTTGAACCATCTCTGTCTTTCTTTATTCATTTCTAATAATATTTTTAAACTTTTAAGTAAATTTTTATGGCAAATAAAGCACTTAGCAAAATCAGGCATATTTAAAACACAAACAGAAAGCTTTATTCATAAATTAGGGATAGAAATAGATGTTAATGCAGATTTTAAACAATGAATGAGGTCATCACAAGAAAGCACTTGAACCAAAGCTCAGACCTAAAGTCGGCACAGATACTTGACATTATTTCAAGTGTCACTTCTCTCACCACTGTAACCAAGGGCATTATAAACAGCATTGACTTAATATTTTATAAAAATGCTCCATGAATAGCAGCAAATGACAAAGTGGATAAATTCCCAAAATTAGATGTATGAAACAACCAAATAAAAGTCTACCTCAGAGTTGTATCGTGGAGTTACCATAGTGATGGAGGATGTACTTCTGTATATATGTTTCTCTTATCAGAAAAATTTGCACAGTTTCATCATTAAAATCATATGCCTGCAGCACTAGGTATGTTAACAGAAAGAACTGTTTGAGGTGGAGAAAGTGACCCATGAATATGTGAATAGATTAAGAACACAGCATTTCTTTGTCAGGACAAAGAGAAAGGGACTGTTGACTGTAAAATAGGGCAGGCCTGAAGCTGGGTCTCTTGATCGCATCTTTGAAGGATTATTCTCTGCATCTGTAGTATTGGGAGCAGTACATATCTTTACAAAGGGATGAGTAAATAAAGAAAATGTGATCAAACACATAATGAATTTTATAAGTATGAAAAATCCTGTCTATGTTAAAGAGTAAAGGGACTCTGAAATCACACAGATCCTGTGTGATTCCACCATACAAAGTGTCTAGAATGCTCAAACTCTGAAGAGAGTAGATTGGTTACTGGCAGGCACTATGGAAAAAGGGATGCTTAGTAAATATTGAATAGATGCCATGGTTATAATTAGGAAGACAATAAGGATCCAATATACCTTGCAGATGGTCACACATCTAAACAGTACAGAGGTCTATGGTCCAAAATAATTAAAATTGTAAACATTTTCTTTGTATATTTTCTTTAGTAAGATAGTATTAATTTTAAAAACAAAACTTTTGCTTCAGAAAGAAATAAGTAGCTAAGAGAATCTGTGTAAGAGGTCTGTCCACTCACACACTGGCAGCCACATACTTCAGAACACTTTTTTTTTTTTCTGGTTCTCCATAATAATACAAATAGCACTTCAGTTTCAGTAGCACTAATAAATATGTTATAAACTCACAATGACACATTATCAAGTGAATGACTTGAGTGAAGATCCCCTATTAAATGAGACACAGAATGTTGCTACTGTTTACCATGCCTAAGACCTATTTATTTCTCTTACCTTTTAGATTGAACCCTCGACATTGTGTCAGTGGATTCCCATGCCTCACATCTTGTCTTCGGCTCCTCCTGTATGTGAAGGAAAATATCAAAGAGGTTTGGTTTTACTGACAATTATGCTACATTAGAAGCACCCTATTTTAAACTTTGTAGTCTTTTGATTGCCTAAGATTTGTTTTAGAAATCAAATAGAGGAAGTCTTATTATCTCTCACAGCTCCTTGACCATTCATGGTGGATGAGTGACAGGTGGGTACCCATCCTCCCTGTAGATCAAGTCAGTCCCTCTCTATCTGTCTTCTCTGATGGGACAGCCACAAAATTACTAGTATACATCACTTCCAAGGAGTTGCTGGATTGTCTAAATAAATATATCACATTTTATTTTACAGATACTAATCCAAAAATGCACTCAAATGAAAACTGGTAAATGGTAAGTAAACTCAACAGCATTTACTTTTCTTTTAAAAGTTTTGCTATAATATACACACTTTTGTTTAAAAGTCAGTGCTCTGTAAATATTCTAAACCATTTTGGAACATAAATGGGATTCCTGAAACAAAGAAAAATAACCTTTATTTAAAAGGTACTCAGGTTTTCAAAAATGGGCATATGTTTACAGTGAATTCTAGAATGTTCATATGCACAAGTTTTTTCTTTATTTGCTATAATTTTCTATCATGCAAGTACATACACATAATATAGCATAATATATTTACTGTTATATAGATATATTAAAAACTTTTAGAAATAAAACCTTGCCCTATGGATAACAATATTAATATTTTAAAGATATTAGTATTTATTTAATAACACCAATGGGTATATGGGATAAAACAGTTTCTTCACACCCCAAGACACTTATAAGGAGATTCTTTAAGGTTTAGTCATACTCAAGTCAAATAGATTCTTTGCTTGGAACATACTAATGGAAAAAGCTTTTCAAAAAATGACTTCCAGTCTTTATAAATTGAAAATTATGCACATAAAACTTTATGGTATTTGTTCATTAATGATTTCATTTCTTGACTTACAGGTTCATGAGAACACTTAATTTTAACTTCATAATGGATAGGAGTGAACCAAAAGACAGCACTTGGATACATACAGCCATCCCTAAAAGCCATGTGGACACTGACTTTAAATACTGGGAACACACATCTAAATGATTTATGAATAAGAATACCATTTAATTGGATTAACTATTAATATTTTATCATAATATAAAATATTGAGCAAAATGAGCAGAAATAAAAACACACAGTGATTATTAAACATAAAAAATATCAATCTCAAAGACACTCATGATTTAAAAACTATCAGAAGTGGTTAATACTTTATGTTAACAAATATATTTATATATATACTGGTGTGTGTGTGTGTGTGTGTGTGTGTGTGTACACATAGTAGAGGAACTACCAGTCACTCTCATGTAAGGAAATATGATCAGTTTCCTATTGTATACCAGCTCCATGTCCACTTTTACTGCCAAGAATTTGCAATTTTTACTACTATTGTTTCTGGGAATGTATACTAAAACAACCTTTGTGAGTGTTCTTAGGGCTGAGCTGGTCATTTTCAGCCTTCTAGGCACTCATTGTCATTCACAGCACCTAAATGTATTGCCCCATAGTCAGCACTATAGGGTGTTACTCGTGCACAATATATGTACCACAAATTTGTCATGAAATTTGTCATGGCTCTTTACAGACAAAGTACTGATAGTATCTTGCATTTGTTCTCCCTCCCAATACCATGCCTAATATTAAAACTTGTATTTTGAGCTGAAATATATATATATATATATATATATATATATATATATATATATATATATCCTCTCAAGCTAGGCAAAGTGAACTTGCCACATCAGCTTCCAGACATCCAAATAGAAAACCTTGTTATAGCTCCTTTTAAATGATGAGATCAGCGAGAGCCTTTGGTATGTGTCAGTTTTCTTGAATGCATTCCTAGAGCATAACAGAACCATGCTGGTAGGCACCATAATATTACATTACACATAGGATTAGGCTTTGGCTGACTTTGCTGATGTTTCATCATTATTCTCAATTTCTTTGGATAAACAATGAAATCATTTTCTAGTTTCACAGAAAAGATATTTGTAAAGACTGAACTGATTATGCCATCGTTTCCCAGCTATCTGCCTGAATTCAGGATAAATAACATTAGTATTGATACACACAAATAGGTAAGGCACTTCAAAGCAATGAGAAAAATGCATAGTGCTTTCAATATACACATTATTAAAAATTAAACATTGAGTTAATACTTAGTGGGTGAATGTATGGATTTTACTGTTTTCTGGTTGTGACTCTGTCTCTGTGTCCATAAAATGGTATAGTTTTGCTTTAATTACAATTAATTCATCCACATATTATTTGCTATAGATAGAAAATCTAAGGATAAGATAATAAAGGCAGATAATACTAGTAAAAGAGTGATGATTGAAAATATTGCAAAAAGTCTTTTCCACCACTCTCTTTTAATTACATAGAAAATAAGAAAAGCTGTGTTGATTCATTCTGCAAAAGGACATTACATTCTCCACAACACATCTGAGGTGGAAACAATTTGGAATATTTTGTAGATATTTTTAATGAAACTTCTACTCACTAACCAATAAAGAATATGGGGTAAGCTCATGCACTCTGTCTGTGTGTGTGTGTGTGTGTGTGTGTGTGTGTGTGTGTAGTGTGATGTTTGTGTGTGTGTGTTTGTTTTGTGTTGCATTTTGAAAGTCTTGTGGTAGAATTAAGTCACTGGTAAAGATATTCAAACAGTTACTCAAATAATTGGTACTTTGTATTTCAGCTCAAAATACAAGTTTTAATATTAGGCATGGTATTGGGAGGGAGAACAAATGCAAGATACTATCAGTACTTTGTCTGTAAAGAGCCATGACAAATTTCATGACAAATTTGTGGTACATAATAGTAATGTGTAACCCATGTTTCAGTATGAATATTAAAAATATAACTGGATTTATAATAGGTGAGACAATGTATGGACACATTTTAAGACATCTAAAATATGAAATGAATCTTAAATATGCAATTATTCTCCACACATGGAATGAAATTTTACTTGGGAAATATTGCTTGTGTGGAAATTAAAAATTCCTATCAGCCTAAGACAAGTCTTTGTAAAGAAGGGGTTCTGCCCTTCCATCATTTCACATTACAAACAAGCACTAATTTATCTATAGGATATGGCAGTGTTCAATTCATGCTCACTTTGCTGTTTAGAGAGTACCATGTACCAACTTCATTCATCAAAAAAATCTGGTTAAAAGACCAAGGACTCTAACCTTGGTACTGGAGATGCATGGCATTCTTAGCTGTAGAACTTTTATCAGTTAAAAAAAAATTGTATTGTCAGGCAAATATTTAGACGAGGAACACTTTTAAACACTACTTTAATTACACTTAGAGGTACATGACAAATACTTTTGAAAATTCTAGTAGTAGCTGCAAAAATAAAATTCATTTAAGATCATGTTTGAAATTTGCATCCCTCGCATTCTGTATCCATGTTCTGTTCTTCTCAGCCAGTGCAAATACAATTGCAAGGGAATGAACATTTGAAAGGGAAGGGAAGTTCATATGAGTGAAGAAGATCCTGCTTAACTCCTACGACAAACTTGGGAGGACACTGAGTCTCTGACACAGACGCAAGACTCCTGGTTCAAAGACTTGTGAAGAAGGGGGACACAGCCCAGGCTACTCCTCTCTACTCCAGATTCACATTTCTTTCTCTCCTCAGCAACCTGGCTGGAGTGCCCCATAGACATGCTTGGTTTAATCTTCTTTCTACATCACAAGTGTTCATTCCATAGGGTTCACTCTGAGGCAATGACATCTGTGGGTTTTCTAGTGCTCTGGTTTTTAAGAACTTGGAATTTTTTTACTGCTCTGGTTCTCTAAGCTCTTGTACCAAGTACTTTAACAGAGTATTCAACTACTCCTCTATATGACCTAGATTACAACCCCATTCTGCATCTTTTGTCCTCCTACTTCCAATGCCAATGCTCCAATGAAAGCAACCCCAGCTCGTGAACTTTTAGGACCAAGAATCGGGTGATTTCCTTTCTAAACAAAAGAACTAAGTGCTGACAAGTTACTGATAAAATCCTACATCACCTGACATTGGAAATGTATTTCTTTCTGGCCTTCCTTCTCTTGTCATAAGGTAGTAAGTGCCAGCATGAGTTTAGGTGTTGTCCCTTGGCTGTTCCATGGCATACTTCTAGAGTGTTATTCCCCAGAGGATGCCTTGGTGCTACTCTTTTCATATTTTTTTGCTTGGTTCACTCTTCTGTCACCACTAGGGCCCTCTCTGACCATTGTTCAACTTTTCAAAAACTGCTTCCCGTATGTCATAACCCTCTTTCTCTTTCACACCCAGAAACCTCGTGATTGTTTGACATGCCTTTTCTTCTCTCATCAGACCATTTTATACCCAAGCACAAATTTTTGTCTTTTGTTGTTGTCTTCCCTATTTTATACCTGTTTTTTTTTTTTTTTTTACAACAATGCCTAACTATGTTTTGTTTCAAGATAAATATTTGTTGAGATAACAGACAAAAGGTTTAAGGTTGACATATGAAAATGCAGTGGTGTGGCTCTAGTAAAGCTTATGACACATCTACAGTGGGATCCAAAGGTTTTTGTGTGTGCTTTGATTTTGTTATAATTGCTTATTTGCTTGCTTGTTTGTTTGTTTTCTTTTTGGGTGTGGTTTTATTTTGTTTTCTTGATTTGGGAGGTTTTGTTGTTGTATTGAGGTTTTGGTTTTTTTGAGGTAGAATCTAAATTTGGGTGGATGGGGAGAGGGAGAAGATCTGGAAGTACTTGGAAGAGGAGAAGAATATGATCAAAATATTTTAAATTTTCAAATATGACATGATAAAAATTAATATATTATACAAATATAATGTAATAAAAATATAATTTAAAAAAAATCACCCAATGGTTGCCTGGACAGTGCAGAGGTTCTTAAGACTGGAGTCATTTGCTCCCACTGACCCTAATTTTTAAGAGGTTTTGGTGCTCTCATTCTTCACAGCCTATATCTCAAATGTTATTGCAAATATCTAGGAGCTCAACCAACTCTGATGTCTGCATATTCTTTACTGTCTCAACAGTTTTTCCACTACAAATGCCTTTCAATTTGCTTTGAACATTTCTGGGAACTATTTAAATTCATCTCCTTTTATTAATTATATTAACGCAAAAACTCTTTGTTATAATTAAGCAATGTAGCCACACCTAGCAGTGTGGAGTTTAAGGCTACAGTGACTCACATGGACACAACAGAGACACATATTAGCTTGAAAACAGTTAAATGCTGCCTAGGTTACTGATGAGTCTGAAAGCACACAATTGCCATTGAGAAGAAAAGAAACCATCATATCGTGCAGTGCGACATCTTGCTCACTCAAAGGATGTATGTAGTGCTAAACACAGTATTGCCTTTTTAGATGAAAGCAGCCATACAGCTGATCCACATCTGCATTGCCCTATGAAGCCCATTGAATTTTCACATGAATGCTTAGTACTCACCGCTTCCCAGTGGGGTAGAACCTGGAGCAAGAGTGGCCATCCCAGGCACAGTATGGGTCCCTCGCCAAGCAGCAGTCTGCACAAGCTGTGCCATAGATGTGGCAGCGATGCAGAGACACTTGGGAAACCCCTTCATTGGAGCTCACATACAACTGTTGCTATGAGAGTAATCATGGCAATTTATGTCAGAGGTGGAATTTACAAGACGTTTAGCAGGAACACATAACATATGACCACAAACTGGTGGATTCATTTAGAAACAGACAGACTCAAAACAAGATGCATAGAGGGTATAATGCCAAAATAAATAGAATTTTCCTACTGTTAATATGTCTATAACATTAGCACTTTCTACTAAAAATAACACCTCTCAGTGTACCATATAGAATGGTAATCTGTTTTAAACACTGGGATCCATTGTCCTCTCAGACTTGAACTAATATATTGCATATTTAAATTATGATGTTTTCTTTTCCTTTGACATCTGTCTCTCAGCAAATCACAAGTAAGCTTTCATATATTTCAAGTCCAACAGCCGAAGTCAATTTTGAAACAGAAGACATTTTGTTTAGAAGACAAAGTAATTAGATAATCAGTCATTGTCAAAGTGGAAACAGTTGAAAACATGTCTTTGAAAGTAATATACACTTATTAAAGCTATTTTTAAGATTATTTAAAAATTTCCAATGCTTATTTTTATATGTAAGTGTATACTTGGACTTGTATGTGTATGTATGTGACACATGCGTGTGTGTGTGTGTGTGTGTGTGTGTGTGTGTGTGTTTGTGTTTGTGCCTGTGTACTTATACAGTGGCCAGAGGAGGACACTGGGTATTATTTTTTATATATGTGACTAGGTTTTTGGGCTTCGTATGTGTGTGTATGTTGACATAGGCACATGCATGTGTGTGTGTGTGTGTGTGTGTGTGTGTGTGTACTCATTCAGAGGCCAGAGGAGGACACTGGGAATTTGGCTCTGTCCCACTCTGTCATATTCCTTTGAGTAAGTTACTGAACCTGGAGATATGCTGGCCCCAAGCAAGCCATAGCCATCTCCGTCTTCCCTCTGTGGTACAATAATGCTCATGCCTACATCTTGCTGTAATGTGGACGCTGTGATTGAAACACAGGTGCACATGTTTTAACAGCAAGTATTCTTATATTCTGGCTGGAGAGATGGCCTAGTGAGGGGAGGAATGTAGCTCAAGAGGTCTCTAGGTTCAGTTCCCAGTAAGCATTTATTGAATAATAAGTATATCTAAAAGAGACAGGCAAATTAAAGTGTCCATTAATTGAAAATATTTTTTTAAGAATACTGGTTTATTTGAGAAAAAGGCAAAAGGTAGCTGTATATTTTAATTTTTAGTAATATCAATATTTTTGCAATTGGGTATAAGGTAAGAAATATGATTAATTAATTTGAGTACTAGGAAAGATATCAAATTCATGACATTTAAACACCTTCACAAAACTGCTTCAGAAAGTAGTACAGTGTTTAGTGAACCCAGGGATTCAGAAAATCAAATCACTACACTAACTGTGGAGCTCACTGCTTCCCTGAAACATATTAAATATCTGCAGTGTAAGATGTTGAAAACCAACATAACATATGACCTATAAATATGTTAGGCATACATTTTATATATGACCACCATGACACAAAAATGACTGTGAAGGTTTTGAATCTTGCTGCTATATTGTCTCTTTCCATTAAGCCATCATAAACAAAAAGGCTTCCCTGCTGGCTTCAAAGACAATTCTGACTTAAGATCAGCTCTGTTGGACATTTGCAAAATGACAAATGACTTCTTGTTAGTTGGGAAAATGTTTGCTATGCTTCATGCAAACATTTTTACAGATGAGATCTTTAACTCCATTTTGTCGTATTTATTTTTTCTCATAAAATTTGGTCAAGTGCAAAGAGCACAAGACTAACTATGGAACCACATCATGTCTATCCAGTACATTGGATATGGCAAAGAGCACTGCAATTATAAAATCAGTTGTACAAGCATCAAAAGTCTTTGGTCTCCATTCCAAGAAAAACAGAATCTAAGATTCTTACAGACAGCACTAGCTAGTGCCATTTTGTCCTAGGCAATTTATATACATCATTTGTGAGAAAGGCGATGCTTTTGAGACTAGAAACTTAGGTCAAGGAAGTTAAAAAATTTGCTTGTAATTTATAGTCAAGTTGGGATTCAAATACATATAAAGCTGACTCAATCTGACTCCAAAGAGGCAGCTCTTAGTGAATTTGTTTAAGATAATGCCTTTGATAATGGGAGCAGGGTGTATAATAGACAGGAAAAAAAAAAAAAAAAAAAAAAAAAAGGATTGCCATCTCTTGCTCATGTTCTTGTTCCGGGAAACTTAGATTAGCTAGTTCTCGATAATCACCATCACTCACTCCTTCAAATCCAAAACCGTGGATAGGGCACACTAAAGGTTTTGTTGACAAATAAATGCTGAAAACTTTGATCTTACTGTAGCCCAAACATGATACTAAATTCTATTTTTAGAATGTTGAGTTTTATTGTGCCATAACAGTTGAGGATATGACAAACACAAAACACTGCAATGCCTATCCACATATATGGTCTGCTCTCATTAGCTTTTATGCAAAAGAAAACTATTCCATTTTCACTAACAGATACTGAGGCCTATAGCAAAGTAAAGATGATTCTATATGATTATCAATAGTAAAACTAGTTTTTCAGAAGTTAAAAAAAAAACATATTTTCCTGGTTGTGAGACATTGTATCATGCCCAAAATAGAAAAGTCTCAGTTCTTACCTTCTTGGATGAGATTTTCATTGTTGTTATGGGAACATGATTCTAAAAGATTAGAAAATGTACATTAGTTGCTTATATGATCTTAAGAGCAGTTTTGCATGTAAAAATTGAAGTTTTGTATAAAAGTTCAAAACATCATGGTTTTCTCTCAGTGCTTAACCTCTCTGTAAAGTACCTTCCTTCTTTGGGACTAAGACTAGACTTGCTGTGTGACATGTACTTAAACTTGAAAGGAGTACCTTCACCACACCTTATCACAACAGGCATTAAAATGCATTGACAAGTAAGATAATTGAAAGAAGTATTTGGGACATTGAGTTGAGGGTTGGAACTGGGTTTGAAGGTTGGGGGAGGGTGTGATGGGGAAAACTTAGTCTGCAGGAGTCATGACAAGGGTTGTTTAGGAAATGTAATAGACTAAACCATGCTATCGAGTTCTCACTGGTGAACCAAAGAAATATATGGTTAGGAATGATCTTTTTTTTTTTTGTGAAAGATTTTCCAGGAATAGTAATCCTTCTGAAAGATATTTGATAACTACTCCCTAAATTTTGTCAAATAGTTTTAAACTTAAAGTTAAATTTCTGATAACCTAATGATGTTAATGAAGACTTAAATAATTTAAGCAGGAGTAAAATGTCAAATTCAGTTATTCTCACTTATAAGTATTTTTTTTTAGATTGCATAGATTTGTAAACATTTAAAATGAAAAAATGGTAACATCACCTAACTTTTAGTTCCAATAATTTTATTATCCTTTATTAATATACACACATACATGTATATCAGTGACAAATTCCAGCCACCAAATCAACTACCAAAGTTGGATCTCAGTTTAATTTAAGCTTACAGAAACTAGACACCTTTTGAAAACATGAATATAGGATTAAAATATGAGATTATACTTCTGTGCTGTGTAATAACTCTGCCTATTCTTTTTAGCTACACTGACTGATATTTCTCAAGTATTTCCAGATGACATGTAATTAAGGACACTTTTCCTACTTGAATCCATTATATCCTTACATGGCCATTACAGTATATCACACACACCCAATTATTTGTATCTCACCTCAAAAGTGTGACACAAGCAAATGCCAAAGACAGTTACTGCACTTGCCCAGAATGTCTTTTGACTTTGCTTATCAACAAACCACACAGTCATCAGTAAGGAAGCTCAAACACCTTGTAGAATGATTCCCTCACATCATTGTGACTGGTTGTATATTTCCACTGAAAAGTTTCTTGTCCTTGATGATAACAAGCAAGTCATGTAACAGCCCATACATAATTCTCACTTGATCAGAATAATGTACATGTCTTTACAGCTTTTCTATAACATATATATTTAGATTTGTGTCAAACTCACTTTATTAAACATTTCCCCGAAAACCAAAAAGATACTCCAGTATTAAAAATGAAGTATTTGTACAATATAACTTTTTGTTATCTTCAGGAATCACCAAATTATCCCTAGTTGGTTGCATGAGAAAAAAAAAAAAAAGCATAATAGGGAACACAATCTTAGTTAATGCTGTGAAACATTTAAGTCCTTTGCAAAACCTGCTGGAATCAATGCAGTTAACCTTTATTTTGGGAAAATAATTTTAATGGGCTAGCCAGGAAGAAACCTTGTGCAATTCAGAGTCAAGTATTTAAAGTGATAAATTTCCTAACACACTGGAGAGTAGATAGTGTGCCTCTAGCTTATACTAGACTCCACTCTTCATTGCATTCTTTACTTTTAAAATGTAATCATGAAATCTAACAGTATTGTATCTTAAGTAATTAGATGCTTATGAAACCAACAGTCGTAGTAACCACAATAATGATCTTAATGAGACAAAATGTTCCAAGTCAAGCCAGCTAAGCAAGACAGCCAAGTGTGGACCAGCAATGCTCTGCCTCTGGTATTTCTGAGTGCCACTGATTAAAATCCTGAGTCAGTGGCAGGCTCTGTGTTCCAGCAACCATTGTGTCTTAATTGGCTTTGTCATATCAACCATTGTGTCTTAATTGGCTTTGTCATAAATAATGGTCTATGAAAAGTATTAAATCCAACCAAAGTTTCCTTAGATCTCTTTTGTGGTGTTTCCCCTTAGTGTCCAAATGCAGATAAGAAGGACACTTGTACAACAGCAATGATCATGCTAAGAGGAAAGCAGCAAGGCAGGACCACTGAACCATTTCCTCTGGTTCTCAGATACTTAAAGAAATGGCAGCTGGGCTTGATGGCCTCAGTCTGCAATCCCAGAGCTTGGGAAACTAAGGAAAGCAGGTCCCGAGGTGGAGGCCAGACTACAGTGACAGGCTCTGTATAAAAGTAAAAGAACGGAAAGAGCCTGTGGTCTGTGTCCTGACTGGCAAAGTTCTTACAGAAGTGAAATTCTCTGTGTATACTTTTTGTTTTTGTTTTCTTGGATCTCTCTCTCTCTCTCTCTCTCTCTCTCTCTCTCTCTCTCTCTCTCTCTCTCTCTCTCTCCTCTCTCAATTCAAGGAGACTAATGCAGTGAAATATCAAGTAAGTATAGAACATAAGGCTTTAAGTACTTAAAAGGAACATTTTTTTCTTTAACCAGAGTGACATGCAAGGGAAAGCAATCAAACATCAGTTTTTCTTGAAATGACTGGTTGCAAAAATATGAGGAAGCTTATCTACAATCAGTACTGTGAAGGCATTTGGGTACAGTGATTTGTGAAGAGGATGATAAAACCCTGTTCATGACAAACTATTCTAGACCTTGGCCATAGGGGCTCATTTTTAAAAAATAATGATGACCAAATTTTTTTGAATTGTGATGACAGCTGAAAAAAATAATGTAAGCCTTTTCTGTTAAGATAACTTGAAGTATAAGAAAATATTTCACAAAAATATTTGTTCTCTATTTATCCTTTTATCTGATGCATTTTACTATTAAAATATATTACAGTTGTTGGTATAATCTTTTATTAGATATTTTTACTGGCTAGAGGAGTAAAGGAATGATGTCATCATGCATGTGTTGAGATGAATAGAAGTAATAGGCAAACCTTAAAGACTTGCAGCTCCTCCAGAATGAGCTCCCCGCTGGCAGAGCTGTTGCTAGGAAGGACTACCACCTTCTGCACCGTGCCCCGATCTAGGTTGGAGAGAGACAAGCAGACACTGTCAGAATTCTGCCTGAAGACTCAAGAGTGTTGCTACCAGAAGAGTCCAGTCCTCAAAAATAGATCAAATGTTAAACAATTAATATTTATAAATATTATAATTTATAAATATTATAAACATTGAATTTATGTCTAATCCCATATGTTTAAATTGAGAATAGATACAACTAAAAGGAAACTACGTCAATCTTCAAATTTCATTTTGCCTAGGGTTCCATCACAGTTATCAAAGAAGGATATTCATGTCTTAAGTCAAAAGTGTGAGTCAGGGAATTGTACAAATATGTGTGTGTGCACAAGTATAAATAAAGTGATTCTGTAAAAGAAGTTGCGAGCCAAGTATATATTATTGAAATATAACAGGAAATATTAAGTTTGGTCATTAAAGGATTGCTTATTTCTCCAAGCTAGCTAGCATTATAGAGTGACACTCCTATCAGTTTGTTAACATTTAACCTGAAGTGATTTAATTATCCAAGGAAGTTGTAGTAGAAATGGTCGGCTATCATAATAGCATAAAGATCCTATTACTGAACAATAGATATTAGATTTATGATTTTGAGTTTAGATAGAGAAAATATCTCACTCCAACTACAGTGTATACTTGAAATAAAAATATAAATGAGAAATATAAATGAACTGGTTTATTTTAGATATTGATACCATACAGATACAATTTTACTTATCACTTGACAATGTATGTTTGGATGTTCTTAAAATACAAGGAAATTTTTGAAATTACATGGTCCAAAATAATGTAAAATAAAAATGTTCTTGTATCTTCTAGGCATATTGAAAAATTAACAGTACAGAAAATGGTTTCAGTATGAGATATCTAAATCAGATTGTTTTGTAGTCATGTAGACACCTTTATGAATATGATTATTTTGCTTTAACAATTACATGAATATTAGATTTAAGAAAATTAGTTGAAATTTAGTAATGAGAAGATGAAAAATAAGTTTCTCTTAAAATAATTAATAAACTGGATGATTATATCAATTTATAAATACTCTCAGTTGTGACTATGAACTTAAAATTTATAATTATCTACCATTGTAAGACCTGCGGAGGGCGTGGACCCTCACGCCCCGACTCAGGAAAGGCGGTCCCCCAAATCACTCACAAGAAGCGATCTTGATGCAAAAGCATGAGGTCTTTTATATTCCAGTTCACTGGGGTCCGCAGCCATATTCCACATGGGGTACAGGACTGGGAACCCTGGGTACAGGGTTCAGACAGCTTTTATAGTGTTACAACAAAGCCCACGCATTACAAACCAATCATCTCAATAGCATCCAGTATGGACCAATCAATTTGAACTATCCAAGCCCACGCTTTGCCCAGGAAGTCTGCATTTCGGGGCCTGAGGTAGCCCACGCTTTGCCCAGGAAGTCTGCTTTCCATAGAGCTCCTGGGTAGTGTGGCACGGTTCATTTCCTGTTCTCATTCACTCACAGGTGCTGTCAGTAACCCACTCTGTCATAAAACAGTCAAGAATGACCTTTTGCCTACTCTACTCACTGCTAGGGGGCAGAGTCTAGGGAAAATTGGGCTAAATTTTTCCATCCTTACACCATCACCAACAGACAAGATGGCTGTTTTAAATTTGGTTAATAAATGTCCATAAGAAAAGTTATATAGACGTGAACTGTGCAGAATTTTCTAGTTAAGAATCACTTAGGTATTGATACTACAAATATTAAGCTTCAGCATCTAAAACTGTCAGTCTACAAACAAGTGTTTCTTTGACACAAAATACATGTTTACAATTCATGTTTACAATTCACATTTTATGAACCTTATCAAAAGATTATCAAAAGTTCATTTTAAAAAATCATGGTTTATAAAATGGTACAAACTGACAGAATGATTTTAAAAAGAAAGGAAATGCCTAAAAGACATCTAGAACAGTGAATCCTGGTGCGGGATAGACAACCGCTAGACTGTGAGGATGGAATGATGAGAGTTTGACATTATAAGAGTTTGGCATTAGAGTTCATTCTCTTCCATGAGTACATTTCACAGCTTAAACGAGCTAAAACAGAGTGATGGTTCCACAATGCTGGAGACTCCTCCAGAGTGCTTTACAAACTGAAATGACTGTGCTTCTATGAGCAGCTTCTATAGTATCATATCAGCCCAGGTGATGATTTGGGAGATGTTTGTTCTAGATGATAATATAAATAAAAACTTGCAATACAAAATCTCTTAGAGATGCAATGTAAATATGTCATAATGGAAAATGGATGAATGTGGTTACAGAGTTCCTCATTTTCGAATGACAATACATCAAAATGATCAGTGGAGATATCTAGAGGCATATCATATAACCAAAAGACAGCTTAGAGAAAGCTGTGTGGTTTTCCTCCTCAACCCTTGTCTCTTCTGTGTGTCTGTGTATGTGTCTGTCTCTGTGTGTATATGTATGCAGATGCTGCTATTGAATACATACATCACTGATCCTAAAGGTGTACAGAAATAAAGACAGGAATGAGAGCACCCAATTTGACTGACATCATGTTATGATAAAGGTTATACTCTTTTCTGGCTCCTTACTCTAATATGTAAGGACTATCAGCATTCTAGCCTGTCTATGGCAATATCTTCCAGGAGCAGGGATGAGTAGAGGCTTTGTGTACCACACTCACAAGAAGAATAACATGAAAGTGTATCTCGATTACAATGTCTCTCAAAGATAAAACTGAATAGTTCAAATAGGTTGCTTTAGCTATTCCATAATGCATACACATATCAAATTGCAAAGTTGTTTACAAAACATGTGCATAACACCTCCTTTTCAATATAAAAAAGAAACATAGTTGCATGTTTTCAGATGAACCAAGTGTCTCTTAATTGCTTTTTCTAATATGTGAATGTACTGAATGTACTATGAGAGCAAATTTTTATGAGTCATCAATCACTTTAAAAAAGTTTTTGGTAAGGATACTTTATTTATCCATTGGTAAAAGATGAAAGACTACAAAATTAGCTAATAAAATATGCTGAAGAACATGCATTTGACTCTTTTCTCATTTTAGATTTTTAAAAAATATATCTGGTGTGGTGAACAAGGAAAATATTTTTCAAGTATCTTAGGCTGTATAACTCATTATATAATAAAGTAAATTTGGGTTATCTGCCATCCATTTGAACTAATTGACTTGGTAAAAATAATTACCAAGGGTCTCCACTGAGCCAGACAGAACAGAGGAAAAGAAAAAATAGACAAGTATGTAAATTCTAGACTTCATACTCGAGTCTAGAATTTATGGGTTTTTAAGTCATGTGTTCACATTAAAATGATAGTCATCATAAGATACACATTCCACAGAGGTTATAAAGTTCCCTTGTACTGACACCCACATAAAGTCATCTCCGTGCAATTTCATTTGAAGAAAATGTGGTTATCAGAAATCCTCCTTTCGGGTGCTCAGAATGATTTTCTTTGGAAGTGTGCACTATCATAAATCCTCTCCATGGCTTTTTTGTCTTTGGGGAAGACTTGGGAACACGATAGACTTACAGTGAAGCAGTCTGCCACCTTTTTTCCTTTAACTTTACTTAGCTTCTGTGTAAACAGAGTCAGTAACTATACTTTTGCAGTAGATGTCCGTCTCTACAGCTTATGTGGAATCATTTTCCCTTCTTGTATTCCTATCAACAGGCAGCTTTTGGAAATACCGCTTCCATTCTCAGTCTACATAGCAAAAGATACCTCTGCTCTTCACCAATTCCATGAAAAGTATCCCATAAGAGCATTTGAGGAGTGGGTAGATAAACAGTCAGGGCTCTGGACTACAGCAGGAATCCCTTTCATCTGGGCTTTAAATTCTCCCACAAAACTGTTAGAGTCTTTCCAGCTACTACACCTGAAACTCTCTTGGAGAGGTAGCAACACAGAAGGTAGAACTCAAAGATGCTACAGTGAAATTCTGCCTTCTAATTTCCAAAATGGGAAGTCTTTTGTTGCTTTAAATAGCCAGAAAAAAAAGCATATGGCCACTTTTAGTTGAGTTCTGACTAGCAAACAATAATGTAGACATGATTTAAAACAAAAGTCTGGTCTGGTACATAGGTTCTCCTCAGCTGGTGCAATCACTTTGCCTCTCTGTACCTCACCTACTAAACTTAGTCATCATAGGAGTAGCTTTCATTTACAGAACTTCAACTTCTTCATCTAGATGATATAGATAATAGATCCCCAAATAAATGAAATCATTGGTGATATGGGTGAGTAACCAAGGCAAATCTTAGAAGTGATTTCCATGATGTAAATCTATATGTGAAGACAACAGCAAAATAATCAATCTCATGATTATTTAATTGCCTTTGTTTATTAAATATCTGAAGAAATTTCCACAAATAAGCATCCTTTCTGATTCTTTATCTTATACTATATAGATTTCTCTGAGATTATAAGAGATCACAGCAATAATTGTTCAATTGCTCTTCTGTTTCTAACTTAGAGACCAGGCTGCTTGTGGTCTAAAGTAGGTGTTAGCTGTCTAAAGCAAGTGATGAAGCATAGCTCATTACTCAGCAGGTCACTAGAGTCAGCATTGGTATTTATCCCCTGGTTGCATTTTAACAGAAGTCCTCCTCCGTTTCCCTGGAAACAAGCTGTGCTTGCCATTGGAATGCAGGAACATTGCCACCTTAATCAGATCTAGTCCCTCCCCTCTCAGTGGTTGCTAACTAATGAAATAATTCTAGGCAGGCTGGCTTCCTCCATGTGTCACCCACACAGTCATTTAGGCACCTATGCTCAGGGAAGTGCAAGTTTGATTTAATCACCTCTTTTATCAACCTTTAAAATTTTATTTTATTTTATTTTTTAGAAAGGGACACTGAATTATATCTTAAACCATTCCCTACAAATTATGCTCCCTCTTGTGACTCTGAGAGCATGGTAATCAATAGTCATTCACACCAACTAGGAAGCAGTTTTACTCACATGAGAAAACACAATCCCAAATCACACACTAATCTCTTTCTCCTTTTTCTTTTTTCAGCTCCGTGACCCAGGGTGTCAAACACTGCAGCTTAGTGCATGGCTTTAAGGTAATTGCCATGTAAGTTCTAGTATTTATTTTTAACCTCAAACCTTACACAATAAACAAATGTGTTAAATGCTCACATTCCCTTATATTTTTCAGAGTCAATTCATTTATGGAAGGAACAAAAGGGTAAAGCCAAGGAAAAGCTGAAAATCTCTGGCAAGTGAAAGCATTGTAGACAGTAAGGGAGTGTCATTAGGGTTCCATCACCCGCGGTTTCAAAAACTGGATCTAATCAAGAGGGTGCCTCATTTAAAGCCTACTTAAACATCCATTCCAAGTGGAAGTCATTTTCCTGCTTGATTACCAAATCACTACTGCTATATTCTTTTATTGCTACTTTTATAATTTGAAAATGAAGTAGAAAAACAAGTATTATCCTCACACACTCCTGATAATAATTGAAGAACGTGATATTGCCATTTTCATCAGCCCCAGTCACAGGTGCTGACATTACCACATCTTCAGTCATAAGTAGCATCTTAAGTGTCTCTAGTAAGAGGACACACTTGGGGTCACAGCACCCATCAAAGCTAACTGCACAGTATTTTCCAAAGTTTGCTGAGTCAAGAGTTTATAGCGTCACATAACTGTGAATTTAATGAGTGAACCTAAATTAAAAAGTATTTCGTGGGAGAAGAACTTTTCAGAAAGTTAAAATACTTCTCTACATTGTAAAAAATTAAATAAATAAAACAAAATAAAATTTGTGCATTTTCAGTTTCACTTGCTGATAGCATTTAATTTTATTTGGCTACTTAGCACTTCTAGTCAGGTTCAATTACATAAACGCCCAAACACGTGGCCTTCAGATTACTTCAGCGAAAGTCACCTACAGAGTATACCAAAAATACAGATGTTGCTTCCCATGTTAAATCACAGGAAGAATTTTTAGAAATACTGCATATGTATAAGCTCTACAGAGAAACATATGCCTGATCAAATGCTTAAGACTCTCAAGTGACAAAATAGTATAATTGTTATAAAAGTATTTTAGTTGTCTATATCCATCATAAGTGACACCATCAAATTAATTTTGATATAGATCTGTGAAACTGTATTTGCATTTTGTATAAATTAAGCCAAAATAACAAACTAATTATAATTAATATATGAAATTACTTATGTATTCTGTAATATAAACATTATGTAAAAATTGTATGAAAAATTATAATAAATAAATTTCAGATACTTAAAAATCAGAAAAACATGTTTTACAAAATTTTACCAGACTACCCAATCTGCAAAAGTACTGTTTTGATGAAAGCTGAAGTGGATATGGTAATAAGGAAAGAGGATATCTGAAATACTTTTGAAAGAGATATGAGGAAAATCATTCTGGAGGGTACTTATGTCCATTGCCCAATGGAATTAAATATGCTGGGGAAGTTTGCCACAATGAACAATGCAAGACAGGGTGAACTATATGAGGAACTCTTTCTAATTTAGTTAGTTATGTGTATGTAAGAGTGCTGGGCCTGCACACTTACCATGCATGCATGGGGAGTCAGAGAACAACTTACAGAGTAGATTTTCTCTGATTATCATGTGCTTTGTAAGAATCAAACTTCAGTCCTATGGCTTGAATACACATTCCTTTTTCTGCTGAACCACCTTGCCAGACCTATAGGCAACTCTTTATTTTAGATCATATGGCATAGGATCCTAACATGCTAACCATCAGGGTCACTGCACTCCCTGCCTGGGGACAATTTCCCAAAGAGGTTCTGAGAGTTCAAGTGCAAGTGCAGCCCAGCGATGACACTGAGATGAGGGGCAGATATTGGAATGTGGAGTAACAGAACAGGGGATGGGCTGTCCTTCACGGCGCTGGGCAAGGCCTGTGTGGGATAAGATGACTGAGAACAAGACTGTGAGCAGAGTTGAGAAGATATATTGAGGTGCTACAATTGTTGGGAGGGGAGAAGGGAAGCATTGTTGTTGGAAATCAAAATGTTAGCCTCACTCAGCTTTCATTAACACCTTACTAATTCTTGAACTGAGATTTAAGTAGATCACATTTGCAAGTTAAGACCTTGTTTAGATCTAACATAAAAAAAAGTCAGTAACTTGACTTTATAAGGCTAAGGAAAGATCTTTCAGCTGGGTTCCATAAAAACTGGGTTGGTTTATGTATAGCAAAAAAACTCAGAGTAAGACCTAATATGGTCAAAGTCAATGTCATTGCATGCTCCCCACAAAAATCATGAGTTCTATTTGGGAGAAGGCAACATCCAAGGGCAACAGGACTTTTCCATATACACAGGTACCAACAACATAAGCAAAGAAAAGAAAAATATGACTAAGCACTAAGAAGAAATATTAGAGTTAGCAAATAATAACCTTAGAGAAAATTTAGCTAAATATGGTGGCTCTCATCTATAGCCCAAGACATGAGTGAGGATTAACCCAAGTATGAGGTCAGCATAAGCTACACAGTGAAACCATGTCCAAAAAAAAAAAAAAAAAAAAAAAAAAAAAAAAAAATAGCAGTATATGTGACTGATAGCTATCATAAATATGTTCAAGGAACCAAAAGTAAATTTAATAAGTAAATTTGTTCAAAATTAAAAGAAGGCATAGTTTTAATAATGAGTGAACAGGTGGGAAACTCAGAAGATAAGTCTATTTGGAAAGACAGAGTTATAGTTCTCAAATGTATAATCACAGAATTAAAATACTAACTCTTCCGGCTAAATACCAGACTAGGAAGAGTCAGTTGAATGAAAAAAATGTCAGTGACCTGAAATGAAGACCAGTAAGATCTTACGTGACTTGGAAGATGAAAAAAAAAGAAAGGACTTTCTCAGTCTGTGGCCTGCATGCTATCAAATGCCCTCATTTTCCCATGTGAACAGAGCTCCATACCCTTAAGTGTGGGTGCCCTTTAATAAAGATGGCTGCACTCCATCTTGGCACAAGGGTAGAGAGTTCAAAACTGTCAGCAAGTCATAAGACCTAAAGGTCAAAGGTGTGGCTACAGAAGGATGCTTTTGGCTATCTTAGTTTAAATAACAAAAGACCTGAATCTGAGGTGTGGCTACTCCTGACTTCAAGGCTAGGAAACAAGAAGTTGGAGCTAAGGTGAGGTTACTGAAGCCTTAGAATAAGTGAGGAAGAAAAGTCTGGTTGTTCCATATACATGACACTGTGTTCCCCTTTTTGGTTAAGGTATATAAGAGTAGTGAAAAATAAACTCTTGGCATTGACTGATCTGCCCTCCTGACCTTTATTCTGTCTCTCTGTCTTCCTTTATTGTCTATAGCTAGTCTTTCCTTCATCCACACTCCGCCACTCAGGTACTGACTTGGGGCTGCTTGGCTGGTTCACACCCCACAGCCCCACAAAGACCGCTCCTGACACATAAGGAAGGAAGATGGGGAGGGGGGACCAATATTGAAAAAAGTAATGGCTGAAAGTTCCCAAACAGATAAAAGCAATTACATTGCAGGTCTATAAGAATTTATCAAGAATTAAGTTCAAGAAAATGAGTCAAGGCTCAGTGCATTGCATGTGTAAGGATTCAGGCATTATGCTGGCCTGTGCTTGTTACCTGGCAGAATGCCCAGGGTTCCATGCATGCAGGTGCAAAGGACTCCTTTAAAAGAAAGACCCCCACCCACTTATACTCTCCCCCACTTCTTTCCTGCTGCTCCCCTAGGGTAAATAGGACTTTTCCTGTCTCCTTGTTTTCTTCTGTCCTCTCTTTGTTTCTTTACTTCTTTTCCCTTTCCTTCTTTCCTTACCCCCTTTCCCTTTCTAATAAAACTGTCACTAAGCTCTATCTGCCTGGAATGTTTGTCTCCCCCCTCCCTCCCCAGTCACCCTCTCCTGACATGGATTTTGCCAAGGTTCCCTTCCTGATCATAACAGCATGATACTGAAAACAGAATAAAGGAACAAAGGAGCAAATAACTTTGAAAGCATCAAGAAGTTCAAAAAGACACTAGAAGCACAAGAGTTGGTAACATTTAGGAAAATATTTGAAAGCCAAAAACCCAGGGAAATTGTGTTTCCTAAACAATGAAAGACAAAAAGACACAGAGCAAGGATTCTGAGTTGACAGAAAGTGTTCAACAATTGAAAGTGAAAACAAATTTTCATTTAGAAACCTTGTTGTCTCCAGACAGGATGAATAGAAAACCTGCTTAGTCAAGCAGGTAGCCCAACAAAGAACCCAGTCTTTAGGGGAGGCTGGAATAAGATAAGTCTGTTTTAGCAGAGATACCATTGTTGAAGTTGAACAATACAAAACTGCTACAGTCCATCAGCAACACAGCCAGTGTTAACATGATGATGCAGCCCAACCCATCCCCCTCCTAAGAAGAACTGCTACAAACATACCCAAGAAAGAATCTGAAGACCTCCTCAAACCATATCTAAGGTGTGCTACACTATCTTTTTCTGTTAGGGACCATTAAACTGGGTTAAGTGAACAAACCCACACTCAAGCAACAATACTCAGGATCTGGGTGATAATAAAACATGATACTAATGTCCCTGGAAATAGCCAAACTGGACTATTTGCATTTCCTGACCTTGTAAGACAAATTTGCATAACAACATGCATATGAGTTGAGATCATACACCATTTTTAATATAACACCATTCATTACCTCTATACACAACCCTAAATTTTAAGCATTGTACTGTTTTTGTCTATTTAAAATTTATAGTGACAAAAATCTGTCCTTGATCAATTTATTATAAAGTCTGACCTGTGTGGGTGTGAAGCTATTTACTTGGTTTGGGTTGCAGATTTCTATGTAGAAAATAGTAGTGTGTGCTATTATGAGGTATGGTCAAGGCCTTGCAAGGCATCTTGTATATGTACATAGTCATGTTTCCTCTTCAAAATTTTCTGAATTTTAAAGTATATTCTGAGGATCCCTAGTAGGCAGAGAGGCCAAGAGTGACACCACCAACAGGTAATAAGAATGGTTCACTTCCATCTTCTGCCTTCCACTTCTGACCTGAGAAGATGGCTTTGTCTCTTATCAGTAGGCCTTTCCTGACAATGGGCCACTCTGCTAAGTTCAAGACTGGACCAGGATGTCTTTGTTCAAACTGACCCACCCTAAATTAAGGGAGAAAAATGTGTGTAATGAAACTTCAAAACCCCAGCTTTCAGAAGAGCCCAGATTCCAGGATTCCCAGGACTCTATATGCTTGAAAGGACCTTTCTCTCTGGGAGACTTGCTGTCTTCTTTCTGCCTTTCTGTGTCTCTGTCTACCTGTTCTCTCTCTCTCTCTCTCTCTCTCTCTCTCTCTCTCTCTCTCTCTCTCTCTCTCTCTCTCTCTCTGTGAGTGTGTGTGTGTGTGAGTGTGTGTGTGAGTGTGTGTGAGTGTGTGTGTGTGTGTGTGTGTGTGAGTGTGTGTGTGTGTGAGTGTGTGTGTGTTGTTTCCACAGCCCTCATAAAGGCGCTTCTTTACCAGCCGATTCTGTCTGCTGTGTCTGATACTTCTGAGATGTTCCGAGCCTTTTATTTCTTTAACTGGCAGGGGGAAAAAAGCAAGATTGAGATGCCTAGATGTTAATACTTTGGTTTGAAATAAGGTATGGTAAACTACAATTTATTTTTCTTCTTTTATAAGCATGTTTTTACAATACACATTTGCAACTTTAACAAAACAAACAACAAAATAAATTAAGAGACTGATTCCAGTAAAACTGTACATGGAAATCATATCATGTTTGAAAGTAAACTGTGATTCCCCAGAAGAAGAGTGGCTTAAGTCACACTGCTAATTAAGGACACCCCAGCTGTGTTTCTCCAGAACTAGTTCTTAGACAGGATCCATACCACACCTGCACTCCATGATGCGCATAGCTATCCCCTGCAATGGCTATTCACAGTAAGCATTTGGTGGTGACAGAGCTGCTTGCCTGCCCCAGTGGCAGAGTTAACAGCACATTCGGAATTGCTGTTCGGCAGATCATGTCCCTACACATGCAATCCAACATTGTGACCTGTAAATTTTCCTTTGTCTATAAAATATGTATATTGTGTTTTCCCTACACACCTGACAGGCTGTTCAAGATCAAAGGAGACAAGCTGTGTGAAGTTCTCTGTAAACGCCAGCAGGACTGTATATAACTGAGCTTATTTACCTTGGCCACTCCTTACCTGTCTGCACATGTTACAACACCACCCAGACTTCTTATAAACCAGTTCTGAGTTCTGTGCTCTCCAAAATGCCATCAGCAACCCAACTGTGATTTGTCACCAAAGTTAATTTCTCTTTTTTCTGTTTTCTTCCTCTTCTTTCCTTCTCTTTCTTTTCTTTGTTCTCTTTTCCTCTTGTGTCTCTGACCTTGGTTTCCCCTCCTTTTTTTGCCTGGCAGTGAGCATCTGTAATTCTAGTTTGGGGGTCAGATGAAACAGATGGATCCTCAAAGCTCACAGGCTCACATTTCTAGCCATCTAGTGATCTCCGAGTTCAGTGAGAGACTCTGTCTCAAATAAAATGATGGAAGTATGATAGAGGACAACACCTGACATCTCCATCTGGTGCACACACAGACACACATGCACCTGACACATAGGTACACACACACACACACACACACACACACACACACACACACACAAACCCAGCTTCAAATATCAAACAAACATACTTTCCACAGAGAAGGCAGGTATGTTGTGTAAGGTTCTTTTGCTCCCAATCAGGATGCAACAAGAAATTTCAAACACAACTGTGCTCAGACTTTCTACTGAATCCTATGTCTACCACTAAGGGAAAGAACTGTCTTTTGAAATTAATGAATTGTATGATCACAAATGAACTTCTCCAGCACCATTTTCATCATATGGTGAGCTTTTTTGCATTACCTTTGAAAGTCAAATCATTGGTACAAAATGGCTTGGGACATCCTTGATCCTGAATATCCAGATAAGGAAGTTCATTCACCTGGGTCACATACAGGCCCACCATTGACTTGCCTTTGTTGTCCTTTCCCTTCCTTCTGGGTACACAAATGGAATTGTTATTCTCACCTCAGTGTTGCTAGTACACAGGAAGGTAGCATGATGTGGGAAGCAGCATATAAGAAGGACATTCAAATATAACAATCTTGTCCACTGCTACTTCCTGCTTGCCCCTGTCCTTCTCAAGGTCACCATAAGGACACTTCCTTTTATTCTGCACTTATTTTCATGATCATTATTCACTCTTACTAGTGAAAACTTCTTAATTTTTCTATTCATTCAAGGAACTCTCGGAGTTAAATGTTTATCTCTATTAATTCCCTAGATTGGCCTCGCACTGTCAGGGATTCATCTAACACACTTGGCTAATGAGGCTCCTCTCTCTATCTCTAGCACAGCACTCTTGGCTGAAGTACATCTGTAGTAACACCCTCTTTGACTTATCTGGAGAGTCCGCCAAAGCTCCTGTCGGTTGTGAGACAGATAGATGTTGGCTTTATTTCAATGCCCCTTCCACTGGCAATACAATTCTAAATAAGCCATTCAGATCATCAAATTGTTAGTTATTACACTTAGAAAAGGGAATGAGAATTTCATTTTGTTGGCTCTGTGTCATCTGAATTGAAATTTATATTATTTACTAAATATAATATTAAGTATGTATTATATTGTAAATTCAATTATATATTTGTATTTTTGATCAACAGTCACTGATGTGTAATAGATCAAAAAGACATTATTTTCCAAACTTCATGCTAATATAGGTGAATCATATTATATATATTCATGCTAACATATAAATCATGTAATATTCATGACAACAAAATTGTTATCATCTCACCTCTTCCTCTGTATAATTCTTGATCTAAGTAATATTTTTGAATTGTCAACTTCCAACTCCTATATTATATAGGCATCATTTCCTGCCTCTAATAAAGAAAACCTAGCATTTCTTTAGGCCATTTTAAAGTACCTCCTTCACTAGTATTATCGGGCCTATGAGATGGCTCAGTGGGCAGTGGTAACTACCCACCTGAGTTTGTTATTCACATGGTAAAAGAGAAAAACAACCTCCAAATCTGTCCTCAGACCACCACATATATACCATGTCATGAAAGCACACATATGCACGCATGCATGCATGTATTCAAAATAAACATTAAAACATAACATAAAAAATGCTTTAAAATGAATATAAATGTGGCTAGCATATTCTATATATCCTATACGGCACATGCTTGCTGTACTCATCCAGGAGCATGTGACTTGCTTGTAGGTAAGAGTAAAATGAGAGCTGATGGGACCTCAGTATCTTGGTTGCACTGTATTATATGACGCCACTGTAAAGTATGTGATCACCAGGCACTTCTGCATTTTCTCACTGCACTGTACCTTGGCAAATGAGAAAGACACTTAGTCTGAGATATTGCCCATATGCATTAGTCAGTGCTGACCTTCCTTCCAGAGTTTAAATACAGAAAACTTGACTAGCAATTATTTTAACTTCTTTATAATTATCAAATAACCTAGAAGTCAAAAGCTGATTGAATTCATTTTAAATGGCTACATAAACAACTATCAGCAATTTAGTGTTTTTTGAATAGCACACATTGCTCCTCTTAGTATTGTGGAACTAGAAATTCAAGATCGGTCTCAGTATGCCAAAACCAGTATTTTGAGCATCACAGTCTGTGTGTTCCAGGGAAAACTGGTTTTCTGTGGTTTAAAATTTTTAGAGGCTTCTTATCTTCTTCCATATGTGACTGCTTTCTTTCATCTCCAGAGACATCAGGTAACATTCTGACATTGTGTCCACTGTCTCATCTTTCTGACTATAGAAAGGACAAACTGCCTTGTCCTTTTCTTTTCCTATTTTTAAAAGCCTCATGTTTGTGTTGAGCACATCCACATAGTTCAAAAAAATGCCCCTTTTCTCAAGGTCAGAAATATTAAATACACCTGACAGAGCCTTTTTCTAATTAAGTTGCATATCTCCAGCTGCAGAAACTCTGAAAAAGATATTTGGATGCTCAGTATCCTGCTACTACATCAGTAGAAAAGTAAACCAAGCATACATGTAAAGAACACGATTTTAATCCCAAATACTTATCGCAGAAGTTCTTCATTTAAACTTTTTCTATTCTAACAGACAGCCACAGGCCTGTGGGGAGTCACAGGAGGCCCAACCTGGTGAGCAGGAGCCTGTACATTCTTCCTCTAGGACAAGGGCTGCAACAGCTATCCCCAGGAAGCTGGCAGCACTGCAAAAATAAAAACCTAGCATGGTGATTGACACCCCACAATCAGACATCAGATTTTATGTATCAACATCTGAACAGTCAAAACCATCCTTATGCTCCTATGAGAACAGGACTAAACAGAGACAACACAGTGATGTGGTTTGACTATAGCTCTCAAACAATCAAGAAAATTGTGAGTGATTAAGTGGAAAATGAGCAAACCTTATAGACCAAATCACTCCTTCTCCCACTGAGAGACTATACACTTGGATGTTAAGAAACCCTTCAATGTATCAACCCATTGTACAGAACCCATGCCAATTAAACAAGGAGAAGCACATCAGAGTTTCTATGTGTTCTGGTAAATGTGTCAGACATTTTGGATACATATATAATCTCAATTCTAAAAAAAAAAAAAAAAAAAAAAAAAAGGCAAAATCTGTGAATGTAGGGTTGTTCTAAGAATTTGGGTGAAATCCTTTCTTGTGTACACATCCTGTCACAGAAGGTGTATACCTCCATCTCAGAAAGGACTATAACAGAAAAGAATGTTTCCAATTCACAGGTTAAATTTTCGAACAGTAAATCTGTACTAAAAAATTTAGTACACTTCATTGAAAAGATTGTCTTTGTCTTCTTTGTCACCTTGTTAGGTATGCCACATGTAGGACTTGGTGACAATGTTTAGATAAGGTTAAGTATGTGATATTGTTCACACAAAGGAATGCCAAGGCTGTGTCCTGTCAAATCATCAGCAACATTAGTTTGACACGTGTGGATAAAACATGTTGTTCAAAGTCCAATGAGAAAATGAAATTAACTTCAGTAAAAGAAAAATGTAAACAGACTATGTTAAATTACAGTAGGAATTTGAATGTAAATGTTTAGAATGTAAAATTAGTAAGCAGACATTTTCATTTTTAATTTTTTGTAGTCAATATAGATATGACGTTACATGATCTAGAATTACATGCCATGTAATACACAAAACCTATTCTCTCATTCACCCAGAAACTCCTATAAAGCAGCTATGCTGGATGACATATTAGTTCAGAAACTGGGTTTTCAATAATAAACATACCAGACCAAGTTTCTGGACCAATAAGTCTACCTTCTTGATATTTTGGTTATGAGACTAACCTTTGTAGCTGAGCCATCTCTCCAGCCATATGGAACCTACCTATATTCTTTTTGTCTTACTTTTGTTTTATTCTTCTCTTATATATTTTATCCTCACCTCAATTTCCCTTTCCTTCCCTCCTCTCAGTCCCTCCTCCTCCCATCCTCTCCCCTTTCCCCCAGATCCATTCTTCCTGGTTCACTCCAGATAAAGAGCAGGCCTCTCAGGGAGGCCAAACAAACACAGAACAAAATGTTAAATAAGACTAGGTACATACCCTCATATCAAGGCTGGAGGAAGCAACTCAGTAGGAGCAAAAGGGTCCCAAAAGCAGACAAAAGAGTCATAGACACTCTCACTCCCACTGTTACAAATCCCATAAGTAAACCAAGCTACATAACCATAACATGTAGGCAAAGGACCTAGCATAGACTCAAACAGGATCCCTGATTGTGGTTTTGGTTCTGTGAGTCCCCATGACACCAGCTTAGTTAATTCTGTAGGTTGTGCTGTTGTGGTGTTCTTGATCCCTGTGGCTACTACAATCTCTCTCTCCCTCCTCCATTTCCCCAGTCCCTCCTAATGTTTTCCTGTGGTTTCTGCATTTGTTTCCATCAGTTGCTGGATGAAGCCTCTCTAATGAGAGGCACTATTCTATGAGTACAGCAGAGCTATCTATCATCAGGAATCATTTCATTAACTGTTTTTATTTTACAGCCATGCTTGGTTTACCCCAGGTCTCTGGGCTATCTAGTCTCTGGATTCTTGGCACTGCAGGCAATATCTGGTGAGCTCCCTCTCCTGGCATGGGCCTCAAATTGGACCAGTCATGGTTGGTTACTCCCACAACGTCCATTTCACTGTTACTCCAGCACATCTTTTAGGCAGGATGGATTGTAGGTCGAAGGTTTTGTGGCTGGGTTGGCATCACTGCAAGTCTTACCTGGTTACAAAAACCTACATTCTTATAATTAATTATTCAGATAATTACTCAGAGGATATTTATGAAGGCTAGATTACATTATTCATGTACTCGGCAAAGCAAGCATCATTTTAATAATAATAAAACATTTCAGGAATATTAGTATTTATTTACTTACTGAAATACAAAGATATGCAGTGTGTATTTTAAGCAATGTAAATAATAATTATATGAGACTTCTGCCTTTCAAAGAATATATTTCCAAGGAATAGCTTTTAAGAAGATATTATATTGTTGGAAATAATTAGAGACTTAAAATATATTTTGGCTTTAGTAAATTATCATTCCATGGCATATTTTAAATAGATGTGTGTGTGTGTGTGTGTGTGTGTGTGTGTGTGTGTGTGTGTGTGAGTGTCTATGCATGTATGTAGACCTGCATGTGTATGAGTGCAGTGCTGACAAGTACACCCTAGTTCCTACGTGGAGGTTGGTCAATAGAGGAAACCACCTTCATGTTGACACCCTCTCTGGTTCACTGCTGGTATGCTTGGCTCACTAGCCTACAGATTTCCAAGGAGTGCCCTGTTCCCACATCTCATCTACCCCTGGAAATGCTGCTGCCTCTGGCTTTTAAGTGTGCTCTGCAGATTCACACACAGGTTGGTGGGTTTTCACAGCAAGGACTATACCCACTGAATCAGTTCCTCATCTTATAAGACACAGTTCATGTGAGAGCATTTGTCCTTGGACAGAAGACAACTCTGAGACTATCCTCCCCCTTTCATATTTCTTTTCACCACTTTCTTTTTTGCTGTTCTTTACATGAGAAGACATCCATGGCAAAATGAATTATCATTTTTCTTCCCTCTTTTCAGCCATGGTTCTACTGTGACCCACTAGTACTGACTGCTGGGGAAATCCCTGCTGATCTTAGAATAAACTCTCAGAAGTTTCCAGAGTCTGTCCAGTAATTTTCAAGAGATTTGTTCTTCACTCCTAAATGAGGGGGAAATGTGTACATTATCCTTAGAGGATTTTCATGCATAGCTCTGAAAGGATGGTAGTCTTTTCCCAAATCAAACACATTTCCCAGCTATCAACTTTTACATGAGTATTTTAGAGAGTTCCTTAAAAACTCAGAGTTCCTGGCACAGTAGCTCATTCAGGATGCCATTTCAAGAGCAGCAACTGCCAACACCTCCAGTTATGAAGAAAGCCATTTATTCTCCAGTGTTGCCAGACAGACATTTTCAGGCTCTGCTCACACATGTGGCACATACTTCAAAATTCTGCATACTGGGAAGGCTTCCTGGAGCCAACATTGTGACTCAGTACTCATCCAGTTAAATGGAAGCTAATGAGAAGTGTGAAATGGTATAGGGCATATAAGAGTTGTGGTGGAAGACCACTCACACTGTTTCTACCTTAAAAAGCCACAGTATTATTAAATCAACCTAAATCTTTAACACCCATTCACAAGAACACTTACCCTTTCACCAAAAGTCACATTGTTCTGATTCATGTGTAGTGCTAAAAATGTAAACTTGACAGAATGTGTCTGAACCTTGCCCAGACACTAAAATATTTTTGTAACTCCAGAAGCAAAAGGAAAACAGGCTAAAATATTTTTGACTCTCTATTAGAGTCTGCTCTGGACCAATGGCCTCGGTATAAGTGGTAGGTGGCAAAATTAAAAGAGAAATATTAATCCCATGACAGCCTTTGCTTGCATGTCACAAACTTCTTAAAGAATAAGAAAAAAACTGGATATTAATGATTAAAACAAATAGTTCATTTTACACACATACAAACACACACACACACACACACATAAACACATACACATGAGATTTTTAAGTGTAGTAGCAGAATTTGTATGAAAATAATAAATAGACTCAGTTTATATTTAAACAAAATAACATGTAATATTTAAAAGACATTTTTACTTGGGGAAACATCAATACCTATACAGTCTCCATGACTACAAAATAGCTTCTTTAACTTCATGAAAATTCTATATTTATCAACCCAAATAAGCAGAAGTAATCATTTTCTGTAAAAGGGCAAGGCACTTATGTAGGCTTTGCTGACTGAAGCTCTGTCTGTCTCCTCCTTGTCCAACCCTCCTACCCTGGTGCCTCTCTTCTCTCTACCTTTCACTTACTTATTTTGCATGGAACATCATGGCATATAAAGGAACCCTTATTCTTAGCTTTTGTAATTTGGTCTGTGAGCTTTAACCTTTAACTAATGAGCCATCTCTTCAGCCTGATAATTTACTTGGCTGTCCAGTGATGAGACTGGAAGGTTAGATCATCAGCATCTGAAACTCAATTAAATTCTATAAGAACAATATCAGGCTTTGAGTCCATATAGCCAAACTGGAGGTTCTGTGAGGTACATTTTCATTCATAATACTCACACTGGATATACTTCTATAATTACATAATGTCCTATTTGAATTCCAATGACCTGTCACATCAGTTTTCTCTATGGAAACTTTCTTGACAACTGGTGCTTTCACTGAATTCCCCTGAAGATCTCAAGATAGCAGAGAAGAAGGGAAGCCATGATAATAACTTTCTTTATTGTCACCATAATTGGTACATCATTATTCATCCATGACAATGGAAATTCTCTCCTGTACTTAGAAATTTGGCAACATCAAAAAAAAAAAATGATATTCTCCCACTTACATTTAGAATTAGTAATACATAGGACAATGATGCATGATTCTCTCAAAAGGCATTTCAGAAAAGATTAAATGGTTTTCTGATAATGATATTGGTGAAGGAATTTTTCAAAGAAATTTCATTTTATATAAGTGTCCTAGTTATTCCAGTTTCAGAAATGCTGGAACAATATGGACAAGTGTCAGTGGTTAAGTCAGTGACTATATTTCCAGAAAGATGCTATGGGCAAAGGCCTTGCCACAACATGCACTCTACCACTTGGACAGAATTCTCTAGACACTCATGAGGCTTTGCAAGCAGTCATTAGTGAAGCCTCCACTACAATTAAAAGCATATGCCTAAGGACAGATTTTGAAATGTCACACGTGTTTAAATACACATACCAAAAAAAAAAAAAAAATCCATGTCAAGGTGCCAGAAATTATGTGGGAAGAAAAGCTGGAGTGTCTTTGCAAAACTATGCTTCTTGTTGTCCTCTATTTAAATAAACATGGCTGAACATTTTCAAAGACTTGAAAATTCCACCCATGAAATCTACATATGTTATGTAGATTTCCAAAAGAAAGGAACCCTATGGTGACATCAACATCCACCTTCTAAACAGGCTTCAAAAGAACCAAACAGAAATGAATCATCTAGCTAACATGAGACATTGAGAAAATTGGGATTCTAAACTGTGACTTTCTTTCAAAAACTACAGGTTTTCTTTTTCCTTAAATGCAAATTATACCTTGAATATTCTGTTGGTATAAATACAACTCTTTGTAGTAATTTAGGAATTATCCATGAAAACATGTATATGCAAATGAATACTGTCTTTTGGGGGCATGCATGAATTCACTGAATTAACTGTGTAACGGTGTACATACACACATTTCCCTTTAAGTTCAACCTGACAAATATTTATTAGGCTAGTAAAACCCTGTGATATGCCTATAGAGAAATTATAGACTACAAAGAGATCAAAGCTTGGAAAGAATGTGCCACAGTGAATCCAATATGGGGGAAGTGCAGTAAGTATTAGTTACAAAGTCTTGCAAGAGTATAAATGGAGTGTTTGAAATTCTTATTCAACTACTGAGTTCCCAAGGATTAATGACACACTTTTGAAATTTGTTTGCACATGGTACATATTAAAGTAAAATGAATAAAACAAGGTGGTCAAAGAATGTATAGGACTAGGAGGACATGGGAAAAACCCTGCAGACATACCAACATCCAAGAAGAATGAGGCCAGGAACTTCATGCCATGCCACAGGGCTTAACCAACAGACAAAGAGAGATTCCAAATGCCATATGATACAAGAGCAGGGAGGTGTTTTCGTGGTTATAGTTTGAGAACATTCAAGGCCCTGGTGAAATCTACAGTGAAGAAGAATTGGCAGTCGGGTCAATACTCACTCAGGCTCTGTGTGGGAGAGGAAACTGTCTAAGTCAAAGTTGGTACAGGATAAAATGAGAGAATCTAGGCATTAAGGTTATAATTGGCAACACAGGTCCTGGAGATGGCAGGGTAGTTGAGAGATAAGGAATGATTAGGTCAGGAAAGGAAGGATTTTATGCCTCCCAATTCAGGCAAGTGAAGTGGGGGCAGTGAAACCCAGACTCTTCCACGCATGCCAAAGAATACATGACAGAAGATTCTCTGTCTCTAGGATTTCAAACAAAAATCATGTGTGAATGAAAGCTCCAGATTCAGGGTTTTAGCTACAAGAAGGGGTAAAATAAGAACTTCATGAGAAGAGCAGGCTGGAAGTTTTATTTAGCCAAGAAAAAGTAACCACATTTTGAGACTGATTGAAATCTGAGTGCAACGCCTTCAATTCAGAGGACATATTCCACAACCACCACATTTCCACAGTGTCTTTCACAGGTCTGTTTTATATCTGTTTCCTTAATTAGAAGACACATGACATACCTCATGGAGTTGTTTTACATTCTAGAAGGACAACTGATGAGATCTGTATCAGTGCCTACAGGGCAATAAGTGTGTGGAATTCTGCTGCTTGGAGGAACCTAGTAGACACTGTGTAAATGGAGTCGAGCAGGAAAGGAATTTGTAACCCTGTGTACTCAGCAGGAGAACGCTCCCTTCTCTCTTCTAGTGATTTGCAAACTTAGTGTGTATTAGAAGCACCAGAAGGGCTTGCTAAAGCACAGATGGCTGGGTTTTGTATCTGGCATTCTTGTTGGAGGGCCTAAAATGTATTTCTAGCAAGTCTATGTGATATTGATCTTGCTGGTCTAAGGACCACATTGTGAGAGCCAATCCTTATAACTCATTGTCCCCAATAAAGCAAGTCTTTGTAAATAAAACTAATTACATCAAATTTCTAGTAAAAGAAATAGAAAATTTAGGAATTGTGAGCTCTATTAACATAGCAACTATAACATTTTACAAAAAGCTATCCTTACTTTAGTTCACTTTGCCAGGCTACAGAGAACATCTATCATTGTTAGTGTGGAAATGACTCCAAGTATTGATTAATAAGTCACTTATTATGCTTCACTTCAGAAGAACACTGCTCATAGGTAAAACTTTCCAGCTCTAATTTAACTGATTATTTTTATTTCACTTTAATATGGATGAGAAACTATTTGGGATGCTTTCAATATCAACTTCAGTTGTTTCTCACAACCACATAAGCAATTTATTTTATTAACTCCATTTACAGTTTTGGAAAATGAGATATGGGAGATTAAACCCCCCACTAAAGGCTAAATAAAAGGAAACATTGGTGTCCTTTTAGTCTCAATATTTTGGTCTTTCCTTTCTACCTAAATTACTGAACATTCCTTTACAGTACAACATGAGCCCCATTACCTACCTGTTCCCAGGAACAGGACATGGTATCGTCCATCAGCAGCATTCACTCTGTCCACAGCTATCTTTGTGTACTTGTAGTCAGTGCCTATGCGGACAATCAGAGGCCTTCTGTGGATAGGATAGATGGCATTGTACATGAGAGGATGGTTCCGGATAAAAGTGACAACATCATCTGGGAAGTCCTTGGTGGTTCTCATATTGGGTGTAAATGCCCCCCCTGGACACTGAAAAAAAAGAAAAGAAAAGCGATTAATAAAATGGTCCCTTTGTCTTAATTATAGTCCTTTCCAAAACAACTTTTTGTCAACTTGTTTTAAAATCATTGGAGATCTACTGAGAAGAAAACGAATAGTCTGATCTTATAGATAGAGAGATCACTATCTCCAAAAAGTTATTATACGTGATACATTTAGTTAGATTTAATTAGTCTTTAGGTCTTGACGTGCAGTTGCCCATCTGACTTCCTCTGCTCCAAACCCTGGCTTCCTCTGTTTCCTCATTCAGTCTTCAGTTCAAAAGTCACTTCCTCCAGTATGATCAGCTCTGTCTCCACCTCTGTCCTGCTTCCTTAGCTGTGCTTGCCTTCACAGCTGTTCATGAATGGTACTTCACATATTGAGTGCTTTCCTCTTTATGGCATGTTTGTTGTCTAGATCATAAGCTGTATTGGTGGGCATTGGTTCTGGCTACTTAGTCTATCATTTTGTCATATTACAAAACTGGAACTAGTTGTTGTCTGATGAATGTAGTTCAGAGAGTGGTTATATTTTTCAATATATGAACTGGACTTTTGGTATAAGGACCAGAGAAATGGGAGAATCCCTTCTGTCCAGAAAAGGAATAATTAGAGCCTTGAATTTTCAGGACAGATAGGAAGCAACGATGACATGAGAAAATAATAAGTAGAAAGCTTCCACAATGGAAAGGGGACTAACAGAACTTCAGAGGAGGATGGTTACTCTGGTACCTGGGACCAAAGTTCAGGCAAAACAGAACTGCTGAAGCTAGGAGCTCAAACTCACCCACAAATAGCACCTGCGTGTTAAGTTCTGTGAGCCAAGTTGTTGAATACAATATGTAAGTATGTACAAAGAGTATGTACCTGAATCTATTAAATACTTCATAACATTACTCTCAGAAGCAAAAATGACTGTGATATTTTTCTTTAAAGAAAATACCTCTGCTTCGCTTTTTATTTATAGTTCTATATAGAACACAAAGCAAAACGGCCATTCTTAGCATCTTGGTAATTGTGGTATACTATAAGGACTGTGACCCACTAGAAAGTTATGAACCCCTCAAAGCTGACAGTGAACCTTCATAACCATCCCCTTGTTACCATCAGGACCATAAGGTGAACATCTTCAGACAGATTTTAACATAACACAGAAATGGGAATTTTGTGTGAAATCTGTCAAACCTTTATTGCCGATTTTGTTAAGAAAGAGAAGTAATACTGGAAACCTAGCAAGATGTGTCATTCTCTGTGTTGAATCCTTGATATATCTAGCCAATGACATCAGTGAAATTGGGTCAGCATGAATAGGCAAACATTTACACAAAAGTCTCAGCAGAATCCAAATGCAAATCCATTATCATCATGGATGTAAGTTTTAGAACAAAACCAATTTAGCCAAGGGCTTTTTACAGGACACGCAGACACAGACAAAGACACACACACACACACACACACACACACACACACACACACACACACACACACACCACCACCACCACCACCACCACCATTACACATATTCTTCTTTTTGGAGAAAGGCAACAGGAACAATTAAATGACTGATGAAACAAGTAATAAAAGACAGCCTGTCGTAGTCCCATGACCTGGATATGTGTTTTTATTATAAGAAAAAGCATTATATTTAAATGTTTATGTTTATAAATTCCCCAAAATAAAGACCAAATGGGGACAAAGAACTTAATTTGAGGTTGTTCAAAGCTGACAGTTGTGTTCCATATTTCTTCAAAGTATGGGTTATGGGTGTTTTCAGCCCTCATTTTTCACACAAAGTGGAAAAAGATGCAGCATGCTGCCCACTGAATGAAAGTATGGAAAGAACAATGCAAGGGCAATTTCAGTAGCTCCAGACTCTCCAGACACCACTAATTACGGCTTGCTATGTTGATCACCTCCAGAAGTATTTGGAAGCATTTTCATTGCTAGGTTCTAAAGAAGTGCATAGTTAACAAACATTACTAGGCAATTTGTAGAATTTCTAGTCAGTTTAGTAGTTTGATATGTGATTACTTTTAATATTATTGTTGATGGTGATACATATGTATATGTGCATGTATGTATGTGTGTGTGTATGCATGTACTTGAGTGTGCATGTGTGTGTGTGTTAAATACAGCTTTGTGGAGTCAGTTCTCTGTTTCCTTATTTACATATGTTCTAGGAATTGAATTCAGGTCATAAGGCTTGAATAACAAGTTCCTTTATTTGCTAAACTATCTTGCCAGCACCACACTAGAGAGCTTTACATTTCTACACTCAATAACTCCTCTTCTCACACATTTGTTATCTATGCACAATGTATTTCTACCTTTGAAATGAGTCATCAAATGACATAATTTTCAAATTTAGAAAGGAAGTAATTCTGATTATGATTCATTCTGCTGATTTGTGTCATAGGATCAGCAGTCAAGACAAACTGAGTTATAAAAATGGTGATAAGAGAAGAAGTTGACTTCCCCTCTCTATATGCATTGTTGAGTTTCTTCATTGTAAACTTGGCAAGGACATTTCATGTGGGACAGCTCTTTCACTATCATCTGGTACAAGGGAGCATGTCTATTCGAACCTTGGGATAATGCAAACCATATTTTATTCTATAGTCTACAAATTTCTATGAATTTTCTATATTCTATTTCCATATTCTATAAATTTCAGCAGTTCAAAATTCACACTGAAGTCTTTTATGTCCTCAGAGTTGATTATTGCTCAGGCAAATAGACATGTGTCCAATTTTAGCTATCAGAACCTGTAAATCAGACTGGACTCTCTCTCTCTCTCTCTCTCTCTCTCTCTCTCTCTCTCTCTCTCTCTCTCTCTCTCTCTGTGTGTGTGTGTGTGTGTGTGTGTGTGTGTGTGTGTGTGTATTCAACCACCTGTGGCTGAAGGGACCATAGGGCTGAAGAATAAGCCTCCTACTGTGGTATTTTCCTAAAGCAATAGAATTCCTAATTAGATTGTAAATATGTATCTTTATACCTACAGGTAAGTGTTGCTTCACACCTCATCAATGAAGCTTCTTTTTGCAGCAGGTAAGTGTCATCCCTAGTCACATGTATGTAAGAGCAATATTAAATGGGTTCAGAAAGTTGTGCACATATGTTTGCATGTAATAGTAATTATAGAAACAAGAATAATTACAGAAAAAGTCATGAATTTGAGAATGCTGGGGTATGGAAGAATTGGGAGGGGTAAAAGAAGGGTGAAATGATGTGAATACTAAAAGAAGATGATGTCATCACTAAGCACCATCATAAACATTAACATTCTGTAGGTTAATTTGATTAGATGGATCATCATCAAATCCTTTTAAGTAAACTCCTTAAGTGTTTATTTTTCCTTGTCATTTATTCCACTCTCATGAAGTAGCAGTACATACCACTTTCTGAGACACTGATCGAAGTGCCAAAAGGAAAGCTGAAACAATGCTGGCCATGTCAAAGAGAGATTAAACAGTTGTGTCCCTGCCTAACTCCTAAGCTGCACTCAAGTATTATAAGCACTGCTGTGGCTAGTCTTCCTATGTTCCCCTCCTCAGCCACATGCTGAAAGTTTTCAAAGTCAATACATTCTAAACTAATACATATGTGATGTGTACCTTCTTATTTTATCTAAATGCCATTTGACAAGTCCTATAATGAACATTAGAACAAGGAATCACTGTAACTTTCTAGAGACAAGTACACAAATACAGCAAACATCTGCTTTACATTAATAAAGTAGATAAACATCTGTTTTGACAACAAAGTAATAACTAGAGACACACATAAAATATAAATGCCAAAACTTTCTTCAGTACCAATTATCATGCACAAGAAAGAGTCAATATTTTAAAAATGAACTTGGAGGCTCAGCATGTAAAGGCATTTACTACCAAACTTGAAGACTTGAGTTCCATCCCCGAGTACATAGATAGTGAAAGCTGCAAATTGGCAAACTGACCTCTACCTACCTACCTACCTACCTACCTACACAACACACACACACACATCACTGAAATAAAAATGCAAGTAATGTTATAGGACATGTATATATATATATATGGATGAAACAATAATTAGTAAATAAGAGGCCATGAATTTGAAGTATAGTAGGGAGTAGTATGTGTGTATATGGGAGGCTTTGGAGGAAGTAAAGGGAAGGGAGAAATGTAATTAAGTCATAATCTCAAAAGGAAAACAAATTTAGGATAGTGGGTACATATGACTGCTAAGATCAGTACAGAAGAGCAACAGAGGCTGTGCTTATCAGGGAACAGCCCTCCTTGGGATACTGGAGGTTGCAGATCTGATGTACTTCAAAATACAACTTCAAACTGATCGCTTTATTAGGTTCTGCTTCAGCAGGATATGCAGGCTATGCAAAATGTCTACAGAAGCCTCACCCTCACTGCAACAGAATAAAGTAATTCATTAGCTCAGCCGCAGAGACTCTGCAGTGTCACATGCCCTTTGCAACATACCAAAGGTGTCTTGTTTCTTCCACAAACTGAGATACTTAAGGGAAAACATTATGACACACTTGGCCACCCTCCCAGCACTTACATATGCTTGTTGGTTGGGCTGTTTGCTAGCACAGCTACATACCCTCCTTTGAAGGAAGCACCTACAGGGAACTTGAGGATGAGGGTATAGGATTTCTTCCAGTGGCATTTATTTTATAAACACAGTTATATATTTATGAGGTTGACCCAGCAACCAGACTACTGTGTGAAAAAATAAAGAATGACCATCACAGTTGATCCCTCATTGGGAAGACTTCAGAGACAGACATAGCATTCTTGACCCAGAGGAAAAGAACTGTTGAGTTCACTTGGCCAAAGATCTTCTGGCTACAGAAGCAGGAAGTACAGGGCTGAGGCAGCCACTGGCAACTGAGTTAGAAAGCTGACTTCATGCTGTTTTTCTGAGCTCAGGGTGGAGTGACCAGATCTTTGGGGAAGCATACTTCTCTAGGAGGAGTTTCAGGGTCATTTCTCCACCCTGCCCCGTTGATTCCCAAGGGATCACTCATCTGACAATTTCTGGATTTAAAGGAGCTGTTGTGGTCTCAATACCAGATGTAAGAAACCACATTATAGAAAAATGCCTTAAGTACTGACTACTCCCTTTTTGCTTGGAGTCTGTTCCAGATGTGTGTCACTAATCCTGGGCTTACTCCACACTGTTTTAGGACAGAGGAAAATGCTTACTCTTAAGAGCTTTAAAAAACTGGACTGTTAGCAGAATTTTCTAATTTAGCATTGGTTTATTTGTGGAAAAGTGTTGGTCTCTTCCTATAGTGTACACAGTTATTGTTTTTCGACATAGTCATTCTCTACATGATACTCAAAGCCCTGCCATGTCAAGGTGGCTTTCAAGGTGCCTTGTGAATAAAGAGCCAGAGGTGAAGTGAGGCTGATTTTAGCTGCATAAATATCCCCAGAATCATTAATTTCAAGTTATGCTGGGATGCCTTTGGTTGAGAAAAGGTACAAATAATATACTTAAGAGGTAGCAGCAAGTTGGCTTGTGAACATTCTTCACGAGATTCGGAGGCCTCAATTTAATAAATGCACTTATAAGCTCCAGGATGGAGCTTATAATTTTTTTTCTGAGTTTACAAGAAAGCTGCTCCCGTACTGACTGCTCACACACTGGAGAAAGTACATCAAATCACAGCACTTGTTACTGTTCCCAGAGTATAGGCTTAATTAGGTCAACTTCTCATCATCATAAAAACACAATTTACCTTTGAATCAGCTAGTAGGCTTCTGGAAATGCATGAAATGATTTGAATGAAGTAAAGAGAGACTTATACTCACATGCAGTATTCTCAGCCTTTCCCCTACCTTTTCTCCTCCTAGGTCATCTTTGCTCCATATCTACTCTCAGACTTGAAGTGCCCTGAGATAACTATATCTGTTGATTGTTTTCCTCAGTTGTAAAAGCAATTAGTCAGTGTTCTGACCATGAGCATTAAAGAGGCACCATTTTAAAGGGACTTGTGAATTCTATGATCAAGTTAGTTGTTAGACATGATTAATTGTAACATTTTAACTACAGTGTTTTTAGGGATCAATAGTAAATCTCATGATTTACAAAAGTAACTAGATGTTTTTTCTTCTATATAAAAGCAAATCACTGTTCCATCTTCCAGTTTCTTATCCCAAGAGTCAAACTCAAGTCTTTTTTAACCTTCGGGAAATAGAGTCCTATTATGCTTATTGGATGATTAAAAAAACTTGACAATAGAGTACTTTATGACCTTTAGAAGACAAAGGACTGGGAAATATAATAACATGCTTTCTAATGGCATAAAAATAAAGTGAATCAACATTAGAAATCTTTTGTGAGATTAATATCTTGAATATGAATTTTAAGAACTTTATTAAGAATATTTGCATTCAACAGGTAGAGAGGGAGGAAGGATTATAGGAGTCAGAGAGGCCAAGAACACAGGCCACAGAATCATCTAAACAGGGCTCATCGGGGTTCATAAGAGTCCGAAGTAGCAATCAAGGAGCCTGCATCAGTCTGAGAGCTAAGTCCTCTGCAAACATGCTGTGGTTGTTTAGCTTGGTATCTTTGTGAGACTCATAATACTGAAAGTCTTCTACCTGCTCTTGGGATCCTTTTCCTCCTACTGGGTTGCCTCCTCCAGCCTTGAGATGAGGGTTTGTGCCTAGTCTCATTGTATCTTGTTATGTTAAGTTCAGTTAGGAGACCTCTCTTCTGAAGGGGAACAAAGAAGAAATTAATCTGGGGGGGGGGGAGAGAGGAGGTAGGGAGACTTGGAGGAATAAAAGGAGAGGAGGCTGTGGTCACAATGTCTTACATGAGGGAGCAGCCCACAGTTTTGTTTCATTTTGTTCTGTTATATCTGGCTTTAGCTTCAAGAGAATACTGCTTTAGTGAAATTATTTTGGTAGTGCTCCTTTTTCTTTTCTTTTCTTTTTATGAACAGCTTGATCAGTACTATTGACAGCTCTTCCATAAAAGTTTGGTAGAATGGAGCAGTGAGCACTTCTGTTCCTTCTTTTCTTAGGGAGATTTTTTTTCTATTGCTGTTTCAGTCTCCTTGTGTTATGGCTTGTTTAAGCTGTTTGTGTTTTCTTCATTTAACTCTGGCAGGTCACATATGTTTAATAATTTCTCAAGTTCCTCTAGATTTAGCAACATTTCTGGGATACAATAGTATTCTCTAATAAGGATGTGTATTTCATCTGAGTTTTCTCTAATCTTATTTCTTTAGTCTTTTCCCTTTGTCAGCTCAGCTAGGGATCAGTCAATCTCATGTATCTGTTGGTTATAGTATGCTTGCTTGATTGGATGAATTGTTTTTTACATGTTCACTTTATTAATATCTGCCATGATGCTGGGTGGTAGTGGCCCATGCCTTTAATCCTATCATTGTGATGCAGGGGCAGGTGGATCTCTGAGTTCAAGGACAACCTTGTCTATAAAGTGAGTTCTTGGACAGCAGGACTGTACTGAGAAACCCTGTCTTGAAAAAACAAAGCAAAATAAAACAATGGGCCCTGACCTTCCTTACCTTGCTGCCTACTGTTTCTGAACTTGCTTTTGTCTTACTTTTCTAAAACTTTTAATGATGGATTATTTGAGGTGTTTTTATATTTTATTAAATTAATTCATTTTATTTGAGTTCTCAGTGTTTTGCCTGTATGTATGCATGTGCATCATATGTGTACCCAGTCTCTGCAAATGCCAGAAAAGGGCATTGGAGCTGTTGGAAATAGAAGCATGGATGGTTGTGAGCCTCTATATGGTTTTTGAGAATCAAACATGGATCCTCTGTAAGAGCAACAGATGCTATTAACTGCTGAGCCTTACTTCAATCCCATTTAAGAAAATTAGATTTATTAATTTTATTTTATGTGTGAGTGTTTTACCTGTATGTATGTCTGTGTACCTTGTGCATACGTGGTACCCACAAAAGTCATAAGAGGACACTGATGCACTGGAACTGGAGTTATAGATGATTGTGAACCAACACATGAGTGCTGAAAATTGAACCTGGGTTCTCTGCAAGAGCAAGAGGTGATCTTGACAAACAAGCTATCTCTTTAGGTTCATTTTGACTTTTTTAATGTAAACATATACAGTCATAAATTTTCCTTTTGGTACTCACCTAGCCATATTCCCCCAAAGGTTCTGGAATGCTATGCTTTCATTTTCAATTGGTTCAAGAATTTACTAAAATTTCCTCCTTAGTTTTTTTTTTTTTTTTTTATTGTTTTTTTCAATTAAGTGCTGGTTATTCAAGCAGACACATAAGTAAAACATACATACAAACAAAAACCAAAAAACCAAAAACAAACAAACAAAAAGCTAGCAGGAAGGGCATGTTAATATGCTGATACATTTCTTGGTCCCAGCTCTTGGGAGTCGGAGGCAGGTGGATCTTTGTGAGGTCAAGACCAGCCTTGTCTACTTTGTAATTAAGCTGGCCAGGTATACATAGTAAAAACCCTATTAGTATAAGAAAGAAACAGGTGTGGGTGGGGGCATATGGCTAGGCATGGCTAGGACTTGTGTTAACATATTTACTCTTCCTCTAAACTTTTGAAAGTGAGAGTTTCAAAATCAGGAAAAATCTCTAGCATATTTAAATAAATTATTTTGAAATTTCAATGAGATTTTCTTAGTAATTATAACAGTTATAAATAGCACACTTTCACGTCATTTGGGGCAGGGCCTAGGCCCTCCCCTGTGTATCTAGGCTGAGAGCATATCCATCCATAGGGAATAGGCTCCCAAAGCCCATTTGTGCACTAAGGATAAAAACTGGTTTCATGCCAGAGGCCCCATATACTGCCCAGGCCTCCTAACTAACACCGATGTTCAGGGGGCCTGGTTCAGTCTCATGCTGGTTCACCAACTGCCAAACTGAGGTCCTTGAGCTCCCACTTGCTAAGGTCAGCTGTTTTTTGTGGGTTTCCCCAGCATGGTCTTGACCCCTTTGCTCACCACTCCTCCTTCTCTATGACTGGATTCCAGGAGTCTGGCTCAGTGCTTAGCTGTGAAACTCTGCTTGATGAGGAGTGGATAAGGGGTGGGATGGAGGTACAGTAGGGGAATGGAAGGACATGAGGGAGAGGGAACTGGGACTGGTATGTAAAATAAGATTATTTAATTTAAATAAAATTAATTTAAAAATCACACTTTCTATAATATACACGACATATTAGCAAATCTCAAACCATGTAAGAATTAAGTTAAAACCAAGAAGTTGAAAAATTATAATGAGCATTACACAGAGGACCACAGTTATCTTTACTATATATGAACATAATATTTGCTTAAGTAAGATAAAAGTAAAGTTCATGGATACTCACAGTTCCAGGGCGAGGATATGGAATTCTGCCTTGATAGGATATCAGCTGGTGATTGGGCCCTTCTTTGTGGGCAAAAGGCCCATTGAATACAGTCTGTATATCAGATAAATGATACACACACACAGCAGATCCTTTGAAAACAGAGCTGAAAATGAAAACAAGGAATCTGTTTTATTTTTCTTAAAATGTATTCCATTTGTGCCTGTGAGAATTTGCACTCTGTCTTGGAAAGCAGACCAGTCATTGCCTTTGCTCAGCCATCATCAGTTTCATCCTGCAGCAGATGGGAGCCAATACAGAGACCCACAGCTGACAAAATGCAGAGTGAAAGATCCTGTAACAACCTGCCCTAGTCGGGATGTCTCCATCAAATCCCTCCCTAAAGGGCTCAGGGAAGCCTGTGAAAGGTGAAAGAGGAGGCAGAAAGCATGTAAGGGCCAAAGAGATGAAGAATGCCAAGAAAACAAGGCCCTCTAAATCAACATTAAAGCACATATGAACTCATAGAGACTGAGACACATGTCTGCACCAGATGTGGACCAAGAGCTGAAAGATTATGACATACACCCCCATCCCTAGTTCAGATATAATCTCCAATTGACAACCCCTTGCCAATGAATATTTACTTTCCTTTAAAAGACTCTCACTGGGAAAACAAACTACTCCCAAGGGTAGGATGCATGTCTAGCAGTAGATGGCCAACTGAAAACAAACTCAAGGGCACCTTTGGTGGTACCTTGTTTTTATTTTATTTTATTATTTTTTATTTTTATTTAATATACATATACATATATGTTCCTTCTCTTGGGCTCTTGTCTTCAGTTTGTTTTGTTCAATTCTGATGTGTTAGTTTTTATTTTATCCTTACTGTGTTATATTTTATTGTTATCCAATAGTAGCCTGTTTTCCAGTGAAAGACAGAAAAGGGATAGATCTAGATGTGACAGGAAATGAGGAGGAACTGGGAGGAATAGAGGGAGGGGAAGCATAATCAAGAGATATGATCTATGAAAAAAAATCTACTTTCAATAAAAGGAAAAACAAACAAAAGCACTAATTTTATTGTAAACCACCATGAATAGAGTTACGATTTCTGAAATAACTTCCGTTAATATGTGAGCATCATGTCTTCGACAGTCTTCTTGTAACTTCAGAGTTCTTCCATGATAGACTTGTTAGTGGTGAAGTCTACCTTGTCATTGTTTGTATATTTTCCACTCTAATCACAGCATGGAAAATTATTCAGGGATGGGGGAAAGAGCCCAATTCAGAATTCTGGCCTTGCATGTATAAGGGCCTGAGTTCAGTCCCCAGTATCCACATAGCAAACAACAAAAAACATAATTGGAGAAGTGTTGTAAGAGCCCCATTAGAGGGAAGGGGAGGAGAGACTGATCTTACCACTCAGCCTATAAGGCCTACTCAGTGAGCTGCAGGCCTCAGAAAGACTCTCTCAAAAAGCAAGTTGGATGATAACTCCTAAGGAAGAACACCCAAGCTTTCCTTTTAGCTTACACACATATACACACAGACCATAGTTTCTTGGGTACCCAAACACATGAATTGACACCACACAGCATGGACACCAAGTGATGCATGTGAGCACATTCATGTTCCTGTAAAAGATCCAAAAACTCTTTCAATAAGTTATACTCCATCATAATTTTGTTTAAATCCTTAATAAGAATGATGGTCAGAACAGTTGAAATCATGCTCCTTGACTTAATGCTGACTCCAAACTGGAAGCCTAATAGAAAAAAATTTTCATGGGAATAAAGCTTTATCATTAACCATTAACATCAGTAGTTATAAGTGATAATTTCTAATGTTTAATGGTCAAGCTAATTTTTGACAAGTATGAACCAGAAACTATTTTATTAAAATCAGCATTTTATTGACCGTTTTGTTATTTTGTTGTTCAGTATTTTATGAACTAAAGTGAGATGACTCATATTCTGGACCAGTAGTTAAACACACAGCCAAGGATTTCAGTCTAGATTTCTTGTGACATAAACCTAAATGACTGGTAACCAGTATTCCTGCCAATTCTTTGGTCTTTGAAAAGTTTGTAACAGTTCACAGTTGCACTATACTTCCTTTTACCTTTCTCCTTTTTGTGTGCTGTGTATGCGTTTGTGCATGTGTATACATGTTGTATGTAGGCATGTACACCTAGACTTGTGCATGCAAAAGCCAAAGGGAGACAACAGATGTCATCCTCTGTCACTACTGGCCTTATTCCCTCAATATAGTGTCAATGTACCTATTGCTTGCCATTCCCCTGAAACTAGCCAGCCCACAAGCTTCCTAGGACCCACTTCTCTCTCTACACCCCAAACAACACTGGGGATATATGTAATGCCATCACACTTGGCATTTACATAGGTGTCAGGCCTCTAAGGCAGGGTATCATGTATGGACAGAAAGATCTTTTTCTCACTGAAGCATTTCCCCAGGCTTTTATACCATATTTAACATTCACTTAGAAAAGAATGTTTGCAATCACCATTTTGCATTTTTCTAATAAATTAAAAGGAACCAATACAACCTTCCTTCTGGTCCAATAGATTTGGCTAGAGTACAAGGCTGAATTCACAGTAACACATAGTACATAATGAATCAACAGAAATGTGCACAGAAGACTTCAAGTACATGAGAAATATGGGAAATATACTTTAAAGCACAATAAAGTTGCTGTGGAACTCCATGAAAAACTACAAAATATTAAACCTATTTTGAAATGCAAAAATGTTGTTATATTACAGAAAAAGAACTGACCAGCTCCTCATACTCATCACTTTAGAAGAGCAAAGAAGCAAAAGCTATTACAAAGCAAATTCAAATATTTTTCTAGTTTTATTTAATAATGCATATTTGGTATAAATAATTAAATATATACACTTCTATGACTTGTATGTGTATACCTGTACTACCACTGTCAAAATACAGGAAAGAAACATATTCATTACCATCAAAACCTTCAATTCTGATTTTATTAAAATTATTAGTTTTGTTATTTAAACAAAATCTTCCACCATTTTGCTTCAACAAATCAACCCATACCTTTGTTTCTTCTGGAGAACTATGTGATTGTTTAAAATGTTTTGTAAATTACTTGGAAACATTCATTGAGACCAAATATATTTTAGTAATCTAGCAAAAGCAAATAAAATGAGAGGATTCATTGTTTAACAGAAGAGTTGTAGCTATTGAATAATTACCTGGATGTGGTGAAGATGCCATACACTAGGGTGGTCCTCGGATTGTCAGTTTCTAGCAGAAATACATCCTCTACAAAAAAGAAAAGCACATTCTTTGAAAATTTCCAAAATTCTAATTGCTAATTTGAATTACCTCAAGACAATAGTTTCAGCTATGAACATTAATTCTCAGGAAGGTATTAATGGGCAATCACTCCAATTTGGTATAATGTGATGAGAAGAAGTTGTCATGTGAATCAAATGTCAGCCTGGCCCTGAGGGCATTCATGAAGACTGGTTCTCTGTGGAAATGATGGAGTGTATAAACACTAAGTGGAAAGTCTCAAAGGGTGGATAGTACAGAATAGAACTCTGAAAACCTTAATACACTAAGTCTGCAAATAAGATAAAGTGTAAATCTTCTTTAAATCTATGATTTAAAATTGTAATGCTGAAGCCTTTCTGAGACTTTGCTAAGGTACACAATGCTCATAAAATCCTTCTCCAAACAATGCTCACTATCATGTTCACGCACCTAATTCATCAAAATGTGTCTCAGGTCCATCTTCATCTGTGACGGAGCACACAAGTCTTGCCTTTAAGAATGTGGTCCACTTGTTGACAAGACTACGTTGTCCGCCAGTGTCATTCTGAAATCATTTAGTAAATACAATTCAGATGATTGGAGAAGTAATTGTGTATTAAAAATTCAATGAGAACAATGATTTTAGCTTATTGTTATCTAAAGATTAAAAGGGATTACTGTCAATCACAAACACTAAGATCTATAGTATTTTGTGATTTTTTGTAGTACAATGTCAGCTAGGAATGGACTAGTGTAAGGTTTAATTTTTGTAACATATGACATAAACATTTATATATGATGAATAAATAACTGCCTCTTGCTGAGAAAAATATTTATTCTCTTAAATGTAAATAAAATTTACTGCATACAGTTATAGTTTTCAGAGTTTACTATATTCAGGAAAGTGGGTATATCCCACATCAGAAAGCTCCAAATAGTTCTATTTTATCTCCAGCTCCTCAGCAACTTCATTTAATTTTAGTATTTCTGAGTGGATGGTTTATTACATACATCTTCCCGGCCAATGCACAGGGCATGGCATTTTGTTCTTTCATACTATTTACTGGTGAATTTTGTCTTCCATGGTGTCCAACCACCCTTTTCTTTCTGCTACCTTTGCTATATTGACTTAAATTATTGAGAAACAGCTGAGTTCCAGCCAACAGAGTATTGTAATATTTAAAGATAGACACTAGATGCTTCAATGAATATGTTTGACAAGAAGATTATCATAAATATACCAATAAAAGTCTATAAAGAGCCTACAGAAGAGTGCATCATGAATTTTATTCAGTGTTTTTATATGTAATGCTAATATACTGACATTTTGTTCTTTAAAATTAAATCAGTAAAAATAAATTTTCCACTACTGCAAGCAACTCCACCATAACAACGTTTTACTGAAATTCAGATATATTTTATTTACAATAATTATGTGTTTTATTTGGTAATTTACAATTTCCCATTTGTTTGAATCAACACAGCAAATGGAATGGAAAAACTTGCCAAAACTAGTTCTATTTTTAAAACAACAATCAAAATATTTTCCTGAAATGCAGTGTGATTGTCTCACATAAACTGTGAAATAAATGCTGTGCTAAAAATGTCTCCTCTCTGCATTTTATTCATTGGTCATAGTAAATGATAAAACAACTGAAATACTGGAAAACAAATTACATAACTTGAATTACTTCTTTAAATAGAAATTCCAATGCACTTACAGGACATATTCTTGCAATCATGGAATGAATCTGTTTTGTGCTCCTATTGTTGTCGGTCAATTTTTCTTTGAAGAAGAAATACACCTTGGCATCATTGGGATCAGTGCCATCTGGGATCACATGTGCATCCACAAACATAGGTTCTGTAAAAGAAATATGGAAACTATGTTCTTATGATAAAAAGCTACCTACAAGTATTTGAAATAGATGATATATGCATTTCTTTCCAAACAGTGAATAATTCACTATTCATAGACCAAATTTCAAAAAAGCAGTGATTGTATATCAGCATATTGTGTGGAGAGTACCAAACACAACAAATTATAGCTCTAGTGTGACAGACCAAACTTTGTCTCTGAAGAACATTTAAGGAATATAGTAATGTAGAAATTCTTTGTTCACAATTGAGTTTCAAAGAAATTGAACATTATTTTAGCAGTTATTTCCCATGGAATTTAATGCTTGTTTTATTTTTTATGTTGGATTTTAAATGTGGTATATATTTATGTTGGATTTTAAATGTGGAGTATATAAGCTTAATTGAAACTGAATAAGAAGATGTGAAAGAAGGATGAGGGAAAGGAGGGAGAAGGAGTAGGGGAAGGAGGAGAAAGAGGAAGATGGGGGAAGAGGAGGAAGAAGATATTGGAGAAGAAGAAATTGTTGACGCAATATCAAAAATATGAGTCTGTTTTCCCTTAAAGTACAGCAAGGCAAGAGAAACTAAGAGAATATGTCATATGGGAAAAAAATGTAATCAGTGTAGACATAGTGGTTTCCTTATTTCCAGAAGAAAATGACTTAGAAATTTCTATTTCCAGATGTGCTGGTGGAATAATAGGAAGAAGCAAAAAACAATCAATGCTTTCATATGCTGAACTATCAATGAAATAAAATGGATAATTGTGGTGATTCACATTAAACCGCATCATCAACTAAACAGGAAATTTAGAGTGTGCTTGCATGTTTCTTGAGGGTGAAATGGCAAGCGCTCTACACAACAGAAACTGGCAGGAATCATATAGTACAATCAGATTAGCCTCCTTTCAGGGTATGAATTCCTTATGACCTTGACAATTTGAATCAATTAAACAAGGATTATCATAAAGTCATCATATCATCACACATTTGACATTGTCAATGTTTGAAAAACTAATATGTATTATTCAATAATTTCAGATCATTAGTGTAAGCAAACACTGTGTTTCTGCATATGATCAATTCGTTATAACTTTAAGTCGTGAATGTAATAAAATTCTTCAATTTAGAATTACAGAAATATAAAAGCAATTACAAGAGATAAAATTATACTTAACTGGGATATATTATGCCATTTAACAAGAGGATGTAGGCATGGTGTGTATTCTGATATTTGATTTACCTAGTTCTTTGGCAATTATATCATTAATAAATCAACCAATTGGAATAAGAATGATAGCCATGTATTTGTCTAAATATTTAGCACATTGGGTATGGAACTATAACTACTCATGTGAACGCCTGATATCTTAATTTTAACTACTTTCCCTATTTTCAGTATAGAATTAAATGTTAGTTTAAGTCAAAATATTGAAGAAGAAAATAGCAGTAAATGTTTCTTACCACTCAGCCATTTTGAATTGTGCTGATCAGTTCGTACTGCATTCCTCTTAGTTAAACTTCGAAAAATAGCAGCATCTGTTCCCATGAAATCTATGTACATTCCTGAGAAGAGTTCCTCATCTAAGAAAAAGAAGCAGTTTTCAGAAATATTCTAATGCCTTTGAACTTTTTTCAAGTTCAAGGAGATTTAACTCTATACATCGTTCCAATTACTAGAAGAGGTTTGTAGTTATGAATTAGTTTCTGTTGCCCACCAAATTTTCAAAGGACTAATTTTAATATGCTCTTATTGTGATGATTCTGTGGTTATAAAACCAACTCCAAGAACTACTTGTTCTAATTTTAGCAAGCAAGCAATAAACATGGTTTAAGGGTGATGTCATTGAAAACACTGAATCTTAATATTTTCATTTCTAAACTATAAGAAATGAGCTACTGCCTAATAACACTCATCACATATTAAACTTGTAAGATCCTACTTGATATGGTGGACAGAATAATTTTATTATTTTTATTACTAGATTACATAGACACTACATTAATGTTGTAAAAAATGTCATTGATGAGCAAACTAATCATTCAAATTCTACATTTTGATCTTTAGAGCTACAAGCTTCTTAATAACATAAACACAGCTAACTTTTTCAGCAGTAACCTATTGTAAAAGATAAGTTGACAAGAAAAACTATATCAAAAATTAATAAGTTGTCTAATTTGTCATAAGTGGCCTGATTTAGTTACTTATTAACCTGTATGTATGTACCTATCCTCACTAAACCTATGGCCATACATAATAATTCCTGTTTGACAGGGCAGCTGCAAAATGAAGTACTTCTAAAATGAGCTCATCACGTTTTGAACTAGATCCCTACCAGTTAAGAAGTTGGTATGGCAAGCATCTTGTCATCAGTTTATCCCTCCCAGGAAGGACACAAAGCCCATGGCAACATTTTAGAGGGTAATAACAACGATAAGAATGAGACATATTAAACAGTACAGCTGTTTAAACATTTGCTTAAATAGCTGTTGTGTATATACATGCATAGATTTGGCTACTAAATCAATATAACACATAAGTATTCACCATGTTGTTCTAGCTCACCGATTATAAATCCCCACTGCTCAATATCATTGATGAGCACAGCTCTTACTTATATTTACTTACATGGGGGACTAGTAAGATACTCAGGTTGGCTTAGAGCTGATTAACTCCATTGCATACCACAAACCTATTACAGTTTATACCTTACAAAAGCGTGCATATCAAACTTATTTCATTTCTTGCTCCATATTCTCAGTGCTTCTAACAGCAGATAGGAAAATTCTTGTTTCATTTTGTATAAGTAATAAATTCTTAAATAATAATACTTTGGGAAGAATTTTAAGAAAGTATTCAGAATTTATTTGTGGAGTTTTATGCATATATAAACTTGTACATTTTAACTTTACTCAAAAAATATTGTGCTTTCTAATTGTACTCACTCCAAGAGCTTCAGGAATTATGTGAGAAGTTCTTTAAAAGGTAACATCCAATTTCTTTGTAGTCCTACACTAAGTCCCCTAAATAGCAAGTGACCATTGGATTTTCCAGTAGTTTAGGTGGTGCAACTGTGTTGCAAAATACTGACTCCTAATTCATAATGTTTCTCAGCACTTAATGGATAGAAGTATCTCATACATCTGTATTATCAGTGATCAAATAGAAATGGCAAACCCTTAAAACACAGTTACCCACACAAACTATGAGAGGTAATTTTAGTGTTATAACCCTTTGGAAATGAAAGCTAGTACATATTTGTATAGACTCATGATTTGATGAGCATCTCTAAAATTTATTATTACATTAACTTATTTGTAAACTGTGTAGGCTCTTTGTTATTTAGACCACCCGCCCTCTTTCACTTTCTACTTACTGATCATAACAGACACAGTGTTCACATTGGGATTGAATGAGCATCGTCCTTTTCCAGATTCACACTTCGAGTCAATCATGAAAACTTGGTCCTTTGTAGCAGAAAAAGGTATCAGATGATAATGATACAGCATAATAAGTACAATTAAATATAATTATTTCTAATTTATTTTAAATGCTTATTATTTCTTAAAAAAGACATCTTCATAAATACTTTCCACTCCTGTCTCTCTAATATATATAGTAAAAGTCAGTTGTCCTGTAAGAAGAATCCATCTGTAATTAGGCTCTAACATTAGCAGGGCTAACTTTTATTCCATTTAAGAGCCCCAAGAATGGATCCAATAATGAGTTCTCCTTAAATCAACATCATCAAAAGTTACTTGAAAATCTAAAATCATTATGCATATGTATGCAATTGTTACAATTCTTCTAAAAGGAGACTTTAAAAACTAAAATTCTATGTTACTAGTTAATTTTTGTGTAATATATTGTAAAATATTTAAAATAACATATATTAAATATCATCTGTTCCACTTGGGAGTAAGAGGCAGGCAGATCTTTGTGAGTTCGAAGCCAGTCTGGTCTACAGAGCTAGTTCCAGGACAGGCTCCAAAACAATATAGAGAAACCTTGTCTTTAAAAAAAATGGTCATCTGCTGAATACTTGAAGATTAATTAAACCCTGATGATAAACAAAACTACAGGGAAAAAAAGCAAGATTACAGAAAGCTTGGGTATTGAGTAATTTATATCTAATAAAAAAGATGAAAACTAAAGAGGACAAAATGCAAACGTCAGTTATGTAAAACTCTGCTCAATGCATAATAGAAATGTGTACAGAGAGATGGAATAGGAATGACTGGAGATTATGAGGTAGCAAATTCAGTTGTGCTGAACTGGTGCTCAGAGAGCAGTACTAAGGGAATGATTTTATAAATAGAGCTACTAGCATTTTTCATATAGCAACTTACTAGGAACTATTATTACTAAATCACAAGGGCAAAAATGAACACTTTTATGGTTTACATCAGATGATGGAGAATTGCAATTATCAGGTTAAAGTTTTTGAAAACTATCCTGAATAAATATAGTTTCATTTTATTCTTAATGTAGAGATAAAATGACCAGAACTCTGCTCCAAAAATGATTGAATATACTTCTGCTTTAGGAAGTTTTGGGAAGGGATACATAAAATAAGGTGCTTGACTCAAGAAAATGGGCTGCTTTTATTAAAACTATATATATATATACATACATATATATATACATATATATGTGTGTGTATATATTTATATACTTATATAGAGAAAGATAGTGAGAGAAAGAGAGATTAAATAAATGTATTCCTCTTGGGATGATAATGCTACCAAAAGAGTCATAGACTAAGAAATACCCCAGTAACTGGCACTAGAAACATTCTTTTTAGCCACTGGTTAGGAGGGTGCAAGAGATTCCCCCAACTACATAGACTCTTGATATTGCTCCTAGTTGCCCCTGAGAAGTTGGAGATACGTCTTTATTGTAGAAGATAGAACACGCTTAACTGACACAAAAGCCTTCTCCCTGAGAACTTGCTTTCATAGTATCAGAAAGTGATGTGCATACTTCTAAGACAGGAAATAAATTATCAGCCCTATGCAGTTGTAATTCCCATGAACCATAATAATGACTATTATGACAAGATATCCCTAAAAGTCAAATAGTGGCACTTAATGTATTTGAGGTAATCAAGAGCTGTCTAGTTGGACTCAATGTTAGCCATCTTAACCAGAGGGAAGTCATGCCTAGCATTATACCTATACAACTACACATGGCTAGTATGGTCATAGACTTTTATAGGAGAGTCTATGGCAACCATTTTACTTTAGTATACTTTAGTGTAATTACTATTCTAAATACAAGAGTAGCATTCACCCCTCATCAAAAAAGCAACTGTTTGCAGTAGAAGATCATTACAGAAAGTCACAATTACTCACAAAAATACAGACAGCAATTGACCATGGGCTTCCTAGTCTTAGCTGATACATCTATAATATAACTCCTGAATAACTATTATTTAAAAGGGAGGAAGAAAGATTATAAGCCAGAAAACTTGGAGGTTTTTTATATTACTGTGCCTCCTTGCTATGATAGACAAACTCTACCCATCAAATATCTCCAACATGACTGCCTAAACAATATATGAAAATTTCTAATAAGAGTTGCCATCCCAATATACATAAGATAAATTTCACAGGGCCTCACACTTAAATGAAGATTAACATTGATTAACAGCTCCCGAGAAAGGGAGAATGTGTTTTTCCTTAGGAAGAGATCCCCTGATTGCTTATCTAATACCAAGTAGGAAGCCCAAGAACCCACATACACACAAGCAACATTGAAGGGGCTGAGCAAGTTGTATTTATGTTTTTTATAATTATATGTATTTGAAAAAACAATGGCTAAAGAAGAGGAGTCCATAACATTGAGAGCCTGTGGTAGAGGTGCTCATGGGAGGAGTATCATGGAGGAGAGGAAGAGGAACATATTATAATCATATTTTAATATTGAAAGGTATGGGTACTACCTAATAATCATCTGACCTGTGATCTCAAGGGTTTATGGTGAAAGCAACTACAGTATAATAGAATTTATCTGGTGATGATCAGAGTTTAGAGTTTAGTGAGAAATGGCCATGATTCAATAGAGAAGAAATGCATTCAAAAGTTTTGTTTACTTGAAAAAAATGAAAGTAGTCTGTTTTTGATAGATGAAGTCTGATGTAGTGGAGTATATCAGCAAAGAAATCATAGCCTAGTGGAGCTCAAAACAGAATCCAAATTCAGCCTCCTGACACCTAGCACATCTGCTTTCCAAAGAAAATAACTACAAAGATGAAAGAAAACAAGAAAATTTAATAATCTTGGTTGTGGTCCTAGAGCCAGGAACATATTTCCCTTGGTAAGCTAGTGTTGGCACCAGAGGAGTTGATGAAATAGGTACCAGGTGTTCTCTAATGGCCCACTTCTCCATTACTTAGCCTTCTCATCTCCACGTGATCTTAATTACAGTCTTGTTATAGTCAACACTGGGAAACATGTGGTGAAATATTAATAATCTATTTCAAGCAGAAATATGACTCTTCAACTAATTTCCTAAGAACTCAGCCCTACTCTTTCCCAGACCATGATACTCTCGTCATCTTTTTTGTAATTTTCCTTTTTACTTTACAGTATTAGATTCAATAGTTTCAAATTAGTTACTTTTGAATGAATTTTATTATGGCATTTCCATACATACTTTGTTAATCATCCTCTGACTCAATTCACCTGATTCCGTGTCCCTCAACCCATGGGACACTCTCTTCCCCTCCTGCTTTCTTGACTCAGGTATCCCATTACCATCGATGTCTCTTTTCCCTCTCATAATCTGTTTTCATTTCAAGGCTCACCTTGCCCCTGACACACAGTTTAAACTCTATGATCTGCATGTGAGATGAAACACAGTCATTTGACTCTCTTTGATTTCAAACTAGCTGATTCAAGGTACTGCTGCTGCGACTTTTCTAACAAAACCCTTTGTACATAAAAGTCACTTTGGTAAAGTAATATTTCACAGCAACAAAAAACAAACCAAGACAGAGTCCTTGGGAAGTGGAACAGGTGGATCACAGGTAGCTCTTCTTTTAAGAAGACTAAAAAGTACAGCTACCCATGGGGAAATCCCTAAGTGGCCATGCAAGTTTACATTCTCATCAGCAGTGAGTAGGACTCAATTTTCATCATGTCTTCACTAGTATTTTTTTCTACATACAGATATCAAACTTGTAGATAACTGAATTAGAGAAATATCCCAGTCACAGAAGTTTAAAATATACCTAGAGGATAAGCTTAACTCTGGAGGCGAACAATCTCTCCAATGAAGTCTAGGATACTGAGACAACTTGACAAAGACTAGAAAATGGAAAGACCTCTTGTGCCTTTGGAATAGCAGAATCAACAACATTTAAATGGCTTTATATCTGAAAGTGATCCACAAATTCAATAAAATCGAAATTCCAATGAACTTAAAATTCACATAGCAACACAGAAGTCCTGACTCGCCAAAGCATACTTGACCAGAATGAACAATGCTGGAAGTGTACAATTGCTGACATTAGATTATGGGTGGAGTCACAGTGACTAGAACAGCAATTGAGCATCATTGTGGTCATTTATCAGTTTGAGTTACTGTGTGAAATAAAAGTTATGTTTAAAATATTTAATAAAGTCATGGAAAATGGGAATGAAAGCTGTTAGGCAAAGCTACTTTTCTGAAGAGCTTGTTTACCAGAGTAAGAGGAACTGAAACTTGAAAACTTAGAAAACTGAGACAACTTTAAGAGAAAGAAACAATTCTCTTGGAATTGGAATCAAAGTGAATGCAGAGCAACGATGGACCAGAGGAAACAGGTGGTGGGTGGCTCTGGTTCAGATATTGACAACAAACATATTTTTTTTCCTTTTGAAAGAAGAGAAAAGCTACAAAAGGCAGCTGGAATGGAGTACTTTGATGGGGATTTTGCTTTGGGAAGCATGGGAATCATGTGAGTGTTCAGAGTCATCTATGAAAATGATTACCCATCAATGGTAAAGGCATCTGATGATAAGTGACGTATCAAGACTTACATTTTACATATCTTGGAGTTGTAGGGTAGGTTGATATAAAAACAGCTGATGTGACTAATCACAGATGGATTTGATAACCTTTCCAGAGCTTATAGTAACACTACCAAAGTGCCTTTGCCTGATGGATTCTTTATTCCTGAGAATCATACATTCCTGATGCTATTCTGTTCTTTACCAGGAACAGAAGTTAACAGGTATAAGATGGAATACAGAAGAGAAGAGGTTGGATTTTGATTTAACTGGAAGGTTTGTTTTTTATCGATCTGGTAGTGCATTAACCCAGACTCACACAGTAATGGAAGAGTGGTCAGGGTTCACGAGGTGCCTGGCACTCACACATGAAATATGCTCACAAAATAGTATCTGACAACCAATGAATTTCTGTGAAGATAGGTGGTTGAAACTGAGATAATGTCTCAAAATTAAGCATTAAAAGTTATGTCAATCTAACTGGCTCATATTTAAATTGGTTTTAAATGTAGGAAAATGCTAAGACTTTTTATATAGTTGAAATACTATAGCAGTGAACCTATGCTCTAGTCATTAAAAGTGCAAATTTCGTGATAAAAGTAGAAGATTCTCTCGAAAGAAAACATTTGCATAACATATTCATTTCATGCTAGTGTAGCCTTTGTTTTGGACTAAAGAGAATTGAACACGTTTGCAGTGTGTTTTATATGCTGAAGATGTCTAACATAATGCCATCCTTAAATTCTTTGACATAGATTGATTATCAAGACAAAGATAAAACTCCTTCCTATTTGAATTTCTTAGTAAGATTTCTATATTTTATTAAAAGACTGAAATAATGGGAATGCCTTATGCCTGTGAAACACATCTCTTTAAGTGAGACTAGTGTGGTTCCAGTTTCTTAAGGGGTTTATAATTATTTCATGTTAGTTTTTCAAAGGAGATTATTTTTAGACAGACTTTCTACTCAAGGGTTTGAAGACAATATCAGGCAACTTTTAAATGGGCAAACAATTTTACTTGAAATATATGTTCTGAAAACTTCTATGTTATCATTGACCCACACAGTGATATTATGAACTTCATGGCTGTGCCTGGAAGATTTCAAATATCCACAGTATTAGTTTATTTAATCAGTTGATCACAGGCATGTGGCTCTAATGCTCAGTTCAGTGCACCCAATGACATTCTCCCCCCCAAAAAACCTAAATTTTCCTTTAATAATATTAATATTTTAGTAGCATTTTGAGCTTCATTAGAAAAAAATATGAGGTTCAATGATATTTAGTTCATTTTTGATGATATTTTATTCATCTAACTATATATGTGCACATATAAATTAAATGCCTAAAACACAATTCATTAAAATGGAGTACAGAGGAATCTTTGTCCAACTGCATTATCAGTAAAGTATATTGGTTGTTACTCAAGAAAAATAACTCTGTAAAGAATATTAATAGCGATATTAGTGTGTTTCCCCATAACTCTGATCTTATAAAACAAATCAAGACATGACCAAAGACCTGAACTTTCTAAATTTAAGTTAAATAACAAATAAATTGTAGTTTCAAATAATTTAGTTCCTGAAATGAACACATTAGGTGAAATAATTCAGATGATTGAAAGAATGGAAGCTCCTTAGGTTGTCTGCACAACATTAGTGATAGCAGCTGGGATAAAAGGGAAGCCTTTGATATCACAGTTCATACCAAGCCAGCCTATGTTTAACTGTGTATTAGCTGACTATATGACTAATATTTAGCTAACATCATTCCATAACAACTCCTACCACTTTAAGCAATAAAAGAATAAGGTGAGAATGTACTAGCACAGGGTAATGCTAGTATTAAATGAAAGCATGGTTTGTCAATTTCTAAGTTATTTTTCAACCAAACATTTCATATCCTGCTTTAAACGAATTTTAAAGTATATACTCATAGTGTATACTGAAATTCAAGCATTCCTACGAATGAATACATATTATGAAAACAAGTAAGGGCGCTGGTGACACACGGTTTAATCCCAGCACTTGGGAGGCAGAGGCAGGTGGATCTGTGTGAATTCAAGGTCAGCCTGGTCTACTGAGCTAGTCCCAGGACAGGCTCTAAAGACACAGAGAAATCCTGTCTCGAAAAAATAACAAATGTTGTTTTTTTAGTTTAGTGCTTTATATTTAATACAATTATAAATTTAGTTCTCCTTTATTTTACAATTATGCTGAGAAACAAGTAAACAGATATACAGATATGACAGACCAGACTTTGAAGACTCCCCATGGAAGGCCTCACCCTCCCTGGGGAGCAGAAAGGAGATGGGATGGTGGTTGGTGGCAGGAACAGGGGAGCAATGGAGGGTGTGGGAACTGGGACTGACATGCAAAACAAGCTTGTTTCAAATTTAAATTATATATATGCGCCAAAATAGTGCAACTTGGCTTGCCTTGTCAGTCAAAGTCAAAATGAAATATATTTATATGTTTGTAAAAGCACAAAAATATTTTACTGACATTAAATTCCCTATTTTTTAACTCTGAAATACCATCGAATTTCAGACCCTAACATCCAAATGAAGACATTTAAAGGGCCAGACTGACCTCGGACCTCCTTCCCCTGTTTAGGTAAGTGCACACTGGGCTGTAGGCTCCACTTCCACAGACATACAGGTGAGTGCGGTTGAAGGTCTGAATAACTCGGACGAAATTCCCACAGCCGTGCTGGCAAAAGCAAACAACAGTTAGTGAGGCCATGCCCTATGTTCTATTACACCTGCAGCTGCTCTGTTAACCTGGGATGTGGTGTGGCACCTGCTCTTGTCCATGTCTTGGAGAAACAGTAACGTGTAAATGGCACCCGGAAACACTTATTTAACTTACAGAAATAAGAAGTCAAAGGTTGAAATTTGGCTACTCAGCATTAGTTACAACCCTGTTACCGAAAGAGTACCTCACCTGAGATTTGCCAAATATAAGCCAGGTGATTTCAGAATTCAAAAGGGGCGTTTTTAGTGAACAAAACAGACAAAACCTTCTATTCTCACAGAGTTTAATAAAATAAACACTGCTGTTTCCATTTAATCTCTTGTCATTCTATGATTTTGTATGAAAATGCTCTAGACACATCCATACATTTGATGTAGACATGGTCATCTGTACATTTTCTTTCTATCTTTACAATAAGATACAATAAGAGAATAACTTGGTTTATCTCAATCATTTGTCTTGGGAATAAGCAGCCAACCTTATGAATCAATTAAAATTACTTCCTCTGTTATTGGAATGCTTCATATGCTGTTTTGAGTTTTTGTTTAATTTTCATGTGTATGTGTAGGCTTGTGGTTGTGTTTGTGCATGTTCACACGTGTGTGCTTGTGTATGGAGACTTGATAGTGATGTCAGGGTTCTTCCATTATCCAGAGAGTCAGAGCTCCTCAATAGATCTGAGAATTCCCTGATCTGCATAAGCTGGCTGGATCATCTGGGAGGTTATGTCACCATCTGAGTACCAGAATGATAGGTGGCCAGGCTTTAACTCCACTCAGCATAGCATTTCATGTGGTTTCTCTGGATTTGAACTCTGGTTCTCACACATGCTGTATGAGTTGTAAGTACTTTAACTGTTTAGCTACCATCCAAGCCAATCCTGTTTAAGTTTTCATGCTCTAGAGTTTAGTGTTTGTTTTACAAGCTTAATCTTTTACGTGATCCAGTTCAGAAATGCAGGCATACAGAGGACACTCAGCAAGGTGGATCAACAGTTAAGGTTGCTTGACACCAAGCCTGAAGAGCAGTTTCATCCCCAGAACCTACGGTGTTAAAGAAGAAAACACCTCTGCAAACTTGTTCTCAGTCCACCACTTCTGTTTGCACATGCTCACACAAATACATACACACAACAAATCAGACAAATAAATGCAAAAATCTAATGAAGACATGCCACTACTTGCTGCTCTTGTTTTCCCTTAAAATCTCTCTCTCTCTCTCTCTCTGTCTCTCTCTCTCTATCTCTCTCTCACACACATACACACATTACAAACATGTTATCATAAGCTCACCATGGTAACCACGGCTACCCTATCCAACTGAGAAATTAAATTCACCTCAGAACATCTGAATAGCTGCTGCTTCTGTGAAGAATGGTAGAACAATTTTCTCTAACCAAAATCCCAAGAAAATACGTTTTTCATTTTTCTCAAACCTGTTTTTCACTAGGCTCCAGTTAAACTAAATAGCCAAGGCTGTCATTGCTGTACTTCTAAATTAACTGTGACCTTGCAGGAGTTTGTAAGTTCCCTGTGGCCAAATTAATCATCCCAAACTCCACCGCTGATATGCTCATTACTTTTGTTGATTATAAATTAATCAAGCCAGAGACAGAATGATGTCCCCTTATAAAGTCATTTTCTCTCAAAGAATTTTATTGAAAACAATTTTATCATTTGAGTTGTAATTTATTTAATAAAGACTATAAAATATATCAAATTTAATAGTAGTGTCTCCATGGATAGTCTATAATAAAAGTCTCTTTATCATGGTTTCTAGGTATGTGTATATCTAGTATTTATGTTATTATAAAGTAGAACAAAGCAATGTACAAACAACGGGAGCTAACTTGACTTAGAAAATTATATTGTTTTAAATATTCCATCATTTTTGTTTGATATTCATTTTACTTGACAGCAAGTGTATATTTCTTTTTGTGGTTGGAAATTTAAGCAGATATTCTACTATGCACTGTTATTAATCTTTAATTCTAATGTCAAAGAAATTAGTCCTTAAAGCCCAGACTATGCACTTTATTTTTATGTTAAGACAATAATAATCTTTGTAAAAATACTGTGTTGTATCTTGATACCAGTTTCTAGTGGTACCAAGAGATGTATTATATAGCTAGACACGATAACATAATATCCTGCAGATACTACAAAACTGAAGAGTGTTGCGTATATAACATATCTATGTTAAGATTTGTGAGCAAAGACACTAATGCTTATTGTTTTTCACATTCATGGTCAGCCATTCTGGAAGTATGTGCTGATCACCTTCTAAGAAAACATGAATTCAATGCAAATTAGGAAAGGAAATCTTACATCTGCCTTATGTTGGGCTCTGTAGACAAATTACTCTGATAAATTGTGGCTATAAGTAAAAGGGAAAAGGCAACAACATATTTTCATATTTGAGATAAAACTACATCATTTCAAATGTCTGTATATGTCCATTTATTATAATCATTTTGTTATTCATGTAATAGAAGACATAGAGGTAACTATTTTATATATTTCACCAATAAAAACTCCCAGGATGCTCCATGTTTAACTTTATAACTGATAGGTGCTGAATACTCAGTATATGTTTCTTAATGTCTTTATATGAATTTATAATTTTGTTGATTTGAAACTCAATTTCCTTCAGAAAAATAAACCTTGAGTCTCTTTTTTGTTTTTAATTTGCCTACATTTACATAGGCAGCTACTATCAGAAGATTTCCAAACACATGTATAATAATTAATCCATACTTTTCTGTATGTAATCATATACCAGGGCATTAAGAATCCACACTTTTCTTTTCAGTAATTAATACTTATACAAACAGTATTCTTACATTTGTAAGGCTTTTAGACCTCTCCATCCATATGTCTAGTTTGCCTTAACTCTCCTAGCAATGTTCCAATTAAGTAGCTGAATTTCAGGGTAGTAATGAGAAAGTTTATCTCCAAAGGAGACTAAATAAGAGTTTCTTAACCTCAGACTGAAATTTTGTTCACTACCATTGTTCAGATTTTCTGTAGGGTTTTTAATAGCACTACAAATTCCTACCTGTTTTACTCAGTGCATCTTCTGCCTCTTCTTTCATAGATACAAAAAAGTGATACTGAACAGTTGAGTTAATCATGGCCAACCAGCATCTTTTAGCTCTGCTTTTCCACTGCAGAACATCAGTTTCTGGCCTTATTATTTCTGAGCTAAATTGTTGTGTAAATTCCCTTCAGTAAATGTTTGTTAAGGCACTGTATCTAGGGTTAGCAACACTTCATCACCTGGACAACTTTCTCAATAAAAACTGCATAGTCAACAAACAAATACAGGTGAGGTGGTTTGCAAACAGCATCATGGCTTTTCTAGAAGACTTGAATTTTGTTCCCAGCACCTGCACTGAGTGGCTCACAACATGTATAGTTCCAGCTTCAATCTCTTGGACATCTTCTTTTGACTTGTGCAGGGAGTTATACTCATATGCACACATTGATATACACGCATACACATAATTGAAAATAAATACAAAGTAAAAAGGAAAACAAGTACATGAGTTAGTGGGATTTTTTTTTTGAAGTGAATTTTCTAGAGCGGTGAGTGTAATATAGATTCCTGTGTCACAAAACGGGAGGCAACTGGAGTTGGTCTGTCATAATGCCATTGTCTTAATGTAGCCAGGAAAGTCATGAATTGAAACAAGTAATCAAATGTGCAGTTCATAGACCCAAGTGACCTGGATTCAAACTTTGCCATCAGCTTTTCTACATGTTATTAAGTCAGTTCTATAGGTTTACTGTGACTTAATTTTCACATCAGTAAAATAGCAGCAATAACATTTCTTTTGAACAATGTTAATAAAGCAATAGGAACAGTTTGATTTGGGCAGGCCATCTGTCCTTCACAGGTTAGTACTAGTCCTGTTCATAATACTAATGTGTAAAATATTTTGTATTTGGGACATTAATAGAAATAAATACCAAGATGTCTTTTCACTTTTTTTGAAATTATACTTACACAATTTCCTTTTTCCTCTAATACTTTTTATATACCTCTGCCTTCACTCTTTCAAATTCATGGATTTCTTAAAATTGTTGTTGTGAATGTGTGTGTGTGTGTGTGTTTACTTGTATGCATGTGTTTTCAGGATGACCATTTGATATTTGATAATTATTTGGTGTGTTCTTTGGCTGGGGTTGTGCTCTCAAGAGCATTTCCCTATTTGCATGAGTTGTTGGTCAGGGTTGTCCAAGAGATTCCCAAACTTTGTGGGATGTATGTATGCATGTATGTATGTATGTATGTATGTATGTATGTATGTATGTATGTATATGGGGATTTTAGTCCATCATGGCAGAATAACTCTGTGGTGGTGGGAACTTGTAGTAGCAAGCATTTAAAGGCAATGACAAGGAATCAGACAGAGAAGTCTAGAACCAAAGATGGGTACAATTTTCAAAGGTAAGTCTCTGGTGACCTATTATGTCACATGGGCTCACCTCCTAAAAGCATCAAACTTTCAAAATAGTGCCACAAAATGAAGAGTAAGCCATCCAAAACAGAAGCTTGTAAGGGGTATTTTAGAGCTAGACCAGAACACCAGATATCTTTATACTGGTTCTTGTCATATAATTAAAAGTGTCTTCCATCCTTGACCAATGAGAAGGCCATCATCTATACTGAACCAGTCCCAGCACTGTGCCCAGGTCTTCAAATTGTATGATTAAATAAAACTATGCCATTACTTTATAGAGTTAACTTCTGACAGCTAAAGGATTAGAATAAAGTAGCTTGTGTTCTCATTAATTGAGTAGAAAATGCTGCATTACCAACATAATAATTTATTCTCAATACAAATAATTACTGTAGTAAATGTATAACATTTAAAATTCTGCTGGATTTGACTCTCCTGTCCTTTGTCTTGGGTAAGTGTCTCCTATAATCCTGGTAGGCCTTCAGCTACTCTTGTTGATAATTTTGTGCCTCTGATCCAAGGGCAGGGATTAAGGGTGGGTACCATCATGCTGGGCTTACATGGTGTTGTGTCTAGAAACATAGGATGGCTTCCATGCTAGGCATGCACTCATGGACTAGATATATTCCTGTCCCCTATTTTAAAAAAAAATGAGTTTATTTACAATTGCTGTTGATTCTACAAATGAAATTTCTGAAATAAAAATTTTGGTTTCTTTCTCCTATTATGACTATATTTTTTCTTCCTCCTTCTGCTTTACTTAAGAGATGATAAATGCATTTAAAAGAAAAAGAATAACAAGATATTTTTCTGAAATACACATATTTGCTGTAGACACTGTTAATCTAAGAGCCCCAGCAAACTCTTCATCTACCATGTCATATTGCCCATACCTAATAAATACTTTGAACTGATTCCCTTGTTTAATTGCTTTCCTTGCTATTAATTCAGAACTCATTTAAATTTGATGAAGTTTCTAGATATGGATCCTGGCATAGTGGATAATGACATTTGCCACACAGTGTTTCCAATTAGTGCAGAGAGACATACAAGTAAGAACTGCTGTGGTAAGCGGTAAGGTGTTTCAGGAGCACATGGAGGAGGAGCAGCAACCCAGGACTGCGGGGGTGGGGGTGGGAGTGGTGGTGGAGGTAGAGGAGTTCCCAGAGAAGCAGCCAGTGTATCATAACTAGAAAGGATCTGAAGATGGTTAAAAAGTCAAAGCTGCAGAGTAATCAGAGTTGATACTCAGATGCAGCATAAACCAAAAGGATTGGGGAGGGGGAGAGGGAAAGGGGTTCAACTAAAGCGAAACTTCCTATGGTTGACATAAAACATGGGTAACGTTAGCAGATTTAGCTAATGTGGTTTCTGCCAAACCTATAAAACTGTGCTTTGCAAAATATCCCAGCCCCACCACTGCCCTTTGCCTTGTCTCCCTAACCCCACTTCTCTCCTGGGAAGGCATGCAATTCTGCACTGGAGGTCAGGATGTGGGGCCACTGTCCTCCACCAGACAAAGGCCATCCCACTCACAGCTGTAAAACTCGGAACACATTTTTCATTCTCCTTACTCATTCTGTTTCTTAATCTTTAAATCATGGCTGTTTCCAATTTCTAGCTGGCATAAGTCTGTGGCTTTCAAGATTAGTATGGAACACTTAGAACAGAGACTTTTTCATTCCATTATATTTGAGTCCTGCTTCTCATAATTGTTACACATATGTCTCATCATCCTCATGTACTGGAGAGCCACTTACATATACTGCCTTGACCTCATTAACATATATGTTCTTCACAGACACTGGTTTACACAACCTTTAAAAACTCAATAGGGGTGAATTGGGGAAGAACTATGAAAAGAGGATGAATACAATCAAAACCTGTGAAACTTTCAACGAACTAGACAATGCATGTGTCTTAAATGTGAAATATTATGTTATTGGATGGCAACTACTTCAACAGTGTGAAGACATTTGCAAACACTTGGTGTCAATGTAAAGTAAAATAAAATACATTATCTAAAGAACATTCTAATATCCATTTTCATTGGTGTGTTTCCACTGGACTTTTCTCTTTAAGTCAGATTAACAGGAGGTCTCTGTAAGGCCTGCACATGTAGGACATGAGATGCATTTGTTACGTAGTCTCCCTCTAAACAGATAAATATGTAGTTAAAAGCATTTCATAGATTATTATTTCCCAGAACTCAACATATTTATCTGGAAAAGCAAAACCTGCCCCATTAAGTCATTAAGTCATGTGTGTGTGTGTATGTATGTATGTATGTCTATACATATATATATTTCTTCTAGATGACTTCTCAAATGTGTAGCTATTGGCCATACAGAAGAATTAACAACACCCATGCTTGATATATACAGCATAGTAAAATTATGGGGAAATATAAGTATATTCTAAAGCTTTTATCAAATATGTTTTAAGTATCACAATGCAAATAACAATAGGTTTCTGTTTCACCAAAAGGAGAAAGGGGTCAACTGATGTGGCTAGACACTTCAGAAGTATTGGGATCATTTTTGGAAAGTGAATATGCAAATGTATCTACAGTCTACATACTCTTTCTGTAGCAGCTGAGAATTAGAAATCTAGACCTTCCAGAACAAAGCATCAGGAAACTCAGTAATATCATCATGGGATAGGATTGTGGTAAAAGGTAACACAATCAGACATGCATCAGTGGGAAATGTCTTCATTAGGAAATGAAGGAGTAATTTTCAATTCACGCCCTGTATAGCACTGCACCACATAATGTTTTTCTCCCTAGAAGGCCATCAAACTGTAAATTTTTTCCTGGATATCCATCCAGTAGATTTCTTTTAGATTATAATGATGCATTGCCATTTTTTTCTCCCTCTTAAGTTCTGTTAATGGAATGAAATATAAAATTAAAACTGTAAGACTTAGAACTGAGTCACTCCTGGTAATGGTTTCCATTAACACTTGTGGAAAAATATACAGAGATCTTTCTTTCTATAGTAGTGGTTTTCAACCTTCCCAATTCTATGACCCTTTAATTCAGTTCCTCTGTAGTGACCCCAACCATAAAATTACTTTCATTACTACCCCATAACCATAATTTTGCTACTGTTATGAATTGAGATGTGAATATCTGTATTTTCCAGCGGCATTAAGGGGACCCTCCTGGAGGAAAAACCTACTCCTTACAGTGAAGGATTGTTGATCCCCCAAAGGGGTCATAAACCACAGGTTGACAACTGCATTTCTAGCCTTCTGTTGGTATGCTTTTCTCTAGCCTCTATGGAAGTTTATATCTGAGACTGTCTTGAGAGACAGTCATACTGAAAAATTTCCTTTCAACAGGTTAGTTTTTTTCAATGATATATGGTTAAGAAAAGCAAAATCAAGTCTGCCCACACAAATCACATCTTTAGTAACTAGAATTATTTTATATATACATTTGGTTTTTAATGTTCTTTATCGAGTGAATAAGTGAGAGAAAGAATAAATGAACAGAGGATTCTTTTACCAAATTTTTTGTGACAGTGCATATTTTTGATGCTTAATTCCATTATATTTTTCTTTATTATTTGAACCAAAAAGTCACTGGTGTGTGTGTGTGTGTGTGCGCGCATGGTTGTGTTCATCACAACCATTGCATTTCTTATGTCATAGTCAAGGATAATTTAATGTCAAGAACAGAAAGTCATTCTAGAAATCAATGCAGGTTCCTTGCTCACCTCTTTCCATTGAAGTCCATTTAATGGACTCCAATTTGTACAAGTGCTCACTTCACACTTGACTATGTATATCTGTTTTGATTTTAGTGTGTGATATTTTAATTAATAAATGTACCACTCAACACTGCTGACTTCTTTATCTGGAATGTGCAGACTCATGGCTATTTTTCCACCAGGAATCTCAGGAATAGTTCTCATCATATCTGGGAGTTATTCCAGACATTCACATTATTGTCACTGCACCAGCCTGCTGTGAATTGTACAGGTTGAAGCCATTCGGAACAAGGTTTATTGGTGAAATCAACCATGAAAAGTGTCTGCATTAAATAATGAAAGCAAGGCAGGAAAGTTTAACCAGTAGGAATTCTAAGGTAACAGATGGTCCAAGGATCCCTGTCCCATTACATTTACATCTTCAATATCTGTCCAGCCAAAGATCTCCAGTGCCATTAACTCCAGTCAGCTCTCAAGCTACATACAATTGAAGATTAAGTAGTTGGTGCGTGTGTGTGTGGGTGTGTGTAGGGGTGTGTGGGTGTGTGATGTTTGTGTGTATGGATATGTAGTGTGGGTGATATACATGTATTGATGTGTGTATATGACTGTGTATGAGTATGTAATATGAATGTGTGGGGGGGTGCATTTGTATGTATATAGTGTGTATAAGTAGTGTTCTGTGTATACGTGTGTGCATGCTCTTCATCTACTTACTGTAGGATCCTTCCCAGCCATTTTGCACTCTTCAACTTTGATTGTTGATGCTGGCCAGAAAACCTGCTCAGAAAGAAAGATAAAGTTTGTACAGTCTCATTTAGGCACACATCAACCCAGCATCCTTCATTTGCTTTTGACTACCTGATTTCTTCAAGGTGTTATTGTTTTTGTTTTCAAAATTCCCTTTTTACTTACTGAATTTAAATTATTGGGCTATTATGCTGTTATACCACTTACTGTTTGCTCATCCAATCAGTTCTTTTTTCTTTTACAAAACCTATTCCATAACATTCGAAAATTTATAATTGTGTATTTAAATAAAGAGTATATATGTATATATACATATATACATATATATATATATAATATATATATATAATTGTGCAAAATACAATGCACATTTTGCCCTTTGGACTTCTACTTTTACCACCTGTTTATACCATTATGAATTATGTTAATGTGTCTATCTTAGCTGAATATTTTACCTTCAGTAAACAACAAAGCCAGACTGACAGATTTAAGTAAAGTGGGCCTCCATTTACCTCAACAATTAACACATGAAATGACACCAGTCTCTGAAACACCATACTGGCATTCTAAATCACTGCTGTTTCAGGTCATAGCTGGCAGAGGAGAATACATTTTGAGTCATCAGCCTTTAATATAAAAAATGCAAAGTGTCCTGTTTATAATAAATTTATTATCAACACAGTTTTACTTTTACTTCATTGATGCTTAGTTTTGCTTCCTTATGTAAAAGAATGGTAAATATAGTAATGCTTATTCCAATACACTCTGTGGATTACACATAGAAGACATGGTTCTTCTTCCTTTTCTAACCAGTATTTTCACAGTAAACTTTCCCCAACTCACTCCTTTTTCTTTTGATTAGATGAGTATAAAAGGAGTGTTTTTCCATTAATTTTCAAAGTTTAAATTGAATTTTAAAACTTTGATTGCTTCTAAATAAAAAAAAATTATAAAAAGAAAACTTGTGAAACCAAATGGGAGTAACTGGATTAAATATATTTTTCAGCTGTGAGGTAAAAATTAATTTTGGAGTGTGTGTGTGTGTGTGTGTGTGTGTGTGTGTGTGTGTGTGTGTATGTGCCCATGTGTCTAGTATTTTCTGTTTTCCTGGTCCAATATATAATATCTTCAATGTATTTAAATTCTTCTCAATACCCATAATGTCAAGACTTCCTTCATAGAAGTGACAAACTTACACTCAAAGGTTCTTGACTGATATTGTTGATATTCAAGGATAGGATGTGGTCTTTGCTCCCCACATATATCCGGTCTTGATCTTCATCCATTAGTAATATCCTATAGTCTAACTGGTGGTGGGACAGGCTGAAATATTCAGAGGTCTTGGTTTCTCGAAGCTCTGAAATAGTGAACAAGAACTGGTAAGCAAAATGCATTGGTTCTAAAATTCTGTGATTTTTCTGATTTACCAAAAAAGCAAAAATAAACTTATAAACCTTTCTTCTATGATAATAATGTCTGTGCTGTGTTACTTATATCTTTAGTATAGCCAACAGCTTAAATGTGAAACTAGACTTAAGGCAGACTAAATAAAAAGGAGCTCACACCTTGTAGTGAGATAGTCCTTCTGTGGCACTGGCCACACCCATTGGGGGGTGGAGCCATGGGCGGAAGTGACCTGTGGAAGGAGTTTGGAGACAGAGCCGGGAAAAGCCCTCTTGCTGGTGGGACTCCAAAGGAGAGCATCAGGTTGAATTTCCTGGTGTTCATCGGTCTAGGTTGTAAGTTATTTCTCCCACTTGCAGCATGAGAATCTGCAGATTCTAGAGGAGAACCTACTAATGCCATTTCCCTAAACTAATGTAATTTCTAACTGTATTGTAAATACTTAGTGTTGTTCTCTCTCCTCTTCAAATAAGCTTTTTGCAACAGATAGAGACTTCTACAGTGATCTACAACTGCTCAAATGAACAAGTGTCCACGGGGCATCTAACCCTAATCAATATATCAGCAGTGCAACTTCTGCACATAAGGCACAGAGAATATTATAGAGGAGGAGGAAGAAAAGTCTGTAATACCCAATGTGTGCCTGTTGCTAGACAGTGCAGTATAAATAAGTGGAAATGCACCCATGGGCTGCCAACAATATAGTTCCTGGACAGGAGTGCATAATGACAATACTTACTGCCTTGACAACATGAACCAAGGAAACTACACGAAGTCCTGCTACTATATGAACAACTTCTGGGGTGAATGGCTTTCAAGAAAGGAAGACTTAATATCCTCTATGGACAAACTCCCACAATGCTTGTCCAATAAAAAGCAGTCATTCCAGGACATATACATACAGGCAACATCAACAACATCAAATGGACTCTTTAGGTGATGCATGTGTGTGTGTGTGTATATGTGCATGTGTATGTTTGAAAGCATATGTATATGAGCATATATGCATGTGTTTATTTATATATGTTTATATATATTTATATATGTATATATAGTATATATGTATATATAGTATGTTTATATATTTATATTAAAAATTAAAGATGACGAGATATGAATTTGGAAGTAGAGTACATTGGTGGAGTTGAAGAGTGAGGGAGTAGGAAAATAAGTGATACATTTAAAATATTTATATATGAAGTTCTTAAAAATTAGATTTAAAAAATTAATCAGTTTGAAAATAATGTTAACATATACTTATTTATTGACTGATGAAATAAGTCAGCAAGTTAAAGTTCATGCTGATGCTATATGATTCAAAAAACATTCACATTTGCAGGAATCTCAAATTTATCAATGAATTATACTCAGTGCCAGGTAGGGGTGTAACCACATCAACTTAAAGGCTTTTCTGGTCCAAGAGTTTTATCAGTCTTTTCTGACCATAAAGCATCTTCAAATCTATGTAGCCCATTGACAGCTGACAGCTGCTAATCACGAAGATTTAATTCACAACTGCCCCTTCTGTAATAAGAAGCCTGGGGTATTTTGTTAAAATCGTACTTAAATTGCTATGAGTGATGATAATTGAACTTTGGATCTATGGGAGAGAAAGGAGTGAGAGTTCAAAGCAATGAGAATTTTATTCATAACAAGACCAACTCAAGACTGTATCTTTCCCTTCAATGTAGATTCCACTGAAGTGGCTCTAGTCCAGGGGCTTTGTCACACATAAAGGAAATGAATGACCCAATGATTTGACTTGAGCAAAGGGAAGAAGTCACTGTTGTAAGAACTCCTTCTAAACAAGGGAAAGAAGGAGGCTGACTTGAATTTCCTTTAAATGCCAGCAATTATAGCATCCTTTTTTTTACAGCATCAGGGGTACAGCATTGCTTCTCAGGTCTTGCTGAAATGACTAAGAATTATATGACTAAGACTATAGTATGAAGCCTCCATGGCTCCACAAAGGGCAACAGAGGTCTCCAAGTTTCTGGCAAAAATCTCCTGGGAAAGAGCATTAAAAAATACATATTTCTGCTCTGATAGCCACAATATAGTAGATGTTCATGGTGGAATATTACTGTCATGCCTTTATGCCAAGGTTTTTTTTTCAGGGAAATTTTCCAAAATAATATGCTTACCTAACATTTGCATGCTCAGGATATTTCTGCATAATAGAAACCATTATGAGCCATAAGAATTTAAATAAAACTGGGAGGACAACAGGATCCCCTGGCAAGATAAGCTCCTCAGTCTGCAGAAGTTAACATATCACTAAAGCACTGAGAATATGGATCCTTATATACTGTATTATATCCATCAGGAGTGCAACATTCCTAACCACATGAGAACTAATTTTGACCAGTATCTTAATAATTGAGTGTAGATGGGCCTTACAACTATTGTGAAGAATCTTCTTCACTAAAAAATTCATTGATAAATTCTGTGATTGTGATAGAATGAATGCATGGGTTTCTTTTGTGAATGACAACCATTAGTCATGCTTCCTAAGAAGGGAAATCATTTACTCAGAATACTACACTGTCTTTGTCTTTCCTAAAGGTCCTGATTAGTTAAAGAATTACTGCACTGAAATTCAATTCCTTGGACTCTCTCAGAGGCAGATACAATAGTTATTCATTAATTATATTTAAAGCTCAGGCTGTGTGATGGGTTTATTTATTCAGCATATATTTATGACCTGGTTAGCAGTGTAGGCTAGATGCTTCATGCAAACAAATGATGCAGGTGAGACAATAAGCTCTTGTGACAATTTTACACTTCTGCTGTGCTCTATTATTTTATGAAGCTAGCCTGCAAAAACAGTCTGGAGAGACAGCTCTACTGAGCCGTAGGCAGAGAGCACAGGGTAAATTCCAAAGCCTTGGGTGGTTTTGACTTTAGAGACAGTGGCTCTGACAGGGTAATGTCCTCTCCCAGATGTCTTATCTTAGAAAGATTTTTAAGAAGAGAGGGCCTCATGATTCATCTCCTCCTGGAGGCTGTGTTTTGAAACTGGGCTAGAAACTGAATTTTACCTGTCCCTTTAGGAAAAAAGTAGATAAGGAGCTAAAAAGGCAGTCCAGCAAAATTATAGTTCTTAATTCCTAAAGTAAACAGAGAACAACAGGCAGGTTGTTAAAACCACATTTGCTCAAAATTAACAGCCCCAAAGAGCAGCAGTCTGTGAGCTCATCACGAGCTAGGACAGAGCTTGAAACACTCACCTCACTTGTTTCCTACTCACTGTTTGGTATTCAACCCTGATATGACCCTAGTACTTCTGCAAAACCATTAGCATTCAGTGCATTTCACTGGTCATCCCAAGGAAGGTCTCCAGGTCAGGAGTGGAATATTTGCAAATCAAGGATAGTTCTTAACCTCTGAGCAGAACCAGATTGCCCCTACTTTCCTAGGCATAAAGACACGGCACACTTGGAGTACTGGCACGTTCTTGCCCTGCGCTGTGCAGAATCTTAAAGACGGAAGAGAAAATGCCTCAGTACCTTGAACTTTCTTGTCCACTTTGGAAAAGGGAAAGACCAGACTGCAGGCAAGTGCACCCAAATCTGTCACAGCTTAGTGACTGTGTTTTCCTTACCCTATAACAGACACAGGGCCTGATGCAGACAGTATGATAGGCATGGTTCATGCAGAAGATAAACGGTTCTCTCATCAATGTTTCTTGATGGCTGAATAAGATTAGAGCAGAGGCACTGGAGTGGCACAAGGATGAATAAAGGAAGAAAGGACACAGCTCTATTCAGTGAGCCTGGCCTGGGAAAGGCAACTGTGACGCAAAAATGGATTTCCCAGGCATTGCGTAAGGGAGGAGATTCACAAGCATACAGGAGCCTTTATGAAGGAGTCTCACTCCAGTTTGCTACAGACAGACCCAGTCTGTGCCTGTTTTCCTAGGGTAATTACAAATAATGACCCTTTGATTCTCAAAACACTCACATCTAAATGGCCAGTTCTATGCACACTGTGCCTGAACACCCCACCTCATAATTGTCATGAATGTTATTCTATTACAACTGGAACCAAGTCCAAGACTTTAACCTGGCCTTCAAGGCCTGGTGTAAGCAAGCTAGATCACCTCACTGCAAACCTTAGACATTTTTTTTTTTTTTGTATTCTTGCCCTTCTGGCCAATTTTAGTTTTTAATTTTCTTTTCATTATCCTGAAGCCTGCCTTGCTCCTTTGTGGTTCGAGGTCATGAGATATGCTGTTCTTCTTGATTGCAAGATTCCTCCTGCAATTTTCTAACTAAATGTATAATCCAAATAAGAATTCGAAGATAATTTAAGTAGGGCAAGGTTACTAAGGCTGACTAGACACAAAGAAACCCTGTGTGAAAGGGAGAAAAAACAAGCTGTCCTGAACTTTTGATCAGGACTGGTCTTGAGTTGCTGGTACTTCCTTATTTCCCTTTTGGGCTTGTCTGTCTTGCAGAACATTTACAAAGGCTCAGAATACCATGTTTGGAAGTTAGAAGATGACACAGAACCAACTGTTAAAATATACTTTGCCATATGAATATTAGACAAAAGCCTTTGTCCATGAACACCATTTTTTTTCATGCTACTCAATTTAAGCTATTTTAATGTCACCTTGCCACAATCTAGAATCATGTAGGAGACAAGCCTCTCAGGATAGGTTAGTCTCTGGGAATGTCCATGGGGGATTATCTAGATTAGGTTACCTGAGCTAATTGGGCTGATTTGCACGAAATATGGCAGTACCTTACTAGGAGCTCTATTTCCCCCACTAAATTAAATGGAGAAAGCAAGCACAACAGGAACATCCATCTGCCTCCCAGCTGTGGGTGAATTGTGACTAGAAGCCTACAGCTCCTGCTGCCATGCCTTTCCTGCAATAATGGCAGATTTCCATTTAAACGATAAGTCAAACTATTTCTTTCTCCTTTAATTTGCTCTTTTGCATTAGAAGTAATACAAGAAACTAACACATTTAGCAACCAGAATGAGCTCTTATGTTCCCTGCAGCTAAAAAATAACTATGAAAGCAATTTGTTCTACACTGATTGCAAATATCACTGATTAGAATATTTATTTATATTGTTATGTAATATCTGTAAGTCTGATATACTTTTTATTCTTCTAAGAGTCTCATAAGAATGAAAAATATTTCTAACACCTTTTCTTAGAAATATATATTTATATCATGAAATATATAATATATATATATATATATACACACATATACATGCCTACACACACACACACACACACACATATATATATCCATATATATATCCAAAATTGTGTTATTTTCTTCAGAACAAATGAGGCTATATCAAAGAACAAGACTTTATTTTCCTACCCAAACCATACTGTATTTCTGCTATGTGCTTCAAATCAATAAGGAATCTTAACTTTTGATTTTTCTTTCCAAGCTCACTTAGGAGGTTTCAAAGATATTAGGTACAATTTCTACATTCCTCATTGGGGAGTCAATGGTCAGGTAGGTTTATTTGAGTTAAAGATAACTCAGTTCTCAACATGCTTTCAGGGACTCGAAACTAGAGGATGTAACTTCTGGCAAGGAGACTCAAATCAGAACATATTCCTAAACTTCAGGAGGGCAGCATGGGTATATTGAGCCATGAGAACTCATCATTCTTTTCAGTAAGAAGACACTAGTTTCAGAGTACCCATTCAAGGCACAAACACAGAAGCAAACTAGTGAACGAGTAAGCATGGCCCACTGACTCCTGTCTTCTCCTGTTCTCCACACCACTAACAGTGGTGCCAGAGTGTCCAGCAAGGCAGAAGCATGGTAATAAAGACAAATAGATGGCTGTGGTATCCCTAGTATATGAATGGATTTTGGGAGCCCATCCAACATAGAGGGATACTCTCTCAGCCTAGACACATGGGCAAGGGCCTGGGAACTGCTCCAAATGATATGACAGACTTGGAAGATCCCCCATGGAAAGCCTCACCCTCCTTGCAGAGCAGAAAGGGCATGGGATGGGAGTTGGGAGGGAAAAAAGGGAGGAGGGGACAGTGAGGAAACTAGGATTAACATATAAAGCAAGCTTGTTTCAAATTTAAACACTATTATCAAAAAATATGAGAAAAGAATAGAAGAACAGAAAAAAAGGTTGTATAATTACAGTTAGAAATTGCTGTAATGAGCAGACCTCTATTAAATGTTATATGCTTTTATGGTATTTGCTTATATGCAATCTTAAAGATTTGTAACACATTTATTCACACTGTTATTTTTAAAAGGAATTAACAACTATTAATAAGTTCACAAAATAAATAGTGTAAAATACAAATATTAAAAGTTCTTGAATGGTGAGACAAACTTAATGACAAGGAAAATAGTTAAGGCAGCGTGTGTGTATTGGGCAGGGATGAGCACTGGACCTGGGTTTTCTCATGAACAAATACCTAGAAACATGAGTATCCCCTCTCATGTTCCACTGTAACAATATCTGCAAAGATCTTAGAAGCAATAGTTATAATTTGTCTATTACAAGTTTTCCCATATTTGTTGTTTTCCATGATTTAAGTTTGACCTCCCTGGACACTTGTTAACTTTTGAGTGGGAACTTCTAGGGAGAAGACTTCTTGGCAATAAAAGTAAGAGGAGACAGGTTTGTCTACTTTACTTTTATCAAATCTTTTATAGCTCTTGCCACAGGTCTCTACACAAAGCCTGCATGTATACATAATGGCTCTTTACTCAATAAGCTATCAGCAATCATTTTCACATTTTAACAGGTTGGTTGTATTTGAATCAATGGATTAGAACGAATTTTCTAAAACAAAAAACAAAAAAAAAAAAAAAAAAAAAAAAAGAAAGAAAGAAAGAAAGAAAAAAGGCTTGGTATCCAAAAAGAAGACAGTCTTGGGATCATCTACACTGTGAACAAGATGACTCAGGAATACTAGTGAACAAAGACTGATTTCCTGATTAGACAGAAAGAAATCAGTGACTTCATTCAACAAATAATGCTGAGCCACTGCCAGTACTGAGCCCCACTGTATTAAATGTGTAAAAGTGAAGTTAAAGACAAAGACTTATAAAGGCAAGGATAGCTGTCTTTTATTAGGGACCAAGGAGTGTCTAGCAAACCATGACCTGAAGACAAATATGATTCAATAAAGTGAAAAGCATTTCTGAGAGAGCACACAGAGCTTGTGGAGAAATCAGGACTGGATGAGAAAGAGTCAAAGGATGGGATGGACAGATATGTTTGGGATTGAGAAAGATATGGGGTTGGATATTCTAGTAAGAAGAACAGGTCCATCAATATTCAAAAGAAAATCTGCCAGTGTGAAAGTGTTCTGACTGTTATAAACAGTCTGTAAAGATGTAAACTCTTACATTTCAAACCTAGGTTGCTGGATTCTTCCCACGGCAGTAAAGGAAATCAACAACTAATGGGAGAAAGTGTAAGAGAGTATGTGAGGTCTTAGAAAGGCCGTGTTAGCTAATAAAGAGGTTCGGAGAGATTATTCTTGATGTGATATTAAGAATATAGAGAAGAATGAAAGTATGAGTATGTCAAAGTGATTGTATATCTACAAAGAAATAAATATGAATAAAAATAACTGGAGGTTTTGACCTATTAATAACTTTTTTAATGATTTGTTCAAGTCAAATGAGGGGTAACTTAGAGGTCGTCCAGGGTTCTGCAAGCTCATAGATGTGTGGTTACTCAGGATGTGTGAGCTTTCTGTATAAAACTACTATAGTGAACACATAATCTCAAGCAAGCTCCAGTTGTATGGCGCTTAACAAATGATTGAACTACATGAATAAGGAAAAGCAAATTACTAACTGGAAAGAAGCTCTGTACTGCCAAAAATGGTCTATCTCTAATTCCTTCAGAAAGATAGAGGACCACCCAGATTTTAGTAAGTTAGATTACTCAGGACTCAACAACCCAGCTCCCCTGACCACTGCAAATACTTGAATTCTTTTCCATTTGATGCTTTTTAGAGCTCATTTTTAGCTTGAGTACAGGAAAAATACAATAAACTGCATATTGTACCATCTCAAATTTAAAGGGGCCAGACATTGTTAACAAAGATATGTGGAGATATTTTCCCTAAAGTGACAGCTATTTTATCCAAATATTATTTAGTTCAATATGACTCATTGTTTAACCAAGTTATTGGCTCCAAAACAAGGCCTAAGTTTGGAGAGCTGCAGAGAACAAGTTCATTTTTCTTGAAACACACTGGTCAGTCCTCAGTGCACCGCCCAGTTCTACTGCTGTCTTCTGTTTGTCTCTGCACACACAGTCTAAACATGAGTGACTGCAGTCATGATCACTGCTCATTGCTGTGAGTGCACTTCATAGTCATGAGACTTCCTTTTGATTCCTTTCAAGAGAATACCAAAGAATCCCCCTATGTTTCCTTTGTTTTAAAGTTCCAGTATCACATATATACCACCCATACCACAGCCCTTACAGCATGGAGAGCTGTAAAGAGCTTTCCCTTCCCTTCATGCTATGCTGGGAAAACATTTGATTTTTCCTTTCACTGGTTGACATTTGAGATGGTATCACTCAGGGTCTCACAAGAGAACATCAGTGTTGCACTTCTTTGATTTTGCTGGGGAAATATAATATTTATCAGTTTTGCATGTGCATCAAGGAGAAAAAGAAGAAAATGGGACTCAAAGTTTATTTTACAAAATGCTGCCGACTTCATTATATAAACATTAGCCATGACTGTCTTTTAATTTTCAACATACAAGTGGGATTAAAGCACACTGAAAAGTGATAGAAATAAAAGACATGCAAAAGAGGATATGGCAAGTACCAGAAAGTTGATGTCGAATCCAAATGTTAATGAAATAGGGTCATACTGTTAATGCATGGGGATGTTTTATTCCATTTTCTTTTAGTGATTTTAATCCATGAATCTCAAAAGACAAAATGTATTTTATTAATCAAAGTAGTGGTTTTAAATGGCTAAGATGAGGTAAGGGGGTTTGTAATGAACCCTTCAGGTGACAATGGGATTAGGGAAGCCACCTTGCTATACGACCAGATAGGTTCCAGTAAGGTATTTTCCTCTAATTATTTTCATCAGAGACAAACACATTGACCTTGCCCAATTTAACATATACTGCAAGCTTTGTTATTTCAGAAAAAAAATAATGTGAAAATAACAAGGACTACCTTTAAAAAACATCATGGAAAATTAAGTTTTAGACAATCCAAGTTTAAAATCAACTTAGTCGAAACCATAAAGATAAATGGATTTTGTTTTTAATCTAATATATTTTCCTGGAACAAACTCTGCCTTTTGAAGATAGATCTATACACAGATCTTGGTTCCACATTTGGCTAGCTATGTGGCTTTAGGCAAGTTATTTAAACTGTGGGTGCTTAAGCATCCCTACCTGAAAGATGGAGATAATACCTGTCTTCTGGAACCATGGAACTAATTGAAATAAAACAAAATAAGTGTGAAGGACCATAGCCTTGTAGTTATGGATCATAGCTGAGGGTCTTCACATCAAGATGGGAGTTTTAGTTTTAAATAAGCAATTTCTGTACAGTTTGAGCTTTAAGTATGTATCTAGAATTGTTTTAGTATTCATCTTGCTAAAGAAAAACTGGTGTAATAATGCCTTGTTTTTATTAAGGTGCAGTCTACTAATACAAATAATTATAACACACCAAAATTTTTAACAAAATAATCCTTAACTCCAACATAAAAATAAATGAGAAAAATAAAAACAACTTCTCTTGATTTTACCCAGCTTGCCCATGCTAATGTAACTCTCATACAACCAAATTTTTATCAGCAATATATCCACACAAAATACCCACATTTTCTAATAATGTTTAACAAGAAGTGTCTTGTCTAACCTATACACTAATCCTATTAACTTGGTCTTAGGAAGCACAAGGAATCTTGGGCAACTATTCCCTTGTCTTTGTGCAAGGTGAGAACATGTTGACCCCAAGGACCATGGTCTTTTGTCACTGTCCTGAGTGTAACTTTGGTTTCCAGATTTCAATGCACATGAGATATGCAAGCTGCTTATAAAAATACAATAAAATTTCTTAGGGCTAAAAATAGCTCTTTTCACCAAGACTTTCTTACAGTATGAATCTTTTCAGAGCTGGTAGTTGACCTGATAAATTAGCTTGAGTATTAATGTTACTCCAAAGATTGTTTTGTACATCCTCCCCTCCCAAGATTGTTTCCTTTATGGGTTTTGGAACTCAGGGTTATCTATTCAAGGAGACCTCCCCTATCTCTCATGTAAAGGAACTACTCTGATATTAGTCTCTATCACAGTCACGTTTTGCTATCTTCAGTTACTTCAGGACTTAAGCTCAAATTCATTTTACTTAAGTGATTTAAGGTAAAATTGGTGTCAGTATGTGATTAATAGAGTGATCATTGGAAGTATACATTTGTGAGCTATGGTAACAGCTTGAAACCAAGATCCATTATCATGCCATTTTCTTTCCTAAAATTAGTGTGTATTTTCCTCATTCCCCAAGGAGGCTGGCAAGAGTCTCAGTAACCTGTGAAGGGCAATGCTAAAAATCCTATGAACAGTGTGACCCCCCCCCCCCGCAGTAACAAGCTCTTGTACATAAGAACTCTCCATAGAAAAGCCATTGAAATTTCATGATACAATCACTAATTGGAGCTTCAAAACCGTTTTCCTGCAGAACATCCAGAATTTATAGTTTATGTTGTTTTTAAAACTTTATTTTATGTGCATTGGTATTTCTGCCTGCATGTCTTAGTCCTCTGGAAGGGCAGTGATCTTAAACATCTTTCCAGCCCATATATTTTATAATCTTAAGACTCTCAGGTCTCTTTCAAAGTTCAACTGACAAATTTTCCTGTAAATATTATCAATAACATTAATGGGCAAAATATTTTCCCTATATTGCTTTGGAAGACTCAACATGTACTATACTTTATCTTTATTATACTCTTTTAAGGTATAGAATAGTCTACAATATGGGCCCCATGATCAAGTTACACTTACTTGTATAACTAGCAGTTACTTCATTCTTTGAGGCTTAATTTGCATATTGATTAAATAAGTATAATAATATTATTTATTTCTCATGTTTGCCTCTTAAGCTAAAGTAAGTCAATAAACTAAGGCAGAGAAGTTGCAGTTGTACCACATTGTTCAGAATAATGTAAGTATTGTCATTATCCTCATATTCAAGCATCAGTGTTAATCCTCAGAGAGGTCACACACATTATCTGTAGATGAGAGAAAATGGAAAGGATGTTTTCATAGCCTAGAACACATGACTGGAATGTTCTAGAAGGTCTATGCAAGCCCTTTCTGAGATCTTGCTATTGCAGCACATGTCAGCAGAATCCCTATACCTCTAATAAATGCCATATATCATATCCATATTACAGAAAATTGATTCATTCATCCTTAACTGTGGGTACAGTTTAAAACATTACTGCATTTATCATAGAAAAATCTCAAATGCTTTAAGAATTGAATGATTATATCTGTTTAAAGAAAATTACTCAAACCAACTGTGATAAAGTCTTTAATTTTCAGTTCTGTTTGGGAATGGGGAAGGAAAAGAGAAAAGAAAGATCAATTAGTCACTAGTCTCAGGGCTGTCTGGCTAAGAAAGTTTCATTTACCAGGCAGGAAATTTAAGGCCAAAGCAGTATAGATGTTCTCAAATGGTCTGTAGTGAAGGGTAAATATTTTAGGGTTTTTGTTTCAATTCTGTAGCTCACAGTAAAAGTAAACTTTTAGGTTAATGAAACATTTAAAAGCCATACAAATACAAGCCAAAACTTCCTTAACTTTGGAGTTGGTATTTTTGACAAACTACTAGTCTAAAGGTATATCCTCCTTGTCTGAACTGTCTATGGACTGCTGACAAGTGACACTCTGTCAATTATAGATGACCACTAAACTTGGTATGAAAGTTTTTGGGTATCTCTTTTTCTTTCCAAATATTTTAAGAACAATCTCATGTAGAACCATCTTTAGGTTATATATTAGGATATATAACAATTCAGCACTGTAATCAGTCAAAAAAAAAAAAAAACACAAATGTGGAAAAAGTTAATGGGAGAGATACAGACAGTGACAACCAGCAGACCACATCCATGCCTAATGCCTAAAGTTGATCAAAGCTTGAGATGCCATGTTCTACCCTGCTAACTATTGGCCACACCCTATACGAGGTATACCCAGGATAGGTGTAACACACCTGCCTGCATTTTAGAGCAAACTTTTTAACCTTTGGTGATGTCATCTAAGCCTCAACTTAGTTATATTTAAATGAAGGGGGTGGCATAGCTAATAAAATACAAAATAATGTAAATATCAAAGTTTTACTGTTGTATTTGTTGTATGATTTTAGGAACTGTAAAGCTTGCTTTAAAAGTTACTACAATGTAAATGTTGAGTTCTCTTTATAATTTTACTTATATTGTACTCTTTGTTTCTGATACTATTTTCTTTCCTATACATGGTATTAACTTTGGTATCTAATACAGCTACATGATTTTTAACTGATTGTTGTTAAATAAATAAAGCTAAATCTAAATGTATGTATTTCTAGTAGCTTTGATTTGGCATTAAGTATAAGAATTAACCCAAAAAACAAAATTGTAGAATGAAAATATAAAACCAATTGAAGCCACCTGCCTTGACAGGGACTGTGTTCTCTCTAGTACTTTCACTACAGAAATTGAAACATTAAGTTTGAAATTGACAAAATTATGTATTCCTGACTAAATTTTTCTACATACAAAAAGCTCACTGTTTACTCTGTAGCAGTGTAGGAAGCCAAATGTTTTAAAAGTTGATATTTCCATGATAATTCTATTGCCTTCATGCCTCTGTAGACACTGAATAAAAGCAATATCAGTCATGTTAGTGGGCAGGCACTATGCTCTACTCTGCCAAATATTAATTCCCTTAACATATTTGTGGAACACTTCAGTTTCATCTTTAAATTAAACTAAGATAAGTTTTTAGAGTTAGTCATAATTTCATTTCCCTGAAATATCATTAGAACAGACAAAAATGAAGTCCAACATTTTCCTAAAAGTAGGCTTTCTTTTTGTCACCTTTGTCTTTATCTCATTCTTGACTTAATGTCTCTTTACTTTTGTATAATCTATATAGCCATGCACTGCATAGAGGATTGTCACTTTATATGACATATTTTAACTTCTCAATGTAGTGTGGTCTGCTGACAGTCCTTGCTGGGGAATGTAGATCAAGGAGATCTGTTTTTCTGAATCTGGAAGTTCTCCCTTGGAAAAAAAAAAACAGTCTTTTACACTGGAGTTGATAAGTCCACTCATAAACCCCCTTGAACACCCTTCCCTCATCATGTTTCACAGCAACACATGTTTCTTAATAGAAGAGATATTGCTGCCTTGTAATACAGGTTTGAATGTCTTCTGAAGCATCATTTTGTGGCTAAGCTTCTAAATTTAGCCTTGAGTTTGTCTATCTAGTTCTCCTTCAAGTGGATAACTGCCCAATTTTCTAAACTAATCTTTTTTACTATTCTTTAGGAGAATAAATCCAAGATTATTTATTTGACTTTCATTGTATACCACTTATAATGAATTTTTTACACTTAGAATTTCACACCACAGAAATTGTGTCACCAACTTTCATAACTGCCAAAATTTTAAATTTGATGCTTTTACTGAGTAGAAACATAAAATAACCATTGCTTAAAAATATTTTCCTTGATTTTAAAGGCTTAGTATTTCATTTTTAAACGGTAGAGGGTATGATATCTGATCACAGCCTCTCCATCATGAATGATAAAATGTATTATCTTAATGGTGAGTGTTACCTTTCCAAGACAAGGAAGACACACAGATGTGAGAACACAGATGAAAAAATGCTGAGTTGGTGAAAATACAGATTAGAATTTTTGTTTCTGGAAGACAAGCATGATAGAGACAGAAATGTGTAGCTAAAGTGTGATATGAAAGATTCGTTTCATGTTCTTGAGATAGGTGAAAATATTGCACACAGAGAGATATGAGCCAGAGGGGAAGTCTGTCCACTTTAGTTTGATATGGATTGCTTTCTCATACCCCTGCAGCCCCAAGACCCCTGCTTACCAATTTAACTTTGAGCTGCTGGAACAGCTAGTACAAACACAAGGGACAGTGTTGTCACAATGCAGCATTTCTTCTTCACTCAGCCACTAACCGACTCAGTCACATTATTTTGGCAGGAGATGAGCTCCTTCATCAGAGCCCCAGATTGGATTAAGAAGTTCCCATGGAATCAAGACCCTGTTGTGCACTGACTCTCTGCAGCACTGTTACACAGGACAGCTTAACTCGTTTTAGTGGTTTGAAATGCTTTGTCTTGTCCTTCTGTACAGGAGGTTCCACTGCTATTCACACATATATTTCCGGGTTGGGGGAGAGGGGGGCTAGACAGAAAACTTGTTTCTGATATCTTGTCAGTGAAAAATCATGTATTACTACAATAAAAACTCAAGTGTACTTTAAAGAAACTAGTTTGCTCTAATTCATATGGTCTGATTATAACTGAGAAATTACAAAGAATAATTCTGAACAAACATGTCCGTGTTGTTATAGACATTTTTGGTTAAAGCTATATCCTCATCATCTCATTATGGAATATTGTATCAGCCCAAACAAATGCTCTGAACTAAAATATAAAAAAGGCTCTCAAGAGTTTCCATTTGTCTGTCTTTGTCTGAAATGACCATTGCAGCAAACCTCACATGAACTTCAGTGGATCATGGTATGCAGAAAAAGGGAAAGCTGCCATCCCTTCCTATGACCACACTTTAGAAAGCAGCCATTTCCCTGTGACACATTCATGGGATGATTTTCAAGAATGAGGTAGGATCTCCCCTGAGAAAACCTGTAGCCTTGAGTTGTAGTTGAGTTCCAAGATCCATACTGAACTAGAAATAAACCTCTTAGATGTCAGCTCCTTGAGTTGGTTCAAAGTAATTGTTTATGGCTGGGGGCACCAAGGTGGGGGTTCAAAAATGGTTCCTGATATCTGGTAGTTCAGACCTTTTTCCTGAACACTCAGTAGGAACAGTGCTCTGTATTTTGAATTCTGATATTTTCCTGGGCTATGGATATGTGGACAGTAGTGCAACTCCTGGTCTGTCATGTGATCATGAAGTTAAATGTCCAACTCTGTATTTCATTTTAAAGTAGGGCTTGAGCTATATGATTTTCCAAATTGCAGTGTGAGTGTTCTGAACATGTTTAAGTCAAGCTAGGCTAAAAGTTATATACAATATACATCCAGTTGGATACTTCCAACACATTGTGACTTAGAATATTCTCAACTTCCAGTGAATTGTGTTGTATACACCCATGTCTTAAGTATATTAGTGTTGCTATTGTAAAGTCCAGTCAGTTGACTGCTTATCAGCTGAGTGGCAGGGGGCATCCATTGCATGGGTGGCCAGATATTTATTTTGTACTGCTATAGATTAAAGAATATTGTCCAACAATGAAAACCAATTAGGTAATTACTGATACAAAGCATAGTATAATGTTTGCCTAAAGTATCTACTTGAAAGATCAAGACAAGTATGGTACATATTTACTAGCAATAATATCATTTCCTATTTTATATTTTATTATTGTAACATTTTTAAAATTTTGGAATGTGGGCTCACTGATAACCTTTGAATGTAGATAAATATGAGAGATTATCAGACATTCTGTAGACATTTGAAAGCCTCTCAGATGCCCACACTTTCCTAATGTCTATTCTATCTACTGCAGGGGCATGCCACTTTGGAACTTTCCATCACTTCTATTTTTTTTGCACTGGAACTATAACAAAGATGCCATATAATAAACACATATTTACTAACAATACTTCTGTCTTTCTTGTTTGTGAATCATCTCATAATACCCTTACACTAACTTGCAAATAAAGACTATACACATCATTACAAATAGAAGACAACAGTGAAACATTTTCAAGTGTGTGGGGGCACAGAGTTAGCAATAAGTAACTCATCAACAATTTTTATAACTAAGAACTGAATGCTCTTGGTAAACTATGATGACTTGTTAGTCTCAAATAAGAGTTACTTTTATCCTGATACAAGTTAAGAAGGCTGGAGTACAGAAGTTTCAAGTGTCCACATTCAGAGAGAGGCAAGCTAGGCTTCTAAGAAACTTCTCACCCCAGTCCTTCTTCCTCACTAAGAGGCAGAAAACCAAGCAGAGTCACCCCAGTGCACATACAGACTGCAGTTCCACTGTTTATCTTCTGGGAGAGACCCACATAAACACTACTGTTTAGCCAAGGCTACAGTATGATGATGATAATGATGATGATGATGATTTTGGCTTGTGTTAAATTTCACTTCAACATAAAAGTTTTGAAGAAAACTTCCAATCAGTCATGTTAAATTTTAACTAGACTTGACACATACTTAGCAGTCTCGTTATCATGTATGCATGCAAAAGATAAGATTTTATTAACTTATTCCTTCCTTATTAAAACTGGAGACATGTAAATGGATAGTCACATAATATAGGCTTTATTGCTTCCCATTATTTAGCAAAAGAAAATTTCATTGAGTATAGTTAATTAAATTTGAGGGTATTTTTTAAAAATATTTTTTATTATTTCTTAACAAGCTCACCATAAATATTCAGGGAAAACTCACTGTTGATTTTGTAAAGATATCAGGATTACATTGACTTTACGACAGCACCAAATCTTACACTGCCCTTTTCAAAGCTCCATTTTGAAACATTTGTTGGTTTTCATCCATTTTCTTCTATGGAGAACAGGTGAGGCATTTTTACTTTTGAGACAAGAAAATACACCCACACACAAACAAAAAGGACAAGGAAGAATAATTAATCATTAACTACCCACATGATGGCCCTGGAGGAATGAGGATTACTGAATGCAGAAATGTTGGCACTGCCAGCATGCACAGAATCAGCAATGGTGACAGCCGAGCAGCAGGTTTGCAAAGGGCAAGCAATCCTGGTAGTGTGGAAAGCAGGTCAGGAGAGACATTTACGCTGAAAATAGTCTTTGTACTTCAGGCTTAGAGTCTAAAGGATTAGTAAACAAAAGGGCACTGTGAATGTAATTTTTTCTCTAAAAAATATTAGCACAAGTTTCTCTTCCTATCTTTCCTGGCACTTACGTCCCTAGACAAAGCTCCTTCTCTGCACCTAACTATGCTGCCCACAAGAATGTGTATCTGACCCTTTATCTTATTCAGGCCCCAGAGTGGTGGGAACAAGGAGTGATTCTGCCTCTTATCACCAGCCATGGCTTAAGTTTAAGGTGTTATCATTCTAAATGGTCATTCCATTTGCCTCCCTTACATTGTGGAATGAAAATCACTGCTGGTGGGATTGTGTTTCATGCAAAAAGCAACATCATCTCCACCCTTGTGTTCCTCCCTTCTTCCTCCCTCTTGCTTCATTCTAACCACCACATGCCACTGATCAGGGGAGGCACCATCACCTAGACCATTCTCAGCTCACATATTTCACCACCAATCTGTGTTAAAGAGTATCTCTGCACCTCAACTTCCACCTTTCCACCTATGGCTCCTGTATTTGAAACACCCTAATATCCTTTCTCCTAATTCCCTATGTATATTTCTCCCTTCAGGTCAAATTCTTCTCAAAAGCAGCACTTCTTAGAAAATGTTTTAAGCTACTATGTGGGGGCTGGAATTTTCAGGACAGTCTTATGGATCATACACTATTAATCCTCTGAGAACGAATTTCTGAAGGACTTTTCACATAAAAGAGAAGGAAAAAGAAAGATTCTTTTAAGGGAAACAACAACAAAAATCAACCAACAAACCAATCAACCAACCAACCAAGCAAACAAAAAAACCTCATCTACAATCTAGGGTTTAAATTGCATGTCTCATGGCTAATTTGTTCAGACTATCTTAAACCGATTTATATAAAAATGATTTGCATCAGGTATTGCATACCAGGATTGCATTTTGGTCTTATTGCTGGGAACTGGACCCAGGGTTTTTTACAGTAAGTCAGTAGTATACCACTAAGGCACACACCACTCCAGGGATGGTAGATTTGGTTAGTGGCTGGAGCCTGATATGGATAGATCTTTGTTCAACAGGTTTTAAGAATATATAAACATCTACCAGAAAATAGTTTTCAAGAGTGTAGGTCTATATTCTTGATAATTTACCAATATTTGAAGGGAATGTTTAGATTACAAATACAAGACAACTTGAATATAATAATAAGGAACTCAAAATTCATTAACTGGACCAAAGGCTTTCACTAATTCAAAATGTTGTTAAAGAACTATAGATCCTTATCTATATTAGTTTGTATTTATTAAATGACATTTGAAATTACAGGTAGTCATAGTTTACAGTCTCAATGTATAAGTTTCAATTAAATAGATGGATTTTTTCAATTCAAAATGTCCATAATGTTTTTAAACTGAGCCATAATATGGACAGTTTGGTTTTATCTTAAAACATGTAAAGGATTAAACCACATTTACAGCCCTGTCATATTGAAGAAAAAAGTCCATATTGCATATTTGTTATAAAAGATGAGATATACATCTTGAAGTAACATCATAGGAAGAGAGCTTCCAGAAGAATCTATGTGGGTAGATATCTAGACCCTTTGTAAACAATAGAGTCCCAATTCCTCTGTGTGGAACTTAGAGTGTATGCTTTAAGTAATGTTCCAGATGATAGTCAGACTCAAGTGGATTGGAGAAACAATGTTCTACATGAGGAACAGAATAGGGTCATTCATTTGCAGAGCTTCCACCAGGTTTGAATGATGATAACATGCAAGACTCCACAGGAAAAGAAAAGTTATATGGACATATGTGTAGACATATTCTACACTGAGATATCTCTTTGAACAAAGTATAGGAAAACAGTGCATTTCTCTAGAAATAGATTAATATTGGGGTTTTAGGTTGCAAATTCATAAGCCCACATAATTTTGAGTGGAGGAAACCCCAGTTTTTATATACAAGGAAAACATTAAATAATTGCAGACATGATCTATTAGTGGTTACAAATCGCCCATGCTCAAAGGAAGGTATATAAAAGACAAAGGTCCATAAGAAAGTAGAGCTGCACTAGGCTGAATAATCAAAGCACGGGAGCTTCGGGTTATGTACTAGAGAAGGTCCTTACAGTGGTCATCTATTGAAGGCCAGGGTCATTACTTAGAGACAAAGGACTTCAGCTCTACCTGCCTAGGGTTCTCCACAGTGCAAGCATAAGCAACACGTGACACTCTATTCTCCATTCCCTCCTCCTCCTCTTCTTCTTTACTTCTTCCTATTTTCAGAGTCTTATTCTGGAAAGAAAATGTGCCTTCCAATGCTACAGTTTTAGACATGTTCCTAGACAGGTAGAATAGGATGGTGCCTTAAACAGGATGAAATTTGGGCCCCTAAGAGTTGATTCTTCATTCCCACATCAGACATGAAAAATGTATTAATATTCAGGTTTCCAAATTTACTTTTTGTCACTGTTAGTCATTTTAAAATTTCATCGCAAGTTCCTTCTTGATAGAAGCATTCATCTTACTTTAATTTTAATCATATTTTCCTTTCCCCAAACTCCATGCAGAATTTCTATCCACACAATGTTATACTTTCTTTCTTTCAAAAAACTACAGAAACAAATTCATACCAGAAGCAAAAAAGCAAATGAGACAAAAAAAAAAAAAAAAAAACCCAAAATGAAACAAAAATTCATACATACACACACATACACACACAGGGAGAGAGAGAAACAAAAATCTAATGGCGTAGTATTATACCATAGATTGATGCCTCAGCAACCCTTATCCAAGAAGCTTATCCTTTCAATAGACCAAAATTAACACAGAGGTCCACAACTGGGAATTATGCAGAAAGTCAGAGACTACAGAACACTCAGTCCTAAGTAAAAAGTGCTCATCAAATCCACCTCATATGACTTAGGGATTTATGCAGAAGTGGAGGAAGAAACCAGGATAACAACCAGATAAGATGAATGACTCCAACGAAACGGTGTCTTTAATTTATCATACTTTAATGTTGAGATAAATAATAAAAAAGAAAGGATAAAATCCAGGGAGAACATTTGTATGTGAAAATAAGTGTATCGATTTTATACAAGTTATTTTGTGTTTAGCATGCACATTCAGGAATACACACTCATCGGTGGCCTCAATGTTTCAACTTGGAGCAACTATTTCCTCCATTGACTAAGTTTGGTTATACCTGTCTCAGCATTTAAGGAGTGTTTTAAGAAAACACTCAACAAATTCCCTTCAGAAGATACTACACCTATCCTGTCATTTCCAAATCCATCCTGGAGATTTCCTGTGGGGCAAATAACCCCACAGATGCTCAGGACAACCTGTCTGAGGTAGGGGAGCAGCCCAGCATCTCAGTCAGGGCTTTGTAACAGCAAAACAATCTCAAGAACTTTCTTCTGTAACTAAAAGGGGTTACATCAAATATGAAGCTCTGAGGCTAGGGGTATGAGCATTCATATTTTCCAACACAGCCCCTGCTGCCTGCATGGTTTTGACAGCCTTCACTTAGTTGTCACGGTAGGCCCTTCTCTGTCACAAGGCAAAAGTTGAGTCCCTTACTTGGAAATGAGAGCTGATTCTCCACCCTGGGGCTGGCAGAGAGAATGTTTCTGCATGAGACTGTGATGGGTGAAATCTGCAACACCTCATACATCTGTTTTGGTTTAAAAGTTCTTTGTATGTCTTCCAGACACAAATTATTATTTTTTTTAATAATTGAGTTTCAAGAACACTTCATTCATTGGGCTACAAATCCATATTTAAACTTGGTAAACAACACTCATAAGTATAAAACACAATGTTCTGATTATGGGGTACCCACTAATTTTCATTTGGATATTTTGATTCTGCTCACATAATTCTTGGCTATAAATTATAGTGTTTTTAACCCAATTGCTATTGGGTTATTTCCTAGGACATACTAGCCCTTGATTAGTGTTTACCTAATAAACCATGATCATTGTCTGACTGCATAAATTTATATCTATAGGAAAGGTTTTATAAAATGGATTATGAGAGTTTGGGATACAGTTCAATAGTAGAGGGGCACTTGGCTGCTATTCCCAAGTCCTGGATGAAATCCCAGCAATCCCCTGCACCCCAACCCTGCTTGTACATACATACACATACAATACACACACACACACACACACACACACACACACACACACACACAATTATGAATCCTTCCATGAAGGCTGTTTCTGTCTCCTTCATTTTGGTTTTAATTTCTTCCGCCAAATGTATTGCCTTCTGTATTATATCTGCTTTTTAGTGAAGCACAACATTATATATTTGGTAATACACTGAAGTCCTGGTTGTAAATATATGCATCTATGACCAGGCAAAAGCAATTACAACCCTGACAGACAGCAGTGTGGTGAAATCTGCAGCATTAGCTGTGTTGTGATAGCCACTGAACCACTGTGTCCATCTGATGGTTTTGAAATAATCTGAGGCAGAGAGAATAGAGGAAAGAGGGGGGGAGGGCTCCAAGTTTAGCTTGTGGAAATGCAAGTAGATGTTTCAAATATAAAACCCCAGAGGCCAAACAATGGTCCATGTTAATTATTCTTCTGCAGAGGCAGCAACAAAAAAGACCAAAAAGAGCTCAGTCAAAACCAAGGATGACCAAAGACAAGCCCACCCATGTGAACACTGGTTTCCTTATTTGGTTCTTTTTATAAAATACAATGAAGATAGGTGTTGTGTGTTTTGAAAATTCTACTGGGGAGATCCACTGTCTTGGTGACTACTTTCTTCTCAGGGTACAACAGATGCATGGTTTTCTTATTTCTTCTTTTAAGAGAGATTTGTTTTAGCATCAGTCACATTCATATAGTCTTACATGTGGCTTTTAATCAAAGACAAATTGAATGTAATATAGATTTAATAGATTTAATTTTCCCTTAATTCACAAGCCATTTGATCACATTGACTAGAGGACTTCATGAGAACATGAAAACATACAAATAATAACATTCCTTTGCCATTTTCTTTCTGTATATCAGCACTACAGGACAGATTTCAGTACAATTTGTTAAGTTGTTAAAACTTCATTTTAAAATCTATTAAACCATTATCTCTAAATTATTGGCATGCCTGTCTTTGAAAGTAATCATTCTATCTCTCTGTCTGTGTAATTCTTTCAATAGTCAATTACTTAAAAATTAATGGGTTTTGAAATCTTGCTAGCTATACAGTGGAATGTAATACTGTATGATTTTCTATACTTATGTTCAGTGAGTTTCAGTGTTCTAAATCATGATTTGAACACACATTACAATATCTAAATTTTAAAGGTTATTTCATTTTATGTCTGAATCATATTTTACAAGAAGTATGTATGTGCAAAATATCAAGTTAGATTTAAAACAAAACCTTGCTCTATGCTCACATACTAAATAGCTATAAATTTAAGAAATAAACTACCTTAGAGAGTAGATCTACAAAGTTATAAAATGGAACTATTATTGACAGAGACGAAGTAATTATTTTAAAGACTATTCTGGGATGTGCTATTTGTCAGCTACTGTATGATGCACTGAGAATACTGCATTGCATTGAGCAATGGGTTCTTTCCCCAGTGAAATTGCACTCACAGCTTTGTTAAATGATATAGGGTTACTATGGTGCTGCTAACATATTTAGAGAAATACATTGAGGAAGATAAGTTATAGTGCAGGAGGGAAATAAGCATCAAAGAATCTGAACACCTTTGACAGCATCTACCAAACATAGTCATAAAAGACTGTTCTCATCCTTGTTGGTTTACATAGAGTAGTCTGAACTCCTGAACTATGTAGTCCTGATTCTCCAAGTGCCTAATAAGGAACTCTTTCTTTATTATTATAGACATAATTTCTAATCGGTGGCCAGATCACATTATCTCACCTTCCATCTTTCACATCTCTACTCTTACATTTTTGGATGTGAGCCTATCCTTTAATTGTTGAGGCAATTCTCCAGACACACATCTCTACTCTTACATGAGCTTTAACTTTTTTGTATATCATCAGTCATATCACTAACTAGAGCCATTCTTATTACATGGAATATCCCTATTGATTTGAGGACACTGCGATTTTAGCAGCTCCTTCTGGAAGGAAAATGAACGAAGATACGAACTTTCTTTTCTTTCTTTCTTTTTCTTTTTCTTTCTTTTTTTTTCAGGGGTGAAAGCTGAAGGATCAGAGAAGCAGAGCAGCCAGCCACTGGAGTTCTCTCCTCTCCCAAAGCTCAGACCAAGGGGCAATCCTGTTTCTACGAAATCCTCAGACTTAATGCTGTCTCTATGAAACTTCATACTGCATGCTCAGACTGAATTCTCTGACTGCATCTGTGCTCCTGTCTCCCCCTACCTTATATTCCCTCTCCATCCATCCATATTACTCCTGTCTCCACCTCCTTGCTCTTGACAGCTGCTCCATGTGCCCAGATAAAGTGCAAGAAGCTTTGTGTAGTTGAAATGATAGAAAGAATATAATCTGTCAAGCTAGAACTTTGGGCAGGTTTCAGATAAGAGAAAATATTAAAGTAAATTTGAGAATGGGACATGTTGTTGTGTTCATTGAGGTAACTTTGTATTGAGAATATAGTCATATTTTAGTATATTTAACATGGTATTATGAGATTCAAAATAATAAGTTTAATGCTCTATAAAGTATTTTAAATAAAGCATTCTTAATGACAGTCGGAAGACACATTTTATTGGAATACACATAAGATATATTTCTTGATCCTAGTAAGACCCACCCATTAAAGAAAATGTCTTAAAACATTATAGTGTGGAATTCACTGGGAGATTTAATGCTAACTCTGTTCTCGCATCTGTGTATAATGTCTGATCCCTACCCTTCTATAGTAGTCTATTTTGCTGTCTCAAGAGTTCTATGAATTTAAGGAGTAGAAAGTCACTGGAGAATGCTGGGAGGGAATTGAGCTGTAGAGTAGTTATATAATAATTTTATCATACCTCTGTATATCATATATAGATGATTGATAGATACCACTATGTACATTCAAGTGGATATACAGTCTGTTCCCCAAAGAAAAAGTCATAAAAATGAATCATTCTTTACTCTCTGTTGTCAATATTTATGATTTAATTTTTTGTATACAATATATTTTGATTATAATATTTTCTACCCACAGAATTTCCCTATCTCCCCACCCACCTCATTCCATGTTATTTCTCAAAATCAAAACCTGTGGAAATTATAATAAAAAAAACATCAAACATCAAGAGAACAAAAAAAAAATAGCAAACAAAACCAAGACAAACTGCACTCCTCAAAAATATGGATTATTGTTTTGCATTAGCCAACTATTCCCAGGCATACAGCCTGAATTGGAGTGGGGCTGATGTCATTTTGGAGAAAACTTGTCTCTTTTCCAGCAGATGTCATTTGCAAAAACATTATAAGTTAAGGAACAACTTTTGAATCTAAGTAAGTATACACATAATTCTTGCTCTTTTTCTTTAAGTGCTCTGTAACTTTGCAATTTCTCAAAGATATGCAAAATTATCATAAATGACACAACTTTAAAATCTCTCACCATTTTCTTTCCTAGTCTTCCCTGGTGTGACCTTGGACCAATAGATCTGTGGTACCTGATGGTCTCCATCTGTAGAACAGTGTATCTATACCAGGGAAGCATGGGAATTAAATTAATGTGATCTCTATATGCAATACACAGAAAAGTACAACAGAATCTGACTCACAAGGATTTGGCTATTAGTCGTTTCCATTTTGTGTTGCTATAATAACAATTACACTGCTACAAAGTCTATTATCTGTCCACAGCTATCCTTTCCTCATTAGTGCCATATTGCCTCAGACACTGAACAAGTCTATTGAAAGCCAGAAATCATCAGTCTCCAACCAGAGCTGAAAGAAATGGGACTCTAGTGCACAGGTCTTATCACCCCACTCTGGTTCCCAGCCCCATTTTCTCTGCCTCCTGGGTGTGGATGAGATGCCTCATGGCCGCTCTCCTCCCATGCCTGTGCCACCATGATGGGCTGTGCATCTCAAATGAGAGCCAGAGTAAAGCCTTCCTCCCTATGCTCCTCTTGTCAGGTCACAGTTTGTCACAAAGATGAGAAAGGTCCCTCCTGTCTTCAGAATCAGCTATAGCTGACCAAGGCTTTCTCACCACAGTGTTCTGAAACTTCCTCTTCCACCATAAAAACTCTGGTGGGGACTTGGGCACAGCCAGATAACACAGGACGTCACAAATTTTTGACCTGATTGACAATTTTAATTTCAGCCCAAACCTTACCCCCACATACATACCTTGATATGTAACATAACGTGTTCAGATTCTGGAGAAGAGGATGAGTCACCTTCAGGAAACATTATTCCACCTATCATATTCCTAAGAACCTCTCCCATGCTGATTCCAAAAATCTGCTTTTTCAGTTTCAATTTTCTGCACTTTTTAAAAAAAGCACTTTTCAACAAACTTTCTTCATTGGATTGAAAATACCACCACTTCTATTTCTAACTTCTGTAGTTGGCTCCATGCCACCCTTTTGTTTTCATTTTCTCCTGCCGGCTCTCCAGTATAATTACCAACAGGTTCACTCCTCTCTTCTTCCCACTGTCAATAATTTTTTTTTTTTTGGAGGGGAACAACCTAGTTCTATTCTCCCAAATCTCTATCTTTGGCCAGACTTGCCTGGACTTTAGTATATAACCACTGGGCCAAGTGCTTGATGGCTATTGCTTCAATTTCAGCATTTGCCAAATAGGTGTTGACTGTACCCGTTATAACATTCACACATGCCTTATCCCAAGAGTGCTTTCATTGACACAGGCTAGCAAATCAAGTGGGGGTACGACCAATGATAAACAGGGGGTGCTTACTGTTTAGGAAACTGGAGAAATGCCAGTGAGAAGGTAGTAGAGCTCAGAAAGTATACTTTATCAAAGGGGAGTAATCACTTCCTAGTTGTTATATTCTCCAAAGAAAATATCCAACTCATTTTTCATTATGAAACCTTTACAACTTAAAACCACTGACAACTAAACAATTGGCTCTATCCTATATAGGCCAGCGTGCACATGTCTGTGTGTCAGTCTGACCAACTTGGACTTCCAGGCTAGAGGCTGCTACACACTCACACTCTCCTCTCCCCATAACAGCGAAAAGAATGGTCGACTTGGAACAGTAGCAGAGCAAATCATAGTCTTCCCTTTCCTAGCTTCCTCTCTTGTATCACAAATTAGAATTTTGATTTATTACTATATCTATTTATCATACATTTATAACCAGATGATGACCACATACTTTCTCTGCAATCAAAGACTATTCATAAAATTTCAACAAACTCTGTTGTTTGGAGCATGAGGAAGGGAGGCACTGCGTCTGAGGAATCCCCTATAGCAGCCCCAGGAATCCACAGCTAAGAGCTGAATGGTCTCAGAGCCTGCAACTGTGACTATCCCAGTGCCATGAAAGGTCCTGGAACAAACAGCCAAAGACATTCTGGAAAACCATTTATCTGGAAATCAGGAATCACCCTTATGGAATTCACAGCAAGTTCTTTCATCAAAGAAGAAACCTTAGTGCAATTAAAATGTACTTTTAAAACCAGGCATATTGGGAAAGATGACTACTCCTAAAAGCCAAAATCATTTTATATTTAAGGATGCAATATAGCTTGTACATTTTAATGCAATAAATTACAAATCACTGTGGTTTCAATTTTAATTAGGACAATGGCAATTTTTCAAAAGTGTGATTTATTTTTTTTAATTGAAACCTCTAGTGTTTCAATTCCTCACTGTGCTCACTCAGAGGCATGAGTGACTTTGTGTATCCCCTTCATCTTTTTGCACACATACTAATTTGGCAGTGCTACAAGTAATCACATATGAATTTTATGCTCACAATTAACTGTAATTAGCTAGCAAATGCTAACGAAAGCACATCAGCCACAGATACTGTCAGCATCTCATTAGGAGGGTAACTTGATATGGATACCCAGGCTCTCACAGCCCAGTTCTTACATGGAACAAGCTCCCATTTGCTGTCTCGGGACAGATTTACAGCCTCACAAAACCACACAGAAGAGTTGTGGAGTTGGAAGTAGTTTTCTATATGCCCTTGTTTTCTTTGCTGCATTCTGGGCCTTCACAGAAACCATACACCAAAGCCATCATGATTAAAGGGAAAATTATCCTTGATTAGTATTCTTCTCCATGCTCAACAGTGTAGTGGATGAGTGAACCAGAGTGCCCAAGGCAATCCAATATATCTAAGGGTTTCCTTCCAATGGTATTTAGGATGGGATAAAATTAAGTAATTTTATCAATATATGTATTGTTTCCTTTCCCAGACAGCCTTTGCTTTTGTTAACAGAAACTCCCCGGTTCCTGGAATTAGCCTGATCTTTACCATTCCACCCCCCCCCCCTTTTTCCCCTCCAACTCTAAAGGGCCTGTATCGTACAGGCCCTAATTTGACACTCTCAGACTTTAAAGCCCACTCCACATTGTTTCTGCCTATTTTCTCTGATGGTACTTTCTCTTTTTCCTAGGCATTTCTTTATTTTTTCATATGACAAAAGACCAAAATCTCTTATACTTAAACGTTTTCAGCATCTTTCCCCTCTTACAGAATAAGAGCCAAATCCAGAGTGTAAACAGATATTTACTTCAATGTTCAGCTCCTCTGTACCACTTCTTACCATAAGCTCCTGGTGCCTATGCAAAAGACTCAGTCATTCTTTGCTCTCCTGTTTGGAATTACCCCCATGTGTCCAAAGTCCAGCTGAATCGTGCTTTCGTGTGATTCCACTCATGGAAATCATTTATTTTCTCTTCCTGGAGGACTCTGAAGAACGAGCACACTGTATTAGGCTGTATTAGTCCCTTCTTCATAGGATTAGGAGTTGCCTAAACCAAGGTCCCTATTTCCTCATGCAAGGAATCTCTTTGATAAATGAATTTTCTCCTTCTAAGCACATTTCTTCACTGCTCTTATTTTTATACAAATAGACCAAGCTAAGTCACACCTACTGGGTTATTCAGGGTTCCTTAGTCATTGAGATGTAAAACTAGCAATCCATGACATCCAGCATTTTCTGCTTCCTCGCCTTGTCATGAGGGGTACCACTAACACTGAAGGTCACTTGAGGTTCTTAGATGTCCATGCTATTTATTTTTCGCAACTCAGTAGGAATCCCTGTGCTTAAACTGAAGCACAAAGACCTGTAGACATTGCCTAAGATCATGGAGCCAGTTAAATATAGTCTCTTGGCACCAGATTCCAAATTCTTAATGCTCTCTATTATGGGATTTGTATTTTAAAAGCTGAACAGAGAAAGGCATTTTGAAGAATGGTTCACTAATGACATTCTAAACTTTCTAGTGAGTTTAGACACTCCTGCCCCTGGGTGGCAAGGAGAAAGACCTCCACAAAGCAATCCACCCCAGGGGCTGGGCACCTCACCTCCTGGCTTTATATATAGTTAAGGCTTGCCTTGGAAGGATATGCGTAATTTTGCCTCAGTGAGCTCAGACTTTAATATTGGATGTCTGAACAAGATTTGGCCACCTAGAATTTATGTTCTCCTGTAAAAGTCAATCCGATTCTCTGGCTATAAATTTGTCGTGCTCAACTAATGAGCTAAATTGTGTTTTCTGTCAGTGTTTCCACTTAAACTACTGTGACCTCATTCCTTCACACAAAATGCATTTATAGTTGGGGGGGGGAGTACAAAGATTTCAGTAATGTCTGTCTGCTCAGAGTGTCCACAGGGAAGCAGGGCAATGACTGGTACAGAGAGTAAAAAATGGGTGGAAATGGAAACTTGAGGTCACCTAACTTTCACTGTAAAATAGCATTTCTTATATACCATTTCAGTCCTGAAACCTGCCTGTTTGGGACCTTTGATTTTTATGCACTGACTTCAGTTTCATGTTTGCTGTTGCAAATTCAAAGCTCCCTACCTAGTCAGCTCAAAGCTATGATGCTGGTTACAGCTCCCACCTAGAAATCTTGATGATCTCAGACACATGTCTCCCCTCTCCGGGGGACTTTCTTCTTCAGGTGCTCTCTCTGGGTGCCAAGATGGTAATGCACACCCTACAAACTCTTCCTTCATAATGCTTCTATTTTAGGGAAATAAATAAGTAAATGAAATATTTAGCCTTTGATATATTTCCATGAAACATTTTTCAAAAGCTCCATTCTGAAGGCTGTTTGTAGTCAGAAAAAGTGTTAAAGAAGAATTTTTAACAGCTATACTTGTTGAGTATTTTTAAGCATTAGAAAAATGAAACCTAAGTTTAAGTGATATAAATAGGCATATTAAATAAAAATAAATTTTTATGGAAACTAAGTTTTAAATATAATTATCGACAAGGCTGGCAATACTTCATATTTTCATCAGTCTCTTTAATGCCTGGTTTAACCGAAAATTGAAATCCTATTCATGTCTGCAGTCTGTATCAAGGCCAAGTGTGTATCTTTTCTAGACAATTATGCATTCATAACAGAAGGAAAGGAAAAAGAAAAAAAGCTGTATCTCTCTTCCTCACTAAACTTGTATTGAAGTTTTCATCTCTAAAGATCCGGGTTCCCCAAAGCACAATTTGCAAACCACAAATAAGTGTTAGGGAGACTAAAGACAAGGGTGGGAGTCATAATGAGCCAGGATGAGGGTCCAGGAAGTATCTGAAAAACTCAAAGCTGAGCTGAGATGTGAGGATCGTAAAGGCCCCACATCTAATCATAGGAAACAAAAAGCAAGCAGGACCTAAAGTTGCAAGGGGCTAGAGATGCTGTGGTTAGAATGCGGAGAGCAGGGGAAAGGCCAGGTGGGACTGTGGCCACAAAACAAACAGAGACAGGGTCCACAGGGCAGAGGCCACAGGGGGTGTCATCAAACATCTGTCACACATGTTAGGTTCAGTCATTTCACTACTATTTTGATAATGATGATATGTATCAATTTCAAACATTTATGCATAAAATCTGGATTCTCTTACATAAATTAGAACACTAGGGACTATTAATTCTACTTTTATGTGCATCAAGGGAAATGTTTAGCACCTACTGTATGGGAATACGCTACAGTCTCCACCATTCCTTATTGCCTAGGCAGAGTTCAAGCTCTTTCTCCATGGCCATTCTCCCTGCAGACCTTCCTCATAAGCAGGAAGGCTGTGAGGAGGAGGGTGTGTTGTTGCATTTGGTTTTTCATTCCAGTGCAAAATCCTTGAATTATGGTTTTATGATTTCAAGACTACCAGTTGTAGGAACAATAGATGGGACAGACCTGTGGGGGACTATCAGCTATTCGTCAGGTAAGTAACACTTTCTGTAGCACTAGTTCTACCTAGTTCTATGTGCTGGTGACCCCCTCACACACATCTGTCTTTCTCTCTCATCTTGTATAATTGTGTCACAGTAAATATTGATCATTTTCTCACAGTAAGTGAGATAATTCATAGAAACTACAAAGTTCTTGTTTACTGGGTAGCCTATAAATGCTAGGTATCACAGGCAGTCTCCTGGGTATTTGTCCCACATACAACAGCAATGATAGCTATCCATATTATTAAAAATTAGCAAAATACTATAAGATTTTCAAAAATTTCATCTCCACTAAAGGTCACATGGAGCTATATCTTCTTTTGTATTTATTTTTAGTAATAAAATGTTTCTAACACATAACACACACAGTAAGGCTATGTATACACAAATATATATGAAGGAAGCATAAGTTACTAATTCACATATTCTTAATGCATTAAATATAGCAATTTTCAGGTTATCAATATCTTAATAACTTTAGAAATTTGTGTTCTGTCCATTGGGTTTCAAGGCTCATAATCTATCTTGGGGCTAATGTGATGAGCATATAGGTTGATCTTTAAAACATTATGTCAGGTAACTTGGGGAAAAGTAGAAAGACTGGGAATGGAGATTGGAGACAAATGGTTTGTCTTAGGCCCTGAAACATCTCCCATTTTTTGGGTGTAATAATATCCTTGGGGTTGACCTCTCAGCCTCAGTCACTACTATAGTCATCTGAATAAGGGAAGTAATAACAATGTCTAACTCATTATTTTTTAAATTAATGCATTCTGCAGATGCATCCTAATTTATGTTGTAAATTATAAAATGTATTCCTTAATTATTTAGAAACTTATTAAAATATAATCACTGTTGCTTTCTAATTGAAATACATGTTCCCACGTATTTTGATTATAAAATGGCTTTCTTGACAGTATAAATTAAAACCTTTTGATAATGATTAAATTAGGATACACAAACTTTCAATTCCCTCGACAATTTGATCTGTCATTTGGAAAAGTCATTTTCTTAAAGAGTGAAACCTTCCTCAGTACAGTGTGCGTGCTCTTGTCCTCTAAATCACTGCTTTACTGCTCTTAGCATCCTTGCACTTCTGCCAGCAGCTCCTGGAAAGAGCTAGGGTTATGTGAACCTGGACCCAACAGACTACAATAATCATATCCCACCACTGCTTACAATCAGCTTTATTCTGGGGGGGGGCACTAAAGACAGACAGGGTGCCATCTGCCAGGGAAGGTGGCACCAGTTATCTAGAAATGGTGTCAACGCACATACGACTTCCAGTCAATCCACAGTCAGTGTCTAACTGGTAGAAGAGCACAGGAAAACCTATGCACAGAGCACTTAGTTACATAAAAACTTTCTCTACAATGGCGAACATGAATTTTCAACAAGACTCTCAATTTGTTATGTTTGCTCAGGCTGGATATGTGTGAGTTATACTTACAAAATTCTTTATTAAATCTGAATGTTTGACTTCATCCTGCTTCAGTTTTCAAGCTCTTAAGAATGTAAGGTTTTTTTTTAGCTTTGACAAATACTTTACAGGAATAAACAATGCTCTCACCCTTGTAACGAAGACTGCAAAGTGAACATTTAATTGAATGATCTTCATCTAATCTGTTGCCATATCAGCTGCATATTCTCTTTGGCATGCAGAAAATAGCATATATATATATATATATATATATATATATATATATACATATATATATATACACACACACTAATGTATACGTGGGTGTAGTAAAACATGAAGAAATGAGAACAAGAAAAGTATAAGGAAATGAGAAAAGACTGAGGTAATGGGAACAAGTTATGAAAAGGAAATAAAGATCATTGCTTTTCTAGTTCCAATTCTGTCTGTGATGGATAACTGTCTAAAATATATTCAGTATAAAACTCATGGGAAGTTCCACATCTTCTTTTCTGAATGACTATTCTAAATGTGTGAAACATCACTGAGATGTAGACTTTGGGAGTGGTTAATATGGCTGTGTTTTTTTCTTTTTAATTTATCAACAAGAATTTTTATAACACTGTTTAGAAAACAATAATCAACTAGAATGGGGGTTTTCATACTATCTGGCTATAGTGAGCATTAATGTTTCACATAGTTGACAGAACAGAACTATGTATTTACACTGTTTTTCTCTGTACATAAATGCCACATTTATCTGTGCATATTTCATAATCAACTAATTATTTTCCCATCTAGATTTGTATGCATTGATATTGTTTATGGCATAAAATATTAAAATTATTTCCTCCAAATATATTCCTGAAATTGAAGACATAATTTATATGTGAGATTGGGTGTAGTATAGTAGAAGTAACTGAACAATAAGGGCAAATTTATCCTCAAAGCATCTCATACCATGAAGTCACATACAATGGGAAAGCATTTTCCTACCTAAATCACAAGATTGACATTGGGTAACCAAGGTAACTGGGGAAGCCTTAAGTTTTAAGTTCTAAAGGACAGAGTTGTTGATAGTTTGGTAAGGAGAGTCAAGAAAGGTGTCCCAGTGGAGGGGTTGATAGTATGTCTGCCCATATTCACATTAGCACGAGCACAAAAATAAATATGACAATACTGCATCCAACAAAGAGTTGGATTGGAGATAATTTTAGAAAGTTATTTCAACACGGACATGGGGGCCATAGCCATGATGCCCAAAATATCCAGTGTGACCCTGAAGGACACTGAGGTCAAATAGAAAGAACAAAAGATTTTGAAAGGACATGCAAGAACATTTAAAAGCAAGGTATGGTGATGCGTGTCTGCAATTCCATCACTTGGGAGGCAGAAGTAAGAAAACAACAAATTTAAGGCAAGCCTAAACTCCATGGTGTGCCTTTAACACTCTACCTTTAAAATATTCACAAAGGTAAGGAATGAAATGAAGACAGCATTACAGCTCTAAAAACTTTTCACAGTATTAAATGTTACAAAGAAGTCAAATCAGATGAATGTTAGAACTGTAAGGAGACCATCAACCCTCCCATGAGGTATGTGGAGAGAGACCTCTTTAATTGCCAAGGACTAAAAATCAACCAGCAAGAGATAGGACCTACAACAGCAACTCCCCAAATGTATTCATACAATTTGTGTTGATAAAAATACAGACCACCTGGAATGGGCCTAGAAGAGCTAGAGCTTCTTTGAGGTGATATCTGAGCACAGAGAAATAAAAATGGTCCTTTGAGAAGGGTTTCTTGGAGATCCAGGAAAGACAACAACTGATGGAAAGTGTTTCTTTTAAGACAAAATGAAAGTTGCCAAGGCACAAGTAATCAAGCACCTTAATTACTTACCTTACATAATCAAGGAGATAGAGAGCACATGATATATCTCACCCGAAAAACAAGAAAACGGAAGTAGGGAAGCTACTTACATCTGATTATCCTATCAAAGATGCTGCAGAGACAGGAGTGATGGAACAGATTCCAGTCACACAAAAAAAAAAAAAAACACTCTGAGGAGTCCTTTTACAGGAAGTCCTTAGCATAAATCCAGGCAAGAAGTAAACTTCATGAGTAATTCAATTCATGGCCTATTTTTAATATTGTAGACTTCCTTCTATCCATACATAACACTATTATCATACTTATGTTTTTTTTCTCTCTCTTTCTCTCTGTGTGTGTAGTATGAGAGAGAGATTAGAAATTTGCTAGTACCTAAGATACAAAGTAATTTGCTAATTTATATGTTTATTGTTATATATCTACCTGTTTTCATAGGAACAGATGGTCCTTTATGATAGGAGTACGTCATAGCATTAGGATTTCCAAAGTCCATATGAATACCCCTGGGACATGGTGCTAAACAATAAGCATTTGTTAAATATTTACAGTGACACTGTGGTGAGGTACTGTGTTTAAAAATCACAGTAGTTGCTTAGTAATTCATGCTATGCAACCTGCAAGCTTGTCAAAATATCTAAACTCTTCAGTGTTTTTTTCTTTTAGACCAAACCACAATCTCCCAATTATCTCCACCTATATGCACTGTTCTATTACAGAATATAATTCATCATATTTTGGGGAGATTTTCTTTGCACTGAAATTGCTCATTTTTACAGTTATTACTAATGGTATTTCTTGAATATAACTTAGTTCTAGGTAGTACAATGTTTCTGATGATCTATGTTCTGGAAACATGGCTCAAATGGCTTGTCATGACAGCATAAGAACCTGAGTTTAGATTTCTCCACTGAATTTAGAATAGTCTATAATCCCAAGAAGAGAAAGGCAGAGACAAGTGGATTCCTGTATTGGCTAGCCAGAAAAAAAAAAACTGATTTGGTGAGTTCTAGCTTCAGTGAGAAACCATACCTCAAAAACATAAAGTGATGAGCAATTGGGGAATAGTTAACATCAACCCCTAGGCTAAACACACCACACACACACACACACACACACACACACACACACACACACACAGGCACACACACACACCTGCACGCACGCACACACACACACACACACACACACACACGCACGCACACACAAAAGCCCATACCACACCAGCACCCTGAAACACATACACAGAGGATGGATGGGAGGTTATTTCCTATAAAAATATCTACCAGTTTTGTTGCCTGGAGAAGAAACCATACAAATTCTGTTAAGTTCTTTTTAACTGTTTCAGCCAAGAAATGGATAAGAATAGCATAATTGTTTCTACAAATGAACCTCAAATATAGCTCTGCATATAGATTCACAGCTAATCTTCTATCATTACATTTGAAAGAAGTTGTAAGAAAGGGAGACCTTTGAATGCACATTAGGTTGAAGTCAATTTTACTCCTAGCATTGTGCCACCAGCTTCCAAGAAAATCTAACCAATACATCCTCTGAGTCTGCTCTGTAATTTATACAAGCCCTACAAAAAAATAATGGACAACTTCTGGCACTACTAAAGGACTTTGCATGGGTAACTGATCAGGAAAGTGAATGCCAGGATTGCTACATTCACCTTGACCTTATCTTTTGTAGTGTGGAAAAACCTAGTCTCTTTCTTCTACATGAGATGTTTATCTTAGCAATCATGGGAGCAATTAAATGCATTTGCAACTGGCTGCATAGCAGCAGCAATGAGTTGAAATAAGGTTAGAGAATTATATTCATATTGTCCCATGTGCAGATAGCCAATTAGCAGGGCTAAAAACCTCTAATCAGCCAGTGCAGGAAAATGAAGACAGCTCAAGGGGTAAAATGTCAAGTCATGAACTATTTACCATGGAAAGAATGGTTTCTTAATATCTTAACAGCCCCAAGGTATCTATTTATATGTGGATCTGCTTCCACATGTGCATACAAGTATGACTTAAAGAGAAAATAGTGACGGATTTAACTATTCACATAATTTGTTAATTTAATAACACATATTTTGGAATATGTTATACCTTAACCAAATGGAGATATTCTTATAAATGAAAAATGCTATAGCTTACAGATTATTAATGTACAGAAGAAGAAGCGATGTTCTACATGTGCAGTGCAAAATTTCCCCTGGTCCTTCATGAAAGAACCATAATAAATGCTGACTGTGATCAGAACAATTGATAATACATCTACTATAGCCATGTCCTGCAATGCTACTGATGCTAGTGTGTACATTAGATCACTGCAATGACTCTCTCTAAACCTTAAATAATCCTGTTTAGAGAAATGTGCTCTTTAACGACATATATCAAAACAGTATTCATATCCTTGGAGACAACATATATAATATGTAATATATACACAAATATATATAATACACACATATGTGTATATATATATATACATACATACACACACACACACACACACACACACATACACACACACACACATATGCCTTTTTGCATTTACCTGAGACTACACTAAAGCAAACATTTTGAATTGATGTTTAATAGCCCTCCATTGACTATAGATTTGAATTTCAAGATTTTAGTTATAGGCAGTCAATGAAAATTGGAGCGTATTAAATTTAGAATTCCATTAGAAATAATTTTTGTTTTAAATTACATGCTATTCTAAGAAGCATGATGAAATCTCGTTATACCTATTTTACCTTTGATGAGAAGGGAATTATCATTTTGTCCAAGGTATCCATGTTGCATACATATTCTACCTTCTTGTTAGTGAATAATAGCCAACTGAGTTATTGTACTGGCTGGTTTTTTGTCAACTTGATACAAGCTAAGTTCACTGGAGAGGGGGAAACTCAATTGGAAAAAAGCCTCAAAAAGATCAAGCTATAGGCATGTATGAACATAATTTTCATAATTAGCAATTGGTATGTTAGATCCCAGCTCATGGTGGGTGGGACCACTCCTGGACAGATGGTCCTGGGTTCTGTAAGTAATCAGGCTGAGCAAGTTACAGGGAGCAAGTCAGTACGCAGCACCCCTCCATGGCCTCTGCATCAGTTCCTGCCTCCAGGCTCCTGCCCTGTTTGAGTTCCTTTCCTGACTTCCTTTAATGATGGTCTATGATGTGTAAGGGTAAGCCAAATATACCCTTTCCTGTCTTGCTTTTGGTAATGCTGTTTCATCACAGCCATGGTAACCCTAAATAAGTCAGTTAGATTTTATTGTATCACAATGCTTATGTTCAGATAACCTTCAGTCTACTTGATAATGGCGCTAAAGTGCATGTATTATGATGCAAATGAGGGTCCTGGATACAGAGCAAAAAGCTGGAGATTTACTCTGCTGTTGTGGGGCAAGACTGCAGGAAACAAAACATAACTATGTAATGTGTATGTAAGCACTGTGGTCCTGGAAATAGATAGGTATGAGCTACATTCCAGAACTTTTAAGAAGTACATTTTCTGGTATTTCACATGTAAGCTATGCCTCACATAGTTTATATGTTTGTTACAACAATCATAAAACGCTACTCCATAGAACTCTTGGTGCATAGAAGTGGACATTTGTGATCAACTAAGCATGGATATCAGTGAAACATTTCATCCCAGGAGCTGTTAGCACAAATGAGTATTGGCATTCTCCTGAAGGAATGACAATTACCTCATGTCTCACTTCAAACGATTTATTTTTCTTGTGTGCATGGCTAGGTTCAAGAGTTCTTTTCTTGTTTTAATTGGATACATTCTTTATTCTTTTTGTTTAAATGCTATAATAGTGTAAAGACATCCAATAGAACTCTGAGTCTTATCTGGAAAACTTTTATACATTAGTGTTTAATCTGGATGTATTCCACATAAAAAGATACATAAATTTGAAATTTCTTCTAAAAAAAAAAAAAAAAAAAGGCTGTAAAGGAAGTGACATTCACCTAATCCTTTTATGCAACAAAGAAAGTTGGAAGATAAATATAACTACAGGAATGAAATAAAGATGCATAGCACTAACAGGGTGGCCCAAGGAACCAGGATTCTCTATCATGTGAGTTACTTGGAACACTTTCTTCTATTACACTGTTATATTTTTCTCTCAGTAATTTAAGATGACTCATGTCACTTGATTTTATTTAATAATGAATCCAAAGTGCACGAATGAGCAAAAGTAATTTCTAATAAATTAGCCTCTTTCCAGAAGGAATATATATATATATGGGTGTGTCTTATTCTGGGGTGGCAGAGGTGGATCAGTAAGAGTGCTTTTTGCTTTTCCCAGTACTCCCGCTTCAGATAGCTTACAACCATGTGAAATTCCAGGACCAGGGGATAAAATACCCGTTTCTGACTTCCTCAGGAACCTGCACTCACATACACATATCCCTTCACAGATAGATACATACAGATAATTAAAAAAAAAAAAAAAGTAAATTGTAGCTAGGCAGTGGTGGCTCACACCTTTAATCCCAGCACTCGAGAGGCAGAGAGAGGTAGCCTGAGTTCGAGGCCAGCCTGGGCTACAGAGCAATTTCCAAGACAAGCTCCAAAGGTACAGAGAAACCCTGTTTCAAAAAAAAGTTTTAAAAACTTTTTAAATTAATTATTTAATTAATTAATTAAATTAATAAAAAATAGAACAGTTGATTCTTAGTACCTAGTACATGAATGTGGAGTTTAGACTCTGCGTCAGGTCTTAACACTGACGTACACACATGGGAAAGGCCAGATCAAAGAAGAGCTGCGATTGATGTCTGCCAGTCTGGAACTGTCAAGTGAGATTAATTTTACACTCAATCTGCATAAGATTCTAAGAGAAAATTTTGATACAGTGCTTTATCACAGTCATCTTTAAGGCAAGTACTCTCACTTCCTTGGTACAGCATTTGACACCTGGACATAAGATAACCACCTTGTTTGGAATGGCATTTGTGCTTTGTCTATGGCATCCTTCTTGCTCTTCCCACAGAGGACACCCACACAGGGTCAGAGTGCCCTCAGGACGGTTCATCTGGACCTTTGCAGGTACATCAGCTCTGGAATCCTTCTCAACAACCAAACACATCTTTGAATAGTGAAATAGTGGTCCAAGCTGTCTACCTAAACTTCATACCATTAGTCATCCCTAATTTGAAATAATCATCACTCTCTCTCTCTCTTCACTTAGGCATTATTATTTCCTTCAAGAAAAGTTTATAAATCCACAGTATCAAAACATCACTTTGATAAACAGGCCTAGGGAGTTCCCTCTCTGACCTCTGGTATATCAGTTGCTGCCACAGACTATAAAGCCACTTGGGAACAGAAATTTTATTTCACTAAATACAGTATTAGGCTTAATAAGTTTGACTTGAATTTTATCAGTTTGAATAACAAATTATAGTAAAAATAATAAAAACCTAAAAATGTTATTTTTATTTTATCATTATAACATAAGCAGAATAAACGTATCCCCAATTTTATGTATAAACAATAAAAAGTAAAATTAAATATGTAATCAAAATGTTAATCTTAAAGGATATGAAATATTTCAGTTATAACTATATATTTGAATTGCTGTGCTTTATGGACAGCATGATTGAAATTAATCCAAAACTTCAAGATCAAGATAAAATGTTAATTTTTTGTCACTTATTTCATCAGTCTTTGTTACCTGAAAACTTAGTTCTTTGTTACTACCGTAGGTAGTAGGTAGACCGTAGGTAGAACACAAAAAAGACTACTACTGTGTGGCAACACGCCAGATAAATAACACATCATGTGTGTCACAGACTCTGCCTGACAATTCTATGATGAAGATAAGCAGAGAGTATTTTCCATCCATGTAAACAGGAAGACCAGGCAGGGGAAGCAGGCTTGTGTGTGGGGGGGGGATGTGAGGGGGTGGGGGGGAGGGTGTTGATGCGAGAATATAAGCAATCCACCTCTTACAAATGGCAGCACTGTTTTCCAAATAAACTAGAGGGAGGTACTGCAGATGTAAACCCTGGCCACATGTCCCATAGCAATAGTGAAGTACTGCTTTTCTGTGTGGAGGAATGTCTTTATGTGTTTATGACTGCTTTGAAGTCCACCATAAATTTCTCCTTAAAGGTCACCAGATTGTGATGACACATCAGAAGCCAGGTTGTAATAATATGTTGATGATACTCAAAAACAGTCCAGGGAACTGGAGGACAATAAACATCAAGACCAGCATATGTACCAACAAAATACAGAAAGCAAACCTTTAAAATGCTTTAAGGAACCTTGTGGTCCCAGGAAGTGTAAGCCCAGTGTTTTATGTTGAGCTGAAGTTATCTTTTCTATGAACCCTTTCCACGGAAGCCTTCCACAGACTACACTTCTGTGAAAGTATTTCCTTTAAAATCAGACTATCATCACGGAGACAATTCTCAAGATTAGATTTGGCAACAGGCTTATCTTTGTAATTCAGCATTCTTTCCTGTATTGTTTCTGAAAGAGAATCCTACCTAGTGTCTGGAATAGAAGTATAATGTCTTTTTACTATTTTGTGCCTTTGGAATATACCTTATCTCCTACTTCTTTCTCTCTATATCCACTAAGTAAACAGCAAAGAGGGTTATATCAGCTTTTTTGAATCTCTAAATATTATTGAATTGTTCTTTAAAAAAAAAAACCTACTGTTTTAGAGTGAAAAATGAGGAGTCTTGTTGATATGAAAAGTAAACACATGTCAATTCACAGTGATTGCTCCATTCATGTAAATTTGTTAAGATAAAATCCATTTTGAATATTACATTAACTAGAGGTATCAAGGCACTCTATTTTCCCCTTCCAGTCCAGCTTAATTCACTTGCAAAAAAGTTACTTTTGTTCATTTGCCCCAGCGCAGGGAGTCTGCCTGTTCAGCCTTCTAATCTGTCCTGACTTGGCCTAGTGTGCCCTTAGTTTACACAAAACTGCTGAGCAGAGCATCTACTCCAACAAACCTGCTGAGAATGGATTGCTTTTTCTGTTCCAGTTATCTCCCATGAGACTAGGCAGCAGTGTGTTTGTAAGATTCTACTATATCTGTAACATTCTAAGATTTTAGGGCTCCTTCAGATGGAGAGGGCCAATATGGCCTGCAAATGCTTCTGCTGATGAAGATTTGTACAGCAAAGGCCAAACAGAGAAGTAACCAATTTAATAGCAAGTCTTTCCTTTTCTTTTATGGGTTTATTTCTATTACTTTATAATATGTTTTTGTACATTGTATGTTCAATAAATAGATGTGCAAAATTCTTTTTTATGTATCCACACAAAAACGGGGAGAAAAGGGTTTGGCTGGGTGTTTTACATCTCAAAACTACATCTCTTTTTCTAAAAAAAAAATTAAAATGTTACTTTATTTGCTTGTGTGTCTGCATGCCTGTGTGAGTGTGTGCATGCGTGTGTGGGTGTGTGTGCCACATGATGCATGGGGAGTCAGAGGACAATTTGTGAGTGTTAGTTCCCACCTCCCACAGTTCGAGTTCTGGGAACAAATCTAAGATCATCAGGCTTGGTGATAAGTGCCTTGACCCACTGATCCATCATCTCAGCAGTCCCTTGAAATTTGATTCCTTAAGAGCTCTGGTATCCACTAGTCTTATCATGGGAAATGACTTAGAAGCTTGGTGAGAAAGGGTTCAGATAGCTAAAATTCAACCTGTTACAGGTAATATTATAAAATTTATGAAATTTACCTGGTGCTAAAAAGCCACACTAATGTGTATTCAGTCCCTAATAAAAATATTATTATAATATTAATATTGTTATATAATATAATGTAAAGAAATCATAACAAAAATAGTAATGGAATTTGTGTGTGACTAAATAAATAAAATTCATAAATAAATATTTACAATCGCAGTCTTGAAAGTCATGTATTGTTGACTAATAAATTCTGGTGGGTAGCTTTCTCATCCCAACGTTGACCACATGGCTCTTCAGATGTATGTATGGAGTTGTAAAATCACCCAAAAATTAATTAAATAAGACATGTATTTCTTTAGTATATAGGTTCCAGGTTTACACATACAGCTCCCAGAGAGTTAAATGAAAATACTCCATGACAAAATTATGCTTTAATGCACTATCATTTCATGATATCATAATATCCAATATTAAAGTGTGACATAACAAGTTCATTTTAAATATCTTATGTTAATTGTGTCCTTAAATTTTTCAGTGTTTCTAATTTTGTTGTCAAATTTTTATACAAATCATCACCAATTTTAAGATGACTTTTAAGGTGTTTCAATATGATATGATAGAAATAGAGACTGAGAGGAGGTGAGGAACAAATTAGAAAATGTGTGTCATCACGACTCTACCTTAGAAACTGAACTTAAATTGAGGCAGAAAGATTAAATTGATGATTCAGTCTCTAAGCCAAGATTAAGTGGATGAATCAAATCCCCAAATCAAAATGTTGTATGGTGTCTAACAAGTTAGAGTATTAAGAAATACAGTAACCTAGAGGCAAAGGTTAAAGACTTCTCCCTTCAGTCTGTCAAACTTTTTATTAAGGTGTAGGTTGAGGGTTTTCCATTTTTTAGAGGTAATTAGAACATGAATATATTGAGTCACTTGAAAGAGCTGCTTATCCCAAGTACAAAGTTGAAGTCATATTAGCCACTACATGTCACAGAGAAAAAAGTTTAAAAAGTCTCCAAATATATTCAACTGTCCAAGTCAATACAATAGTGCTTTAACATGATCTAATAGGATTTTAAATATTGTGTGATAGACTTATGTCTGATATATGCATACACATGTGTGTTTGTGAACATGTTAGACACCAAAAGAAGGGGTCAAATGTTCTCTATCATTCTGTGTCCTATTCCCTCAAGTCAGGGTATCTCTTTTAACCTGTATCTCATGTCTTTCCATCTAAACTGAAGCCATCAATTGACAGTGATGTTCTTGTTACTACCACATAATGCTTAGCTTACAGACATATGCATGTGTATGCATATACCAACATACATAGATCACACAATGATTAAAATATTATTAGATCATGATAAACACTGGAATATTGACTTGGAGAGTTGAATGTATTGGGAGGCTTTTTAGATCCTTTTTTTTTTTTCCCTCTGTGATGTGTAATGGCTAGTATCCAGTGTTTCCATGTCTAGTTTGTTACCTGGTTGCTAGAATCTGAACACAGGAACTTTATCATCGCACAGCAAGCCATATTGTTACTCAATGAATTCTCCACCACAATACATAGATTTTTTTTCTTTCTTTCATTTATTTTTATTTTACATATCAATCCCTGTTCCCTCTCCCTCGCTCCATCTTTCCCTCTCTCCCACCCTCTCAGGCCCCCTGACTACCCTCCCCTCTCATCCCCTCCCCTCCACATGTAGAGCAATGCCTTCCAGGAGGGTTTATGTAAATCTGTCAAGTCATTTGAAGCAGGGACAAGGCCTTCTCTCTTGTCTCTAGGTTAAGGGAGTATCCCTCCATGGAGGAAGTGCCTGCAAGGTCCTTTTGTGCACCAGGAATACATCCTGGTTCCACTGTCCGAGGTCCCTTAGACTGCTCAGGCCTTCTAGCTGAGACCCATGTTCAGGGGGTCTGAGTCAGTCCCATGCTGGATTCCTAGCTATCAGTCTGGGGGCCCATTAGCTCCTTCTTGTTCAGGTCAGCTGTCTCTATGTGTTTCTGTAGCCTGGTCTTGTCCTGCCTCTCTGCATCTGAATTCCAGATCGGCTCAGTGTTTACGTGTGGTGTTTGCTTCTGTTTCCATCAGCTACTAGATGACAGCTCTATGATGGTGGATAAGTGAGTCGTCAATCTCATCTAGGTTCACTTTTCTCATTAAACCTATAACTCCCTCTTATGGTTTCTCTCTCTCTCTTTTAAATGTTGAGCTTATATTGTTCTAGATAACCCATTTTTATATTTTTAGGTCTTTTTTTCTGCATATGAATCTATGAGGTTGTATGAGTTCATGTGCACCATAATTATGCAAGGACTTGTGGAAGACAGAACTTGTGTTAGATCCCCTATAACTAGAGTTACAGAGGTTTGTGGGCAACCATGTATACACATGAATAGACAACATTGGTTTTCATGTAACTTTTGTGTTAAAAAAAAAATCTATTACCTGATAATCTTGCCCTTCTCTGATTTAAGGAATTACATTTTTCTATATATAAATCTTTAACATTTGTTGTCTTCACCTTTTGAAGAAATATTTTCATTAGGAAATCAAAATCAGAAATAAATAAAATTAAAGAAGCTTTTGTGTTTATGGGCTCATATTTTCTGAAGATGGGCTCTCACAATACTCCAAAGCCTGACAGAGGTCCCTCCCTTTTAGTCCAGATTCTTTTCTCACTCAGCCCTTGATTCTTAACAAAAGTACTAATGTTAAAGTTGAAAGTATGTAAAAGAAAAAGGTGTTTGCTCCTTTTCCAACAGGCATTAGATGAGGGCTCCATCGATAAGTTAGTTGTTGATCTCACTCTCCGGGAAGGGCATTTATGGTAGACTTTCCACGGAAGCTCAAATTGTTAGTTGGCAGCAGTCTTGTAGTTCTCTAGACCTTTCTTTGTGTTCAATTTTATCTTCAAACCAATATTGGCTCCCTCTTTTATGTTCTCTCTCTCTCTCTCTCTTTCTCTCTATCCCTGTCTTCTATTCCTAACCAGACTCAATCTTCCTGGTTGCACATGTTTTCCTTTCTTTCTGCTTGTTTTCTCCTACTTCTCTCTCCATTCGCTGCCCCCCCCCACTTCCCCTGTGCTCTGGGGGACTTGTCCCTTCCCGGTTCTGTGAGGGACTTTATATGAATCTCTTAGAATACACCTTGTATCCTAGTTCCTCTGGTGGTGTGAATTATAGACTGGTGATCCTTTGCTCTAGGATCCATATATGAGTGAGTACATACATGTTCCTCTTTTTGTGACTGGGTTACATCATTCAGGATGGTTTCTTCAAGTGCCATCCACTTGCCTGCTAATTTCAAGATACCATTATTTTTTTCTGCAGAGTAGTATTCCATTGTGTAGATGTGCCACATCTTCATTATCCAAATGCCTGTTGGAAACAGGAGCAAACACCCATACATAAACACTGAGTCGAAGTAGAACCCAGATGCAGAGGGAGAGGACAAGACCAGGTGGCAGAAACACATAGAGACAGCTGACCTGAACAAGGGGGAGCTAACGGGCCACCAGACTGATAGCTGGCAAGCCAACATGGGACTGACTCAGGCCCCCCTGAATATGGGTCTCAGCCAGAAGGCCTGAGCAGTCTAAGGGACCTCAGACAGTGGAGCCAGGATGTAAATCTGGTGCACAAAAGGACCTTGCTAACACATCCCCCAAGGAGGGATAACTGCCTTAACCTAGAGACAGGAGAGAAGCCCTAGTCCCTACTTTACATGACCCGTCAGATCTACATGACCCCAACTGGATGGTATTCCCCTACATATGGAATTGGGGTGGGGGGATGGGAGGGGAGGGTGGTTACAGTACATGTGAGAGGGCAGAGAGGGTGAAAAGAAGGGAGGGAGGGAGTGAGGGAGGGAGGGAGAGGGAACTGGGATCGACATGTAAAATAATAAATTAAATAAAAAAAAAATGCTTTGACTCCAAAATTTAAGTTCAAGGACAAGTTACTGGGGAAGAGGATTTCTATTTTTGTTTCCACAGAGAATGAAAAGCTGTGGATTCCTTCCAGACTAATATGGTTTGATCAAGCCAGACCACCTGAAACAGAGTACCAGGTGATCCTACATTCAAAACAGCTGGACAAAGCAGCCATACAGACTACAGCCAGGATTTCTGCATCTTCTTCGAATCCCCCATGACAGCACCCCTTAACAGCAGGAAGTAGTTTGGAAAGAACGACGACCAATTTCCCAAATATTGTCTATAAATGTTTGTTTTCATTTAAATGGTCTTGGTTATATAAAATAAATAAAAAAGGAAAAAAAAAAAAAGAAAAGGAAGACACATTCAGAAAGCTGTTTATCATCAGGAAGAATCTGGTAAAGCAGCCTCTAGAATACAGTCATAAACAGCCGTGTACAGGATGAGCTATGCTTCTTACTTAGGAGTTGGTCTAAATTATTTCATTAGATGTAGTTCCTACTTTAAAATATTCTGGTCTAAAAGATGAAATGCTTAAGTTTTGTGGGGACTGAACTTGCCCCAACCATATTGGCACATAAGAAGATACAAAGTTCATGATGTGCCAGAGACATTGATGCAGAACCAAGACCTTACAGCATGGTTTTCAGAGATATTGTGACTGGCAAGTTCCTAAAACATTTTGTTCTAGGTCATGTAATATTAGTAGCACAGCATTAGTTTCCTCCAAAAACTAAAAAATGAAAAAAGAAAAAAAAATAAGCCAATGTATACATCCAATGCGATGCCATTACCTCACAACACTGCAGCACTGTCATCTAGCCCCTTGAGAAACACACACACTTGCAATCTAGACATTGTTGCAGGCTTCCCTGAATTAGCAAGACTAAATGCTTACACTCCAATTGCATAGCCTTAAACAATGAGCATCAAGGAACCCCACATACCAGAGCTATCTCATAGAACAGGAATTTGAACTTCATGTTCTAACCTTGTGCTGGTTTTCATGAAAATTTCAGATGTACTCAGAATTTTGTGATTCTTGGTTAATTCCTTGACAGTCCATGGGAAATCTAACAAAGCAACAATGTTCTCCTGTACCCTCCTTTCTTCACCCTAAGATCTATGTACTTCGTCATGAAAAGTCTGTAGAGTAAGCCCCACTCCACTACCCTTACCCATCCAGGACCATGGGTTCACAGGCCTTCTTCTGCTTCCTCAATAGAAACAAGCCAGAGAAACAACATACATTCTCCAGCCCTTGTTAGCATCTACACAATAAAGGGTTTTCATCGAATGCGGTAGCCTATTCCTGGAATCCTAGACCTCTTTACGCTGAGGTATAAACATCATAAACATGAGCTAGCCCCAAATACATAGCAATGTCCAGGCAAGCCTGGTCTCTACAGTGAAAGCCTATCTGAAAAAAAAAAAAAAGAAAAAAACTGCAAAACAAAGAAAAGATGTGAATATAAGAAGATATCAAGTGATCAAAAAATCCTGTTTTAAAGGCTGTTAACTTCAAAGAGGAAAGCAAAATAGAAACTTCTTGAGTTTTAGTAGAGAATAGTCTGCCCTTCTGGTAGAAGTGGAAAGCTATGATCAAACTGGGAGTGTTGAAATAATAATACTCACACAGTTTAAAATCAGCTACAGGTGATTCACTTGAAAAAAAATCAGTAGTGAGTAATTATTATCAGTTAGAATTTAAGGATCACATCTAAAAGATAAATCATACACAAAATAGGATATGATATACTATTGCTTTTAAAATTGACTGTACCATTTGGCATTTGCATTTACAACCTTTGTAAAGGTATATCCTATGTTAGGTAGGTTGGCACATGTCTATAATCTCAGAACTCAGATAACAATGGCTTGTGAGTTTTATGAAATCCTCTTGGGGCTGAGAGGTGGATCTGTGGTATGAGCACTGATTGATCTTCCAGAGGACCCACATTTGGTTCCCAGAACTTACACAGTTGCTCACAACCATCTATATATCCAGTTCTAGGGACTCTAATGTCTTTCCTGGCTTTCAATGTCACCACACAGATATGGTACACAGACATGCTCCTTACTAAAATATCCACATATGTAAAATGTCTAAAAAGACCTTCTCACAAACTAAGGAATATAGCTCAGTCAAAGAGTTCTTGCTTGGTAAGATCCTGGAATCAGGCCTAGGACTGCTGGAAGATCCATGCATGGCTGCCTTGCTTTCCATGTACTGAAGTTTCTAACTGGACTCCCGCTGTGGGTATCTAACTTGTCTTCATGGTTATTTTATGATGCCTTTCCCTACAGTTTTCATTGCTCTAATAAAAATTATGTTTCTTTGGATTTTCCTTAGAATATTTTTCCAATTCTTTATCAAAGAAAGACAGCAGCTATGAAGAGGCAGAACCTAGAGACTGGGGTCATAACGTTGTACTTTAATCTCTTGTCTCATAGCCGATGACCAGCTGGCTCTGGTCAGAAGATGTGACCTGAGAAGTTCCTACTTGTTTTTAGTTTTTGTTACAGTTTATAGTTATCTCCTTCTAGGTTATTTATATTGACATCCTTGTGCAACTTTCTATGTTTTGTCACCTTGACTAGATCTTGAATCAGCTAAAAGCAAGCCTCTGGGTACTCTTGTGAGATATATTAATGATCAGGTTATTTCTAGTGGGGAAACTTAGGCTTCAATGGCAATATCCAGTGGTAACCCAGACAAGGATATGGAAGCAGATTTGCTTTTAGCCATTTGCTTTCACTATGTTGGTACATTATCTATTTTGTGGCCACGTTATGCATTTCCTGATACCAGAATTCAGCATTGTTTGGCTTTCCAAATGTATTAAAGACCCACGACTCTCTTGATATGTGCTGGGACTTCAATTTGAGGCATCCAACCTCATAGTCTGAGTAGCTATCAAGATCCTAAGCCTGGGATGTATGAGCCAAGCTACTAAATCTTGTTTTAGTACACGTTCATTCTTTTAGTTCTGTTCCTCAGAGAGAAGCATGACTAATACACTCTCATTTTCTTCTGTGAACATCTTAGACACCATCCAGCTCCTTTTTTCATAGCAGCATGCACATCATTTGGAAAAAGGTGTTTGGAAGATAGTTTATCCCATCCCATTCCATCTTCCTCTCTGTAACCACCACCATCACTTCCGGTATATGTTTGTCTTAGACACTAGGCAGAGTAAGGTAGGGGATTGTCTATACCTTTGTTTTACCAAAATTACTGTTTCATATTTCCTGGATATATTTTCCTGAACTGTATCGTTCTCCAGTATAATTCATATGTTACAGTTTCTCTTATATTTTCCTCTCATCTGTCTAGCATTTAACACTAAATGTTAGCAGTGCCATCTGTTGTAACAATTCTTGTCTTCCTATAGGATTATAAATGTGATGGAAGCAAGAATTGGACAATGTGTGGATGTTGTGCTCCATCCAAAGCAGTAAGCACAGGTGTAGTTGCTCCTCCTAATGTACAACTGTTTAAAGAAAAATTATGTTATATTAGAACATAGAGGATTATGAAGATTCTGATGTTACAAAAATAATTCACATGATATATTAAAGATATTCCAAATACTATAAGGAGTTACTTAGAAAGGAAATATCACCTTATCAATCAGAAAATTATTCATAACTGGAAGGCAAATAATAAAATCTTCTATATTTTAAATAATATTGGTGTGACTCAGAAGAATTTTAAATCTTGCTAAAAATGCATACTGGAAAAACTATACAGCTCTCTAAAGAAAATTTACTTTTGCCATTATTTTGAAGGGAGAATGTTTATAAGTATTCATTTCCTTATTGACAACACAAACTACTGAAGATGATTTCTGAACTATGAAATAATTTTAATTACCACAGGAAGCAAGGAGATGTACTGTAATATACAGTTCTGTTTCTTATTTAAAAATTGTGACAACTTTTCATAAGGAATATTATGAAAATACTAAATTCAATTTGTATGTTGGCAATTTGTGCTTCTCTAGTCAAGCACAATATAATTGTTTCTCTTGTTGCTCACTTTTAAAAAATTCATATAGTAGATTGCTTATTAAATTTGAATGGCAGTTGTTTCAGACCTTTATCTTTTTTCCACACAATGATTTAAAAAAATTTTAAAGTAGATGTCATAGATGCATGCTTCTATGGCTCAGTTAAAGCACACACACACACACACACACACACACACACATACACACACACACACACACGTTTTTTTTTCTTAAGTAGAGGAACTAGGATCCTTTCTAGTATGCATAAAGAGCATGTGGTAATTTTGAGCAAACATGACTTCAACCTGTTTTTGTTCTGCTTCTGATACTAGATGCAAATAGTGGTCATTTTAACTACTCAACTCGTGTAGACTTAGTTCCAAGTCTTGGGTCACTATGCTTATGTCCTTATAGCCTCACCATGCCCACTTTTGGCCCTATTATTCTCCACACAGCATTTTCCCATTCTTCCATTTTTTCTTAAAGTAGTTAAGTAAAACGGAAAGAAAGTAATGATACAGGGTACCTATGACAGACAAGTACCAGTGTAGGCCACTTTCTCCTCTTGGCCAGAGGCCAAGTTTCTTAGTCTTTTTTTTTTTTTTTTTTTTTTTTTGGTCTCCATCAGCTGTAATATAAAAGGGCAAGATGAGATGGCATCCAGTGTTTCTATCAATAACAAAAATTTGGTTCTAAATATAGGAAAGCATGTGGGTTCTTTCTGTGTACAAGGCTATTGTTTAGCATGTTGCCTCATTTAAACTCTTAGAAATAAGGCTACAACATAAAACATGTTTAATCATTGGTGATATCCATCTAATGCCATGTCATTATTTTGTCTCAATAGTGCACAAACTGACTGTATAAATCCATTTATGCCATTTATTTCAGTTGTAAATATTCCTGCCCTATTATTTACAAATAAACCTTAACCTCCATGTGGTTTAAAGTAAAAACTAGTGAATGTGTGTGGTACACTTGTGGTCATGAATAAAAGAAAATCTAAATTCCAGCAGCAGAAAGTGATGGGAAATAGAAGCTGTTTTCTTAGCTGTTACACTGATACAGTAAATCTAGTAAAATGGCTTTGTTTATTGCCTCATTAGCTCCCTCTGTTTATATGCACAATGCAGGGCTCTATGAATTGTATCCCATGCACATGCCTGGTGACTTTTGAGTTTTTAAAACATAATTCTTGGCTCCAGGATTTTAATAAGTGGGAAAATTTCATGCACATGTTAAAATATGCAGAAATTCTAATCTCTGATACACAAATCACACTCAGGTCCTCAATTATACAGATCATACTATATACTGGCACAGAAAAAAAAACACCAAAATTCAGGAATTTTAAATTGTAAGTATAACAAGGCCTTAAAAATGAGTAGTGCTTGACTAGGTGACAAGAAAGCATGCAGGAGACATTGCAAAACCAAACAACAAAATGTTCTCACTGAACTTTCTAATGGTTTCCTTAATCACAAATGGATCTCTAGGATGTGAAAAAGTCAAGATAATGCTACAATTTAAAGCTCAATAGGGCAAAATATGTTGCATAGAAATTATGTTCATGGCTCTCACTTTTAAACCTTCTAGTGTCCACCATAATATTTCATTCATATCTAGGCATATAAATATAACTTGAGGAACTTCTAATAAGTCATACTACTTTATAAAAACAACTTTATAAAAACAATAATAGAAAATTACAAAGGACAAAAATATGAGTGTCAGATTCAGGTTCAGTTTTTATATTGATTATACAAAATAACATTCTCATATTACAGTTAGCATCATCTCAGAACTGCAATTCATACCTGAGTGGTTTCTAAGTGCCTGGCCTTTCATGGTCCTTTTCTTTTAAATACCCCTTCAACTATAAACATGAGATGTATATATTATCCTTAATAACCACATCCAGTCATAGAAAACTTTACAGGTTTTGAATATCAAAGGAAAGGTCATAGGTGAATGACCCTAACTGCTTCTTCATAGTCATTTGTGTAAAATACAGGTAAACACTTTGAAGTCTACACACATCCATTACTAAATTCATAAAAATTCCCACTTATTTCTCTGTCTCTGTTCAACATCATTTTGTGAGGCCTATGCCTCAAACCTACTGTCAAGAATAAGCACATTGCAGATTGTCTTTGGTTAACGCTTATTCATATACACATATATATGAATGTGTGTAAATGTAAAAAGTAGCACAGAAATTACAAAACTATTTCCACATGGGGGGGGTAGCCTAATAATGAGCTGGCATTCAGCTAGACTAAGCTTGAATAGGCAGAGAGAATATTGGGACGCTGCTTGTTAGTCTTCAGACATGGCTTTTAAGAGAATATTGGGACGCTGCTTGTTAGTCTTCAGACATGGCTTTTAACAGGATTTTTTTTTTTTTTTTGGCATTCTGTAGAACACCTAGCCCACACCTTAGTTTGTCTGCTGACTTTTCTCATGAAAAGCTTTCTCTTGCTTATAACATCTAAGGCTAGTTTCAAGATATCTCTATTTCTCTCAAGGTATGTGGATTTCTTCATCCTTACCAGTGCTATAACTTTCAAAACAGGAAACCCAAAGAGCCTATGTGTGGGTAGTGGGAAGGATCTGTGGGGTATGAGGACACACGATGAGAGTGCACAAACCTCTCAGTGCAGTGTGGTGTTCTGAGACTTCCTGTAATCAGCAGCATTCAAGTGGAGTCTAAAGCACTGACCCACACTGTGTGAAATTAAAAATCCTGTTTTATCTTTACATCTATGAGTCCTCTTTAATAACTATTAGAAAAATCAGTCTCACTTTACTAGACATAGATAAAAATCATTACATGTAATGCTGATTTTAGGCACTGTATGCAAACAATAATAGGAGAATTTCTATAAGAATTTTAAGTGCAAGACAAACAAATAAATAACAGGAGAAAAATCAATGCTCTTTTCCTTTTTGCCATGTGAAATTCGTGGATCTCCAGCCAGGGTGATATTTCTTTTTGAAAATGAGAACTGCAGGAACAGTGTACTAGTAAAAGGCCATTGACATAAGTTTAACCAATGGTCTTTATTACAACATCGTTCAGCTAAGTTCACCTCTTTCATGGAGCCCAGAAAAGCAAATGATAAATAAAATAAAAGGTGGCATAAACAACCAAGTACAGAGAAAAGATTTGCTAATGTGGAAAGAGAAGGAAGAAAGAAGGAAAATCAAAGAGACACAAGCAGTTGAAAGAAAATGTTGATAAAAAACAGTTTGACATTGGGTAGTGGGGTCTTCTCATCTCTTTATAACCAGGATGATGGCACGCTTACTAGACCTATCAATTAATTTAGATATTAACTTTTCATTATTGTGTGTCACTCCAAATAATAAAAACTCTATGCTGCAAGATTTTAAAGAAATCACAGAAAAGGCGAAGGAAAGGCTAGAAGCTCCGCCAGACACTCACCAGCACCACTATCCATTGAGTTTTGAAGAAAATGAGAAAACATGATTGTCCACTAAAAACTCTAGTTCTTCAAGTCAGTGGTTAACTCGATTTTAAGTAGTACATGAGCCAAGAACATTAGGTCTTCCCTCTGTGCTTTAATGTTCCCCAACACACTTGGCAAGTACTTCTTTTAATTTCCATCTTTGTATCAAATAATTGTAACCATCATATGCCATTTTATGTCATTTGTTTTATAATTACTACCTCACTTAATCATAATGAAACTATCAGAGTACAACTAATTTAATCTTCACTTTGTAGCTTAGCAGAGTTACATGTTTTTACATGGTGGTGAAGAAATCTGGGCCTGTGCATCCTTCCTGTAATAGCCTTAGCTAGTAAAGGTTGTGCAAAGTAGAATCAATTGTTTGTGTTTTGGATTAACTAAAGCAAGTTAATTTTGGGAGCACCCATTTCCTATTGTTTTATAAACCATCAAGTAAGAAAAGTTTCTCTATGTAACAATTGAATATAACCATTTTGTTAATTCTTTGCAAGGCACTGTAAACACTCGATTTTTTTTTGTTAGTTTTTGTTTGTTCGTTTGTTTGTTTGCTTGTATAGTTAGTTAGTTTTTATTCCTTATTGCTAATAAGACATGGAGAAAAAGAATGATATATTCACCTGTGAGTAATTTGTGTCTTGGGGAGTATTGCCTAGGACAGAAGATGAAGTATAAACAGTTGGCTGAGTGACTTAGACATAACCTGGGAAATGCTACAGTAACACCTCATTTGTACAGGGCACTTACAGTTTTGCTGTAATTGGGTAGGGAAAATGAGTCATAGATTTGCCTACTTAGAGGGTGGCACAGGGAATTACCACATCTAATTTACATGGATGAAATCCAGAGAACATGAAGATTATAAGAAAGCCAAGCAATTTTCCAAACTGCCCAGTTAGAATTAAAGCTGATTTAGGTTGATCAACAATGTTCCAATCATCAAATAAGTCAAATATTTTGTGAAACAGTGTAACTCTCTTTATCTACAGGATTGGAATTTATAATATGATTATCTTACTATTGAGGAGAATAACTTCTGTTGAGAAAGTCAATTTTGATTGTTATAGACAAAATAGAGTTTATCAAGATAGATATTGACATTTTACTCTTGAATATATCGTTATGTATTTCTTATTTTCAGCTGCTTCTCTTTGTCTACAGATTGCATAAGGCCTCCTGCAAAGTGTGTGTCTTTCAAAGACAAGGCATACATTGTTTTTATTACTCCAGCAATGGATGGAATCTTGGAAACAAGATTATTTTATGTGACTGTAATTCCAACAATATAGTTCCTGGAATATCACCTGCTGTAAATTTAATAAAATAGCTGTTGGTTTTCTTCTCTCAGTGGCACAGCATACAATGCACAATAAGTCTCTGCTTTTTTCTGTCGAGGATGTTGAAATTTATACAGTATTAAATTAATGTCACCCACTAAAAGTGTATTTTAGCTCTTTTTGCACAATTAGAAACATTATAGACTTGTTCATTTTGATGATATAATACTCAAGAATGATATAAGTAAGCTCTTGAGAAAAATGCATACAAATTTGAGTTTATATTGTTCAAAAGTCCATGATGATATATTGACCATAGTGAGCACTGGCTTTGTCTGAGGTTCAAATACTCAATTTGCATGAAGCTGTTTGCTACACTGCTTTAAATAAACCTCACCCTGCCTATTATACTGGGTAAGTAATCCTCACTTCATAACTCTTCCTTTCAGCAGTATATAGGTAGTTTCATAAGTTAATGAAAACACCTAAATTTATCTATATTGCAATGAATTAATTTCTCATCTAATTGTATGAAGCATGCTTTTGAAAAAGTCCACATAACAAACGAATCATGTAAGCAACTATAAACTCTTTAGTCTAAAATATTTTGCACCCTCCCACAAATAACTGCAATATTTTTGATTATTCACAAAGTATATACAATAATGCAATAACAGTATAATAACATAGCATAGAAAATTATGTATAATTATAATAGCAAGAGAAATCTTCCTTTTCAGGGAAGTTTTTAGTAGTTTTTTTTTTTTCAAATAAAAATCCAGACCAAGTGCCCACAGACACTGATTCTTTACTCTACAGTATAGTGTCTAGTAAGGCAGAAATAGATCCATTTTCCCAATAACCTCTTACAGCCTCCACGGCAATGGTGGTATTAAAGAAGTGACCTAAGGCAGTAGACTCATGGGTAAAACGATTAAGATTTTAGGCTCAAGTCTAAAAGATACCTTAAAGACTTAAGTCAAGATGGTCTACTAAGGAAGAAAAGGTCACATTAGAACACACTTTGACTGTCACTTTAGGACCCTGTAAGAAAAGCCATGATAAGATGTGATCTACTTCCCTCCTAACTCTCTGAGCAATTTCATGTAGCACAATAGCTAAGCCTGAGTAATTTTTTACATAGCAGAAATGTACTGCTTCATTCCACGGTGGAAAGAGGGAGAAGAATGGGTGCCAGATAGGGATGGAAGTTGAGGGAGAAGAGAGGGAGAAAAAGAGGAAGGTCACAACCGCAATAATTTTGTAACAGAAGTGAAGCACCAGTAAGTCTGAGGTGGACCCTGACATCAGGATGTTTAACAGCCTCTTGGTGACCACAGTCTGTATCCATGTTTGGAAATTGCCGTTCTAAAGTCACAGTTTAAACCTACCTGTCATTTTCAAAATTCATAATTACAGATTGTTTTTCCAGATTATTGTCTAGTTTTCTTCTAAATCCACATCATATGTTCTTTTAGTATTGACAAGGTACCAATGAGAATGAAGTTCACAGAAAGAAACTTCTGAACTCTGAGCACAGAATTGTCCATAATCATGAAAGATATTTCAGTTCATTATGACAAATTTATTTTGGGTACCTGAAATTCAAAATAAGTTCCTCCAAGTAATCCTCATACTCTAAAGGAGACTGAGACAGGGGCATTGTACACTTGTGTAAAATGAGCAGACAGGGGTCAGGCATTTAACTAAATGGTAGAAGAAGAAAAAAACAAGAATATAAACAACAGGCATATGGTCTTTTTTGATTCAATTCTCTACCATGGAGGGGAGCCTGAGCTATGGAAAAAGATGAAGGAAAGGGCACTCAAAGCGGTGGATATCACCACTGGAGGTGGTTAAGATTTTAGATGATCTGGACATTCAGAATCAACTTAACAACCAGGAGGCAACCTTCTTGTCAACGATGAATCATACAGCCATAATGACTAACGTTACAGGCACTGGTAGGAATTTGGAGGCAAAACTGACACAAAACAAAGCCCAGAGCTTAATTTATTCTTAATTCTGTCTACATCTGAGATGTAGCTCCAGTATTTGCTGAAAAGATGATTAATGCTTACAATGGGCTTTAAGTTAAGATTCTAAATTCATTTAAGGTATATATTTTTTCATAAATCACCTCCCCTGTAAAGTCTTTGTTCTTCTTTCATGGCACACACCAGGCTTTGGGTGCTGTAATAGGTATTCATGTGGTTTACTTATTCTCTTTTCTCTAATGGGAGAGCTCCAAAGATGGGACACTTACTCTGTTGCTTCTTTGTGTATACAGAAGCAAAATATGGCATTGCATAGGTAGGTTCTAAAATACCTGCAGAACTAAATGCAGTTCACCAAGTCTTGTTTATGAATATGACTAGACTATCTCCACAAAGAGACTATGTAGGTGAATGATTGGCAGAGAAAAGAATGGGGCAGGTGGACGTACAGGTCCTCATAAAAGATTCCACTTTTGTTCTCATATTGATCTTTTATTTCAGACAATCTATTCTAATTATATTTTCTAGTTTGAAGTGAATGAGATCTGGGTGGTTGTGCCTGAATACTAATACATAACTTGAAAATGTCTGTGCAGTGAATTTCAGCAGTTAGATATTAAAACTATAATGTCTTTTTTATGTTTTTGCTCAGAAGCAATATTAGAAGGCTTTTAAATTCTGTCTTAGTGACATATATTGACTGTGAAATTTGGAAACCAGACACCAGACATCGTGGAAGAGAATTCACTGAAATGCCACTTGGCACTGAATTTGATTTCCAAATGTGAATAAATAGCACATCTTAACACATAGCTTCCTCTAACTCCATTCCTCCTAAGCATCCCAAAACCTGGGCTATGGGTTTCACTATCCTGAAAATAATAGTGTGATTGTTGTTTTTACACATCATGTAAACCCTCAAACACATAAACAAAAGGCCACAGTAAAGCAAGTGTCAGGAGAGTAAGTATATGTTACATTAAAAAAAATTTTTTACAACTTTTGCAGGCTTATGTGTGAGGGTATGTGTGTACATGTTCCCATGCTTATAGGCACACATGTATGTCCTGTTGTGCATGCCTATGTACGTGTGTGTTTGTGTATGTCAGAAGTTGATGTCAGCTCTTATCCTCCATTACTCTCCATGCTATACATTGAGTGTGAGTCTCTAGAAGAATAGGTTGCCTCATATGACTAGCTAGCTATTGGAGGGCATCCCTGGTCTTTGTCTCCTGGATACTGGAATTAAAATCTGGCCCTTCCAGCTATCCAACATTCACATGGGTGTTAGGGAAACTAATTCCATTTCTAATGCCTGTATGGTAAACTCTTTACCACTCTGCCACCTTCTCAGCACTGAAATTGGAAATGGAAGCATCGAATACAGGCTGGAGTACTTGGGGGTTGATATAAGATGAAGGAAAAAAAAGTGGGTTGTGAGGAAAAGTTTAAGCAGATCTGATCTAACAATGACAAGACTTTGTGGACATAGTCAGAAGGAAGGACATCATTTACTTTTGCCCCAAATCTGAGTGTTTTAATAGGTTGCATCTAAGCCATGTGAACCATTTTTTATGTGCCCAAACAAAGACACTGAGGGCATGTTTCCTTCTGTAAGAGGAAAGTTCTTATGGCACTGCTGTCAAGATAATTAAGTGATACAAGAGGTACAAAAATAGCAAAAAAACTTTAATTAATTGTTGATCCTGTATCGTATATCAAAATAAAAAAAACAGTTATATTTTGGACATTAGCAGACTGCCTTGAAAAAGGTTTTGCATAATTAGATTTTCACACCGAGGCCTTACTACTCTAGTAGCAGCAGGCTTGCTGGACTAATGGAAACTGGAATTGGGGCAATTATGTAGAACAGTGGCAGGAAGCATGGCTTTTAAGGGAATCAGCTTAAAGAATAAAAGCCCAATGGCATGTGCATTAATGCTGTCAAAACTCTAAGCAAGATTGGCTCTCTATGCCAGCTAAGCCCCTGCCTGATTCTGGAAAGTAATTTTCTGAAGCCATGCCAAGCTCTTTTCTTGAAAATAACATCTTAATTGGTTCCTTCTAATAAAATTCAAAATGCTCTTTTGGTGATGATAATACAGTCATTGTATTATTCCAGCATAAAGTTCTGGTTTCCTGAATGTACTCAGTATTACTGTTCAGGGGAAGGGAAAAGAGTTCATATGCTTATATTTATATAGCGACAATCTGGCTGGAAGGATCAACAAAGTTGGAAGCTTGTAGCCTGAGAGAGTGCCCATAAAGAATGGTTATTTTAAACTCACATTTCTGTAAAGTGGCAATGAGACTCCAACTCCTTCCTATTATATTCTACAGCTCTTAGATACCGATATATGACAGTACTCAGAGACGAGTAAGGTGGCTGCTTGCCCACTGACACAAATTCAATCATCCAATATTTTTTTCAAATTAAAGAATAAGCTGCCATCTTCCTCCCATGGGCTTTGTGTGCCTAGTGTCTGTTTAAGCAACTGCAAGTATTACAAGCAGACCTTCACAATTTTCCCCACTCCAAGTTAAAATGAATAGGCCTAATCCTCAATATATATCTCTTTATTAAGAGTTACTCAATTCAGTTTTTTTTTTGTGATATTGTGATACTGCCTAACCAGTACCTAAAGAAAGATAACACAATATCCATGGAAACTCTGGAACAGGAAATTTTTGAGACCTCAACCGTAGGTAAAGAACTTCAGTTCACTAAGGAATGCTGGGAGGAGAAACGGTCTTTCCTAGATTGGAACACACTGATTGTTCTTTCAGTACCAAATAGTCACTCCTGAAGACAGTTAACATTGTACAGGTTGAGCAGTTGCATGCATATATATATATATATATATATATATATATATATATATATATATATATATACACACACACACACACACACACACACACACACACACACACACACACACACCAGTTAAAGAAAAAGTTGAAAAGAGAACAAGGTGGATTACATGAGAAGATTTTGATGAAGGGAAAGGAGGGGAAATGTTGTAATTATATTATGACATCAACATAGGTTTTCAATGTTATTTTCAATTTGGGAATGAGTGAGGGTAGTGGTATTTGTCTATAATCTCATCATGATAGTGATGTAGACAGGAGGACCAAAAGACACTAAACAGAAAGTCTGAGGCTATCCTGGGCTTCATAATACCCTGTCTCAGAGCCCTGAGAAGGTTTTCCAATTAAATTGTCTACATGTGTATGTGTATAAAATAATTCTATTATAGATTAAATTGATTAATTTTATGCTGTCTTTGTACAAATACACTTTATAGCTAATTTGATATTATTAGTTTATTTCATTAAAGAGGCCCTTGAAGTACAAATTGCAGTTTGTACTTTGCAATTATCATCCTACCTTTTGTAATGTATGCCACATAAACTGGAGTTTTCAACTGCCCTTAGCTAGAAGCCTCAGTTTCCAGTTTGTTTATAGTGCTGGTGTGAAATCATCAGTCCTGTTCATTAATAATCTTTTACAATGAATGAAGTACCAGGTGGATGTACTTCCCAGAGTCTGCTCCAAGTTACACTTATTTGAAACGGAGCACAAGTATTTTCCTGGTCTGGGTTCATGAAATGAAGTTTGTGGAAAACAGAAGCACATCATATTTCATCTTATACATTTGAGATCCTGTTTGCTGTTTGTCCTGCTAATATAGCAACATTATACTGTACATAGCAGCCCTGGTGACATGGGCTGAAAGACTTCACAAGCTAATCAAGCAAGTAGAGACACAATGACCAGAACTTTTATCTTACAGAGTCATTCACTCCCTAATGTCCCTGTGACCTGTGTGAGCGTAAGTTTTCGCCTTCCTGCTGGTGGTTGTTCAGCAAGTCAATTTGTTGTGTCACTAATCATTGGTCATGGGAAGAGCACAGAGTTCAAATGTAAAAGTCACAGTGCCCTTTCCTCAACCCACTTATGCTAAGTTGTTATTATGGAACTAAATGTATTGCATTTTAAGTGTTAAGTTACAAGATGAGTTAATCCTCCAGTTATTCAATAATTGTAAACCTGTGAGAAAAGACAATAGTACATTTAAAATAAGGTCATGGGTGGTGTTTCATTGTTGGCTTTTGTACTATAGCCTAATTTCAATAGTACAATGTTTTTATATGAAGATGCTGTGTGTGTGTGTGTGTGTGTGTGTGTGTGTGTGTGTGTGTGTGTGTGTGTACATGTGTGCCACTGGGAGAGCCCATTGTGGAAGTAAGAGCATAATTTGTGGGGAGTCACTTCTCTCTGTCCATTCTGTAGGTTCAAGGATTTGAGTGTCAGGCTTGACAACAAGTGTCTACCTAGTAAACCAGCTTCTAGACCAACAGTATGTTATTGGATGTTAAACTGAAGTGTGATTTTGCTAGAACTCTTCATGTAAAATATACTTATATGCAGATACAGATCAATTCTCTAAGTTTCATCCATGATTTAGAAAGTATACACTTGATCCCAGGAAAGATGTTTTATGATAAATCTGCCAGAAGCCCTGTTATCATGGTTAATCTGACACTGAGTCAAAGTTTTACTTTGATAGGTCAGCATTCTGCTCTCCTTCTTAGATAATAGATTTTGTTTTCTGTAAAATTATATCCCTTTAACTTCTTTGATCTATCTATACCACAAAGACTAGAAGCTTGAACTTAGCCACTACATTGTGGGCATATATTATTTGTAGAAATAAAGCATGTCTGAAGATAAGAGAACAGGGCTTGCCACTATCTAACAGACAGACAGAAAGTGAGATAAATGGATGGAGAAAGGATTATAGGCAGGAGGAAACAGGAACTCACTCTCTTTTCAGCTGGGAAGTTGGCAAGGTAAGGTGTGGCTATGGCTCGCTCATTCATCTCTCTGAGTTGTCAGCTTTTACCCCTATATCTGACTCTGAGCATTTATTATTAAGGCCAACAAGAAATTGAGCTACCCTACATTATTCAAGACTGATTATAAGAGCAATATTTTAAAAAGAAAAGTCTAAGTTACTAGTGAGGTAGGCATTCTTCTACTTTTATTATCAAGCACCTCAGCTGCCAAGTGCATGTTAAATTCAAGTTAGGTAATAATATTTACACTTTTACATGCATCACTTCAAATCAGGACAGAAGATGCGTTTAATATGTACATATGTACAGTAGCATAATCAAGGGACTGAAGATGGGCAAACTGCATCCTGATGCATGTAGCAGCACATCAAGTTAACTTGATTACAGGAGCAGCAACATGGAAAAGGCAAGATAATTAATTTCCATGAATTACAGGGTATAATCCTAAGTAATTAGCATGTGTAAGGTTGAGGTCTACATAACATTATACAGAAAGACTGAACATGTTGTACTTAAGAATTTAGGGATATACGTATATATGAGTGTGTGGGTGTTGAAACAACTAAAAAAAGGTCATGAATTTGAAAAACAGCAAGGAGGAATATACGGGAGAGATTGGTGGGAGAAAAGAAAATGGAAAAATTATGTAATTATATCACTATTCAAATAATACATAAGAGAAACATCTAATTTTAAAATATGTTTATTCTTTTTAAGTAATGAATAAATATGACTACTGATTGGTCACACTTTGAGCACTTTTTAAGACAAATAATTTTGTTATGTAAAATTAATTAAAGTCTGTAATTTGCCTATGGATATGGGTGTATAATTCAGTTATGGGGTACTTGTCCCTTACCCCTGAGACTCTGGATTTGATTTTAGTACCGTCAATAAATTACTTAGATTTAAAAAATCTGTTTTCTAATTGGCTTACATATAGTAAAAACCAAGATCTAGTCAAAATTTTAAGATAAAGTTAATAAAATTAAGGCATGTTGAAGCCTTAATATGATGTAAGTTTGTTAATATTCATATTCATAGCCTGTTAGTTCTTCATTTGTAGCGTGTTTCTGGTTTGATATCACACCTACTTATTATTAATCTTTCTCTTGTGCTATCCTGTCCTCCAGTGCTACAAGGGCCACCATCAAGCTGTGGGAGGTGAACAAAGACTTGGGTTCTTAGGGCCTCTACCCTGAGAAGTCTGTAACAGATGAGATAATGGGAAATTCTTCAAAACGGAAAATGTACTCTGAAGAACTAATATATTAATCTTGAGCTCTCCAAGGCAGTAAATTCCTGCTGGATGAGAAGGGAGGTTTGAATGATGGCTGTAGAGAAGCCTGCCCCTTGGATGAGCAGAGAGGACTTGCCATTTTTACAGCTCAGCACATTGCTTCCTGGCCTAAAATAGCACAGCTAACCCATGGGCTGTGCCTGTCCTGGGCCTTTCTTGCCAGCTCAGACTGTGTGCTGACAAGAACCTCACCTTTGTTTTCTTTCCTTTAAATGTGTTTTCTCTGACAGACAAAACAACCTTTAGTCCAGATAGGGCAATGCAGAAAGCAAAGGAGTGTTGGGATCGTCTCAGAAATTGAAGCATTTCCTCCCAATACTTTTATATTTCATTTGTGTTAATAGTAACAGAGTTCAAACCAAAAGCATCGCTTTCTATGCTCCTCAAATAAAGGAGGTTGAAGAAATGGAAAAGCTGAGCAAACTGTGGTTGTATAATTAGGCAATACCCGGGGCTGTGAAAAAGAACATGTGAATCACCGCTCCATAAAGAGAAAGAATATGATTCTATGGAATGTACCTTGGTCACTGTGCAAGAGAAATGATGAGAGCAAATGGTATGTTCCCCCAAAGTGTGCTGTCACCTGAGCTCACCATCCTGCTTCAGTTATAGTATCAGATCCCACAGCAGAAACCCATCATCTATGTCCCGAAGAAAGTTTCTCCTCAGATGTCTTATGGTGGCTTGCCATTTCAAGGAATAATGAAATACTTCCTGTACCCCCTTTTTAAAATCCTTCCTTGGATCTACACAAAATAATTGCAGTACAGTGTAGTAGTTCGTAGTAGTTCAATGCATGCTTATAATATTCAATCACTAGATAAGATAGGTCTCCATTTCTTTAAGCAGTTATTCTACATAGCTTTTTTTTTTTTTTTTTTTTTTTTTTTTTTCTTTCCGAGTGCAGGGTCACTTGAGTTGGTGCTACATATTAAGCTCAGGGCCTTGGGCACATGCTTCTCACTGATCTATACCACTGGCCTATCATGTGTTTCTAGGGAATATTTCACATACCTCCTATCTAGTTCTTCCTGAATCACATAAAAGCCACTGTGATCTATGGTCACCCAACATGCTATGTAGAGCATGGGGCATTTAGCTTTCAATTCATGACATTTTGGTCCCACTTATCCAGACTTTGTCCATTTGCCTTCTACTTCTTAGTCTCAGAGACCAGTGTTATATTGTCTGCTGTGATATGGGAGAGAGAACTGATAAAATATCTTCTTTAACTTTGATTTCTGTAGATTCTAAAACCAATTCAACAAATGTTTATGAATCTGGCTCCACTCTGAAGTCTGCATGACAGCTTGTATTGTAATATTTCCCCTTCATATCACTGGGGAACCAAGCAGCTATTTAATTTTCTCACCTACACTTTAACACTAGAAATAGTACTTAACCTACAATGTTTTTAGAGTTACATAAAGCAGTGTGAACTGCTGAGGATAGTCCCTGTCCCATAGACCATGTTAATGGTAGTTTCTGAAAAATAAACATAGATTACTAAACATATTTTATAAGCATGGAAGTCAAAAAAGCATTATACACTTAAGGAGGGACACAAAATTTTACCTCTCTCCATATATTTTCTTAGTCAAAATTGCAAATAAAACTTGTATAAATTACATGTTTGTGTATATATGTGAACAACGACAGAGCAACAATTCTGCCCAAAAAGCGAACAAACTTAAAGTGAAGTACCCTGCATTATTCATACCATTTTCCCTGACAAAGAGCCCAAACTAATTAAAATCAGTATATAGCTATGTCTTTAAATCCATGAAACATGACACATTTTCTTCCAAAAATATTTGCTTAGAGGACATAAGAATTATGGTAATAAGCTCGTCCTTTGAAGTGAGACATTCCCTCTTGTTTCTGCTTTCCAGGAATCTAATGCTTTTATGCTGGCATAATATCATAACCTCTTATTTTAGTATCCAAAGAAAGTTAACAGAATCAAAGGTAACCTATTAAAAATAATGGTTACTTTTAAGGAGTAGTATGCAGATTTTCAAATTATTTCTAAGGATTTCTGAGACTATGTCACTATCATATCATAGAAATAATTTGTTTTAATATTTTTCAAGTCACATTTGCAATACATTAACTAAAATCTCTCTTCAACTCAAGTTTGTGAATAAGATTTGGCATTATGTAGGCTTGTCTCACTCCTACAGTACTGTACAAGGAAAGCTTCATTTCCTTTATTCTTTTCTCATCTTCTAATTTTTTAATTGTTTTCAACTTGTTGTTTTACATTAAATCTTATGGTTACCCTACTCAACTCTCTGTTTTAGTAACATCTGACCCTCATTTACATTTATCAATAACGTTGTCACAAAAGAAAGAGTTAAAAGCTTTTTATTTGCACTGGGCCCCTTGTTGAGTTTGTGTTCATTAAAAAAAAAAAAAAATGCAGGTGAGCAAATCCTTAAGTGGCATTTAACTTAGACCACTGTAAGGAGACTTCAAAGGCTCCACAGTTCCCTGGCTTTCATGAGAACTAAAGACTTCAGAAGATTTATCTCATCTGCTGTGGGCATTCTTCAAATGAATGGGGAAATCAGGAACAACGGGCTGTATTTTTATCTCTTGGTGTAACCACAAATCAATCCGTTTTCAGCAACTGTGCCTGTTAATGTCAATGTTAGCAGAGTTCATAAAGAACTAATTCATTATTTTCAGTTTATTATCCAATAACAGTTCAACAGGTTTTCCATGTGGCTCACTAATTCTCTGGGTTCTTTTAATGTGTTGCTTAATTAACTAAGGTGCTTGTCAAACCAAGCAGATATTACAAGATAAAAGATGTTATGTCTTTGTTAATGTGAAATGAAATTCTCTCATTTGCATATTATACATGGCCTGAGGACTTTCACAGCTTGTTACTGAATATTCATCAGTGAAAAGGCAAAAGGAAAGATAAATTGAAGGGAAACCTACAGGCCTATGCCAGTTTGATAGTACAGTTTCCCACCTGGGAACATGCCTTTAATTACTTCTATGCATCTAAGTCAGATACATTCACATCTAGTGGTGAAACTTAACCTTGAGCTGAAAGATTGGTCAGTTTTAGCAAAGAAAAAATAAAGCAAGCTAGAAATCCTCAGAGAGTTTTAATCCCATAAGTGTCATTTTCCTTCTGAGGACCATGTAACATAATCAGTAGCTAATGGTTAGAAAGCAGTCTTCCAGTAGGATGTCTTTACTGTTCTAGTAAGCCCAAGCCAACAATAAATTGCAGATTCTTGCAGCTAATTTCTCTCCTGTGTATTTGCCATTAGCACTCTGATAGTTCTAAATTTAAAACCAAAATAAAATGTGAACAGAGAGCTAAACAGTGGGTTTAATGAGATGATCATTAGACCAAGTGACTCCCAGGGCTTAGGGAGACCACCTTCATTTTACAGTACTTAGTTTAGGATATAATTCTAGGCATAAGAATATATCAAACAAAAGTCATAGTTCAGCACTTAGCATTATTTTTTAGGTAGCATTTGATAATTTATATATGACTTTAAAAGAGACAAAACCCCCACATAAGGAATTTACTTTTCCTTTATAAGTTTTTCAAGATAGGATCTCATCATGTAGCCCTGGTTGAATTAGAAGTCAGATTAAACATCAGGCTTGCCTTGCATTCCCACAGATCTGCCAGCCTCTGCCCCTAGAGAGCTTGGATTAAAGATGTGGATCACTACACTAGGCACAATGATCTGTTTAAGACCAGATTGTCTCTCATGAGCTATGTAGCTCTCACTCAATCATAAAACACAGCTATTCCGTGATTGCTATTTTGATAACAATAATACATGTCCTCATAAACTCACATTAAACTCTTTAAATATTATACTTCAGTGAAAAGTTAGAGCTGTCTCTCTTTTAATTTCTGCACACTGAAAGCATTTTAAAGGGCATATATTTCTGAATTTCAATTTATCCATCTTTGGTATGAAAAACATCTAAAACTATAAACCCCTTTCACAAGATACACAAACATACACACATAGGTATGTATATAACAAATACATAAATATGTATTTATGCAAATTAACTAATGTTTTCTTTCTTTATAGATGATTTTCATAGATATAATTCATATCATCAGGATGCAAGGGACACTCCCACATGGTCTTCTTCCTGAGCTTTCTTGTCACTATTAAGTAGACCAGAACATTTCAAGCCATACACTCACTATGCCAGATGATCAGAACAGCAAATCAAGGACATTGAGTCCTCCTTATGTCCAAGTTCATCACAATAAAATAAATTTTAAAGAGAATCTTAACCGGAGTAAAACTTTGGAGGCAGTAAGTACATAAAATCTAAACATTTCTAGAGATGTTTGCATATATGGAATTCAATCAAGACCACCAAGCAAGATCCTATACAGGCCCAAGAATGTATGATACCTTTCCATTCCTGAAAAAGTCACAGGGACAAAGGTCTATTATGAAATAAACAGAATAATTAGGAAGAATTTTGTGGATTAACTAGGAAAGAGGTAAAAGTTAAATATTTGGATTAAATAGACATTTTGTGGTAGGGGACAAACAAGCTTGATAGATTTTTATAACATCAATCACTAGCTATGTATCAAGGGATGAATCCACAGGTGTTAATACAAAGTGACAAAATTCTCTGTGCTACTTGCCTCCTGCCAGTGTGACAGATAAATGAGAATCAATTGCATTCTGTGTGGAATTTATCATTGTTTTATGGTTACCATATTCTCTGCAGGATGGCTGTGGTTTAAGGACATTATTGTAGCTAAGGTAGCATAAGGTTGACAGATATCAAATTTTATTTTTATCCAAGATTTATTAACTATGAATGTCAGTTTCTAGAGCAGTGGTTCTCTACCTGTGGGAGTCTCATAAAACCATCAGAGAACATGGGTATTTATATTAAAATGCATACTAATAGCAAAATCATAGTTATGAAGTACCAACAAAAATAATTTTGTGATTGAGGTTCACTACAATATGAGGAACTGTATTAAACGGCTTAAGCATTAGCAAAGTTGAAAACCACTGTTTTAGAAGAAGTAGAACAGAGGACATTATAACACAAATGAGGCAATGTTTCTAAATTAGGGATATTTACAAATGCTAATTATCACACAAGCACTCAAGTATTAAAACATCTACTTTATATACCACACTCAAAAACCTTAATTAATTTCATTTTCAGAACACTCTTTATCTTACAGGGTATATATAACATCTGGATTAGGGAGCTTAAATAGCTTCTCAACATACCACACTCGGAAAGTACCCAGAGAGCCAAAAACCTAGATTTTTTTAAAAGACCATTTCCCTTAATTTTTCCTTCTTCTTATTCAACTCCTTTGTACAAAATATTCTTGAAAACATTGTCAGATACTATTAAAACTTCCTCAACAAAAACTGACTCCATAAAATAAAAACTTAAATTTCATTTCAGGGTATTAAATAGAATAAGGAGACCATTTTGTCCCAGTTATTTCCAAGTGATCAGGGGAACTGAGGTTCTGTAAAAGAATTACAATTGTGCATCAAGAATATAAGCCTTGATAGTCTTCATTTCAGGTAAATCTTGTTCTCACTATGCCATTTCTTTAGCTATGTATGTCTGTTTACATGTATGCCTATTTAAATATATGTTTTCACATTCCTAAGTCATAGAATTTGTAATAAGCATCCCTAAATTATAAATACATTGTAATATTTTTACTACATAAAATGTAAATGCCACATACATCAAAATGTATGCGATACTTTGGCAGAACTAATCAGATGTGTTTCATAATGCAAAGGGATTCAGTAGTTGTTTAGTATAGTACTTCAAAATATGACAGCAAATAAATGGAAACTAAAAACACAAAATGACACCTGATAGAAAATGAAGAGAAACACACAAATACATAGTTTAAGAGTCCTCCCACTTCCACCAACTGCTGAAAAAGCGAACAGATAGAAAATAATTAAGTATACAAAAACATTTTTAACCATCTAGATCTACTTGGCTTTGCTCATGTGCTCCATGCTGCAGAAGCAGCATATCCATTATTTTTAATATATAGAAAATTTTGTGTAATGATATTAATAAATTTCATGTAAGTGTTCTTTCAGGAAATTAAGTCAGAAATACATAAATATATATATATTAATACAAATACTAATGGAACACTAATATATAGGTAAAATGAAGAAATAGTTAAGCAAATTGACAAAAAGTTGAAGTGACTGAATAAATAAACTTTAACAAAGTTTTTGTTAGATTATAAGAGATATTAGACAAAAGTCTGTAGCATGAGTAATTATATAAGAAGAAAGAACTAAAATCTATTACCTAAGCTTTCATTGAAGGAACTTCCTAAAAGAAAAACCTATTGAACACCAAGCAAAAGGAAATTAGGAAACAGTGAATTTTAGTGCCTAAACTAACAAATATTTAACAGAAAACAAAGGGAAAAATGAAAAATTTTAATATCTGAGAGAACGCTAAAGTTGGATAATCCACTAACAAGATAAACTAAGACATAAGGAGGTAGATGCACAGTGCCAGTCTCAGAAATGAAATAGAGAACATTACTACAGACCCTACAGATTTAAGAAATATTTAAATAACTGATGAATAGTTCTATTTCAATAAGTTGAATATTTAACAGTCATGATCTGAGTACTCAACTAAAAGAGTTTTAGTTTTAGTTTTAGTTTCCAACTAAAAGGAAAATAATATTTTGAGAATATATTTCATTTTTTAAAAAGTAATATTTAAACCAAATAACACAACAATTTGATTTCATATAAATTAATATAAATATTGATAACACTTTTGAAGTGCAGAACATTTTTTATAAACTTGTATCGATCGACCACTGACTCATTTTATCAAATCACAGAGCACTGGTTTTTAGTCTTGCATGACAGTACGTGATATGTTAGAATATCTGTAGGTAAAGATGGGACTTTTCAACAAGGCTTTCCCTTGTAAAACATTCCTTTCTCCTTGAACACCTAACTATCTCTTTCTTTAAAATCCTTATAGGTTATACAATTTTTGATGTGGGAAAGAAGAATCAATGTAAATACTGCATGAAAGCTGAATCTATCATTCTACTGGCTTTTGAGGCAGCAAATATTTAATCCACTGATAGAAAATTTCTATTTATTTGAAAGCTATTTGGAATAAAGTAAGAATTATAAAATTTACAAAATATCTAATAGAACTCTCCATTTTATAATATGAAAATCCAGCTAGCAAGAATTTAACTAATTAACCATCTGAGGTATATTCCCAGGTAGGACTGATAGCCCTCTGCTTGACCTTGCATTAGATCAATGTGGGAAGGCAGCTGTAAAATCACTGTTTGCCAAATGTTATCACTCCATCAATCCAGTCCAAGAAGGGATGGAATGTGCACGGTGAGGGGACTTCTTTTCCACACACCTTTACATTGACATCAGTGTTTACTTGGACATCAAGTAAGACAAGTCTGAGCAGTTTCAATAATATTCTACACAGAAAGAGACAGACAGGAGACCCTGGTTCAGTGGCTGAGATTTCAAGACAAAAGAGGGAGGAGGCAAGGTAGTAAAGAAGGTCATGCAGATGCAGAGACATACGGTAGACGAAACAACTGACCCTTGTCTAATACAAGAATTTTCTCAAAGCCTTCACATTCCCTTTTCTAAGCAGAAACAGTGCCACAAATTTGAAGTATAAAATAAGACCGAGGTCTGTGTTTAAATAAATACACAAGCATATTTCTGTAAACCCTGTGAGTAGATTTTAACTTAGATGTTAAGAATAAATCTTTTTGAGTTGGGAGTGGTAGCTCAAAGCTGGAATCACAATGTTTATAAAAGCTGTATCAGGAGAATTGTCAGAACTTCAAGGCTAGCCTGGGCTGCACAATGTGTTCCAAGCCCTCTTAAGCCACAGTGTTAGACAATGTCTCAAAAACTACAGAAAAATAACATTTTGGAGAAAATTTAACAAACTGTTCTGGAAATCTTAAATAATAATAAGTTTTTCCATGTTAAGAAGATAAATGGTAAAATACCTTAAGAATACGATCTTGAATTAACTATTGGAACGTGCACATTTTAACTACTTTTACTCATGTGATTTTTTCATAACATATTAATTAATATGTGCTACTCTACTGTAGAAATATTTAGATATTAACCTAAAAATTAAGAATTTAAATTATTTTTGTGGGTACAACTTTTAAATCAGTATTGGAGATAGAGAGAATGGCTCTGTGATGAGTGATACTCTATCCTATCTTATTAGTACTTATAATTGTGGCAAGAAAAAAATGTCAGGAACTAATGATACATAGATTATTTTATCAATCCATAGTCTATATAAACCACACATTAGGACTATCTGTTCTTTGTGGATCTGTTTTGATTTGGAGAAGTTTAAACACTAGACATACAGTAATATAAAAGTCCACTCTATATGGCACAACAACCACTCTCCTCCATAGAACTGACACTTAGTTTTGAAAGTTGGAACTTCTTCTGGGAAACAGAAATTATAATTGCTCTTTCAAATACAGAGTTACTGAATTATCCTCAGTGACTAATCACTTGAAAGCATTTACATAAAAAGTCTGGTTAGTATTGATCCAATAGAAGGGACTACACTGAGCTATCTGGTCTATGGGACCACTTTACCTCCTCATACAGTAGGAAAATATAAGTAATTATATTTTTCTTCGAGGTTTTGTTTTGTTCATTTGTTTGTTCTTTCTTATCCTGATTTGATAATCTCAACTTGTGAGGTAAAGTGAAAGCAACTGTAAAATGCTTTTGTAATGCAAGAGAAGTAGAAACATTTCAAAGCAGCCATTGTGTCCCCCTACTCTTCCCCACCCCCATTTTTACATCTAAGCAGCTTGGCAATGGTTCTAAGGGGAAGTGTCAGGCACAAAGGTTAAAGGTGCAATTAGAAACTCCCACTCAATAACCCCTACACATGGCTTCTTCAATGTTTATGGTTATCTTGGGGAAAGCACTTAATAACTTAAAAAGAAAGGACTGATAAGTGATAACCAATGTACTATTTTCAATTACTATGTGAAAGCCTTAGAACACCTTCTTTATCAAAAGAAACTAAACACATGTGAAATGACAGAGGTCATGTAAAAATTGCATGTAAAATATACATGTAAATGGTCTTGAAGGCAAGATGATGTTTCTTGCCCAGTTCATATTTCATCTGTCTGGTCAATAAGGGTTACATGACTGACCCAACCACCCAGCTAGAATTAATGTGAACAGTCTACATTAGCCTCATGGACACATTTGAAGACCACACCCTCACAAGACCTTCTGACTTTTTATATAAATCAAAATTTTAAATCGTAACATTTCTAAGCTTGAGAAAGCACTATTTTATACAACAATAATCAATTCATTGTCCCAAGTATTTTTAGGTCATTTTCACATTATTAGAAAAACATACCAAACATGGGAAATACTTTTGGAGTAGAAAAAAAAAATAGAACAACTCCAGTTTTGAAGCTTATACTTGAAACTTATGGTAGTTATTATAGTGGTTAAACTCATGTAGCCCTATCTATTCCTGAAGTTTGGCACCAAGAGGATGCTTTCCAGCACAGCCAGCTGACACAGAAGATCCTACACTTTGAGCTCTTTATTATCTCCCTGGAATACACATTTACCCCAGGAGAAACTTAAGGGGAAAAAAATAGCAGCCAACATCCAAAGCATTTTCATAAACATTCCCTCCAACGTAAACATTAAACAATTATAAGCAGCCATGCCATTCAAAAAGCAGCCCATACACTTTAAGAACTAAATAATGATATTTCTTTAATATGTTAATTTTTCATCTGGATAAGAAAGACAAAAACAAAACCTCAAAAAAGTTTTTCATAAGTTTTATCAAATTTCTTACCATCAAATGTTAAATAAACTCTTGCTTGGGGCTGGGAAGATCCTCTGACAGAAATAGAACAAATAAATACTCCAACCAACACACAAATCGCCCGGAATGCCATTTCTTCTGATTTGAAAATTAATATCCAAGGGAAAATACCTTTAAAAGAGAGATGGGAGATTTGTGAAATATCATTTCACATTTTGGCAAACCAGAAAGACAGCAATGTAGACAGAGTAATGGCTTGGAAAAGGCAGCTTAAGGTCTGCAGCCAGCAAGCAGTAGGAGGTGCTGTGACTCTGATTCTCAAATGGAAACATTGGCATTTATCTGTGTATGGAAATCTTTGTAACAAGAAATTGCATTATCTTCCCCTAAAAACAATGTCGACATCAAAGCAGAGCAAAGCATCAAGGGAAAACTTAACTGAGCTCTTTAGTATCCTTTCCATTTTAATGATTGAGTAGTGATGAATAAAAAAAAAATTCTTCCTAATAAATACAGTGGTAGAGACATTCATGGGTGCCCATTCATCCTGTGTTCATTAACTCTTCTGGATTAATTGTCTCTGAAATAATGTTTCCATACATAAATCTACCTGCGCTCCATCCAAGATTAGTAAGTCATTTTAATCAGGTATCTGCCAATGCATTCAGACGACTAGGCAGCGGTTAAATGATGCAGATGAGGTCACCATGGACTCATGCCAAATTTAAACCAATGACCTAGTGGTGAGTAATCCACCAGAGCCTCATATCCACCAATGCACATTTTACACAAATCAACCAGAGAGTGGGCTATCAAAGTCCTAAACAGTAAATCAGAGACAATATTCTTACTTGAAAATTGCAGCTATAAAATTAAAATAAGCTATTAACTAATGTCTAAATACAAAGGAAGGCCAGGTACTGTTAGAACAAACCGATGTGAGTCCCACTGGCCACATCATGTCAGTGATCTCAGGAACACGAAAGAAATCTCATCACTTTTCATCAAGTGTAATTGTACAGTAAAATGACGAGCAGCCTAATCTGGAAATGCACCTTTACAGATTTATGTCATGTCGCTTTTTAAATTGATTCTATTCAGTAAGGAAGTGCAGTTACAAATTGAAAGGGCTCTTTTCACTGACACACAAGGAAACGAACAATTAAACAGACCATGCAATCTCAAACAAACATCTAAGGCAGTCTCACTGGTAGCACATATGCTGCAAGAGTTAGACATGAAACTCTGCCTCTGCCACACAGACAGAGGGGCCCCTAGAGATGTTTGTGTTGGTAATTTTCAAAAGACACAGCTTCTTCCTGCTTCCACAACCTCTTCACCCTGCCATCCCTAAATTAACTCGGAAGAAAATTGATTTTTATGGGTGACTTTCCCTTAGCAGTTTACCCCTGTTGACTTAAGAGTTAAAGCCAGGGGGAGGAGAGTACTATTAATATGTCCAGTCTTAGTCTGTTTATTAACCAGGTTGAAAACATGTATCCAGCTTTACATACTGCTATTACCTGTGAACAATCTGATATGCATCCCCTAGAGAAGACATACTCTATAAATTGCAAAGCATAATACTATCTAGATGATTTGATAGATCAGATAGCGCTGATCTATCTAACAGAAGAACCTGGTTTCAATCCCACCCACTGATGGGCCCTGAATGCCAAGTCTTTCTTTCCATCTCCCCACCTTAGCGATTTACAACTTCATTCCTTTAACTCACACAGTTAAATGTTCTTGGTGGTGCTTGGTCTTCTACTATCAGCAAATACGAGAATATTAGAATTATTTTGTGTCATTTCCACCGATTTTTTTTTTTTTTTTTTTTTTTTTTTTTTTTTTTTCCTTAGAAGGCATTGGAATACCCAATTTAAACTCTTGGCAGGTGCCACAGTCTCCAACCAGGCACCAGGCTAAGCTCCGGGAGCGTTTTCCTTACAAGCCGCGTGGGCTGCTAAGAAAATGCCCAGATTTGAGCACTCGGTTGAAAAAAGTCAGCACACAGACCCAGAAAAGTTCTATTTCGCTAACCGATCTAGGCTGAAAATCTGAGTCAGGCTTACCGGGGTGGGAAGAGACCCAAGTCAGCCACTTGCTCCAGGCTCGGAGGGAGTCCCTGTCTCCCAAGTCCTTCCCCCAAGAAGACCTTCAGTGACTTAGAGAGTCCCGAGGATGGGATTCTTACTGGCTGGTGCTGAGTTTCTTTGTAGAAGAATCCCAGGCGGGAGAGCCTGGGCACCCGGAGCTCTTCTCCACGTCGCTCAACTCCGCACCTCGGAGTGAATGGCAAGTGGCCGGGCGCCGGGGGCGAGCGCTCGGTGTCCGATTACAGCGACGCGGCGCGCGGCTGAGGCTGCCCGGGCGCACCGCCCAGCCGGCTGCAGCAGCGGCCCCGCGTGGCCCTTCGCATGTGCACGGGCCGCCGCCCCACCCAGGGAGCTCCCGGCCGCCAGTGGCAGGGAGCTAGAGGGAGGGTGGAGCACAGGCTGGCTCCGTGGGACAAGGCACTGGCGCAGGCTAGACTCTGCCTTTTGCAGTGGCCGCTCTCTGGGCGCGCTCAGACGGTTTAACTACGTGCGGCTCGAGGCAAGCTTGCAGGCTTGGCTTGGCTGTAAATATCCAAGTGCAAAGCAGTATTTTGCCAGATGAAGGATCCCTGCATCCTTTTAAGGCAAAGAGTTACCGTTTTAACCGCCACGGATCTTGTCTTTACCCTGAAGCTAAATTTTTAAAGCCAGCGGAGAGAAGCCTACTCCCTTCTCTCAGAAGTGTAACCTTTCACGAGTATTGTTTCCTATTGTGTTTTCCCAATGTTAAGAAGTCAGTAATTAAGTGACTTTTCCACTCTGAATCATATCTAGCACCTTTCTCTCCCGGACAATCCCAAAACATAGTTGTAAGGAATTCCATCTTTCTTTCTTTCTTTTTTTTTAATTGCTTGTCTGTCTTTGTTTTGTTTTCAGAATGCTGTTTTCAGTCGTGCCAACTCTGGAGCTCATAAATCTACGCACCAGCAAGTTATTTCCAGCCCTGCTTTCAGGAAAACTCGTTAGGCTTTGGAACTGACTTTGATGGGGCGGGGCAGGGGAGCGAATTACTTCTCCTGACCATATTGAATTAAACGATTGAACATCAAAAGAAAAGACTTTCACTCCCTGTAAAGTGCGCCTTTAGAAGTCACTGTGTGCTTCAGCCCAGCAGGTGTCAGTGTGTGAGGGAACCTTGAGTGCAATTTGTTTGCTGCTTATTTCACTTTACTAAATGAAGTAGAATCAAGTTCTTACCAAAGCTGTGACGGGAAACACCTAGATTACTAAGGAAACTCACTGCTCAGTGGGGCCTAAGAAGGAGACTTTGTCAGAGTCTGATGATTGGGAATGTCTTCCTTGGATCTAACTAGATACCACCTCTAATGTCCAGTAGACAGGATAGTCTTCAATGTATACTTGAGAAATATGAACATTAAGTAAAAGAAGTTTGTACTTTGAGTTAATGTTTCGTTGCAGGATTGGCTTCAGTTTGATGGTCTGTGCTTGAAGGTGAACTATCTCTGTATCCACTGGAGCACAGACTGAGTAGATTTGCTCAAAAGAACATACATAAATGGATAAGAGATGCTGAAAAGAGCTCCATGTCACTCAAGGCTAGAGCCATCCCAATGAAAAGCCCTAGGCTATGTCACTTCACAGCTTTTTGATGGTTAACTTTCTGGCCAGGAAGATATTTATAGAGTAATCATTATGGAAAACAATATGAAATGTCTTTAAAAAAACTAAAAGTAGAGTTAGCATATAAGCCAGAAGCCCCTCTCTGAACATTTACCTGAAATATCTGAGGTCACCAGGCCAAATGTTTGTCTTTCCATACACCTTGCAGCAGTATTCACAGGAGCCACTCCAGTCCCAGTGTCATAGTCACACTGAACCAACCTATAAAATATTCTTGTCATTGGGACACCATAATCACAAATTATACTGCACATGTTCCCCAGACTTATGGAGGAGAAAATGTCTTTTGCACAAACATGGTTAGATTTGGAGGGTGTGTAAATAGGCCTAAAGCAAAAAGACAAATGTCCTGTCTTTATTTATCTGTGAACATGGAAATGATTTTCTCACAGGAGCACAGATGAGAAAGCTTTCCAGAGACTGGGGTGGGATGGAGATCAATCAAATTGGACGAGTGGTTTGGCTTCTGTTTTAAATTTGATAGCACAATGTGGTGAGTATAGCTAATCCCTGAATTCTATGCATTTGATACTGGTAAGAGAACAAATTTCTGACATTGTCACCTCAAAATATTAAGTGATATTTAACTACACTGTCCAGTAAATACAGGTATCATTTGACAATATATAGTAAAATTATTTAATTCCAAGAATTATCTTCAAACTTACATGAGAGTATTTGGAGAAAAGCTTCTATTTAATAGATCTATTACATTTTAAAAATCAATGTAGAAAGGATTAAACTATCTTTTAAAGCATGTAATAAAAATTTTGAGCAGACCTTTACGACAGTTTATAAAACATGGAGGCAAGCCAGAAACATCTGCCTATATTAGAAAACAATCAGAAATCAACACCATGCTTGCTTGATGTACTTCACAAACTAATATCATACTTACACTTTACCCAGTTGTTTTCACGTGGATATAAACAAAAGCAAATCAGTGTCTTCAAATGTATGTAAGTACAAATTGAATCACTAGAAAGATAATTGAATTATCAATTGAAAAATATGAAGCTTTTTTGTTTTTGTTTTTTTTATTTTTTTTTGAAAACAAACATTTATAGACAATATTTGGGAATTTGGGTGTCGTTCTTTCCAAACTACTTCCTGCTGGTAAGGGGCGCTGTCATGGGGGATTCGAAGAAGATTCAGAAATCCTGGCTATAGTCTGTAAGGCTGCTTTGTCCAGCTGTTTTGAATGTAGGATCACCTAGTACTCTGTTTCAGGTGGTCTGGCTTGATCAAACCACATTAGTCTGGAAGGAATCCACATCTTTTCATTTTCTGTGGAAACAAAAATACAAATCCTTTTCCCCAGTAACTTGTCCTTGAACTTAAATTTTGGAGTCAAAGCATTTTTTTTTATTTAATTTATTATTTTACATGTCGATCCCAGTTCCCTCTCCCTCCCTCCCTCCCTCCCTTCCTCCTTCCCTCCCTTTTACCCTCTCTGCCCTCTCACATGCACTCTAATCACCCTCCCCTTCCATCCCCCCACCCCAATTCCATATGTAGGGGAATGCCATCCAGTTGGGGTCATGTAGATTTGACAGGTCATATGAAGTAAGGACTAGGGCTTCTCTCCTGTCTCTAGATTAAGGCATGTATCCCTCCATGGGGGATGTGTTTTCAAAGTCCTTTTGTGCACCAGATTTACATCCTGGCTCCACTGTCTGAGGTCCCTTAGACTGCTCAGTCCTTCTGGCTGAGACCCATATTCAGGGGGGCCTGAGTCAGTCCCATGCTGGCTTCCCAGCTATCAGTCTGGTGGCCCGTTAGTTCCTTCTTGTTCAGGTAAGCTGTCTCTATGTGTTTCTGCTGCCTGGTCTTGTCCTCTCCCTCTGCATCTGGGTTCTACTTCGACTCAGTGTTTATGTATGGGTGTTTGCTCCTGTTTCCAACAGGCATTTGTTGAGGGCTCCATGGATATGAAGCTATTTTGTACCAATTAATATGCAAACTCATGTAAAGTAGAAATTTCAATCTTTAAGTTTCAAGGAATCAAGACAAACTACAAAGTTTATGTCAAAGAGTGATTTAGTAGGGAGTTTAGTTCAAAACTAGGTTTACAAAATCCCCGAGAATTAGCTCTGTCTTTCATGCCTACTCATGAAGATTTGGAGGTTATGACAAATGCTTAGATGTAATCACAGCCTGTGAAATTTGCACCAACATCCTCTTTATCCAGCCTAGATTAATTGTTTTCAGTGTGCTCCTGATATTTAATGGTATTTACTCAGGCCTGGGGCATTTGCAGTTTGGTCACACCTCTAAATGAGTCATAAAATACTGATAGGCATTAGCCAAGAAAAGTTCAAAACCAAGGACATAATCAGTGCTCAGGCCTACCTGAACAGGAAACAACAGAGTAAAATATTTGGAGTCACATAAGATCAGGTATTTTTGAGATTTTCCCCAAACTGCTTAGGCGCCTGAAACTCTTTCACAAGGCAGGATCCAAGTGAGATCCACTTTTTAATGTCATCTTGACTTTTTCCTTACAGATGGGAAATAACATTAACTAATTTTGGAAGCTCTCCTGATATTTTGTTTATGATCTTACAAATAAAGCTTGCTTGAGGATCAGAGCACAGAGCTAGTCACATTAGTTAGTTGTAGAGGCCAGGCAGTGGTGGCATACACCTTTAATCCCAGCAATTGGGAGACAGAGGCAGACATATCTTATAAATTCAAGGCCACACTGAGGCTGAATCTGTCTAAAAGAGAAACGGCTCACACAAAGGGTGAAGCCAGCACTTGGGATCACATGTCTTTGATCCCAGCACTAGAGAGGTGGAGACAGGAATAATATGACTGGGAAGAGGCAAGAGAGAGGTACAGTCTGAGGATCAGTGCATCTGAGGAACAGTGCAGTCTAGATAGATTGAGTAGCAGTAAGTGTGGAGCAGTTAAGTGTGAAGTAGTCTGAGGATGTGGTCTGAGGAGGCAGCCTGAGGACAGGATAGTCCCTTTGGTCTGGTAAGCATTGGTAGAGGTAAGAACTGTCTAATAGCTTCTTTGATCTTTCAGCTCTCACCCCAATATCTGACTCTGGGAAGCTGTTGGGAGATAGTAGTCAATGAATAGATACCCAATCAAATTTGGAAGGTACCAATTCCCTACAATTTTCACATTAAAATGTCTCTGGAAAAAAGCAGTTCCAATGTGAAGTACCGAGGAGCACTATTTTTTGGAAGTCTGTATTTCCAATGTGTATTTGTCTGCATCATCCCAGTGTCTCCTTGGCATAGGTTAGTAGCTCAGACACCAGGGCCATTAGACAAGTCTGCCCTAGAAATCTGAACATAGAATTTCTATGTGAGAGAGTTGCATTTCCTCTATCAAAATCATTCCTGATTTGTTTTTAAAACTCAATTCATTGTTTTTATCTGTCCCTGGCTATTAATCTTTTCCTTCCTTCCTTCCCTTCCCTTCCTTCTTCCCTCCCTCTCTCCCTTTTCTTCCTTCCTTCCTTTCTTTTTGTTGTTGTTGCTGTTTTGTTTTTCAAGACAAGGTTTCTCTGTGTAACTCTAGCTGTCAATATTTTTCTTATGTTAGACTCTATGGTTTCTAATTGACCTGAGGCAGGAAGAAGGAGAAAGAGAAGACTATGAAGAAGGAGAAGGAGGAGGAGAAGAAGAAAGGAAAAAAGAAGAGGAAGAGGAGGAAGGGAAGAGGAGGAAGAAGAAATGTCAATGGCATCAGTTTTCTATTGGAAAAGACTCACCAGAAAGGAAACTTTTGTTGTTGACATTATGATTTGAAACAAGATATATGGAATTTAAAGTTTAGGGGCAGGGAAGTCAGCTCAGTAGCAAAGCGCTTGCCTAACATGCCCAAGTATCCAGCACAACTGGTAAATAAATAGTAACTGAAAATATCAAGCCCAGGTTTCCAATATTTCTCTAAAGTCTTAAATGCAGCTCAGTGTGTGCATCTGAAGCACAGGGAGAGCCTACTGTATTAGAGTATTTCACTTGTAAAGGAGAAGGAGAGGGAACATCAGTATTATGACTGTAAGGGTTTGTTGTTGTTGTTTGTTTCTTTTTTTTTCTTTTTTCAAAAAATGTCGTGAGTGCCTGACAGCAATGTTAAAAGAATGTTGCAAGCATTCACACTTTCATCACAGGGTGAAATGTGAACTCTTTGTTAGTCCTATGGTATCTGCCACTGAGACTGCGTTTATGTGTCATCTGGGATTAACTGAATATGACTGCAGTTACAGGTGTCTCTATAAATAAAGTTTCTTCCTCAAATATATACACACATACTCAGGGTCTTAATCTCTCGAGGACAGCAACTGCTTTAATGGAATATGGTAGCTAAAGCTTTCATTCACCCTTTCCCATATGGGTTTCCCTTGAGTAGTTATGGGGATGGTGGTGGTGGCAGTGTGTCTGATTGTCAGGTGTGAGGAACGTGACTGAAGAGTAAGACAGCTTGAGAAGTAAAAGCTGAGCTGTCAGTTATGGCTAGCTGAAGCCCCTCTATAGACCACCAACAAGTCCCAAAGCCATGTCCATGAAATCTTCAGAATTTACTAATTTCCTACTCTTTTTGAACTTTGAATGGTTGACTAGAAAGGAGTATTAAGTTGCATAAACAACTCTTTTTGCCCTGGCAGACACATAATTATAATGAATGGCATATGATTCTCTCGAAGCAGTTTCCACTAGACAAAGTGGTGAGTGCAGAAAACTTGGAAGGTCTGAAACATTGACTGTTTACATGGTCTACTTCTAGTCACAATACTAAAGAATCTGAAATTGAGGTGACATTCACCAGGTCTGTAGACATGTGTAAAGATCACATTTAATTTCCAGAACCAACATAACAAGAAGGTGTAAGTACATCCACTCTGCAAAAAGAAATTTATTTCAGAGACTTAAGCAAACTCCCTCCCTCTGGGCCCCTGATAACCAATTCAGTTGTACTGTACCAAAACCAGTACATTCATGGTGCTTACGTTTAATGAAAAAATGCAGTATAGATTGGAGGCCTTTAATTTACCCTTATTAAGATTTTTGAGGATTTCTGTTTATTTTGTATACTTATCTAGTCTTGAAGACTAGACTAACAAATACAAACAGTGTTATCTTTGCTATGAAAGAACAGACACCTTGAGAGAAAAATCAGTGTCTCATTCTACTTTGGATTTGGTAGGAATACCTAAAACAGACATGGTACATTGGAAGCTAGAATGCAAGAAATATGTTTAAAAGGGAAGAAGAAATAAGTAAGATGTTCCTCAGGTAAAAGACCATACATATATATAAAATAAAACAATATAAATAGTTTCATCATCTGTTCAATACATTCATAGTTACATAAATACACTATATTCCTTTCAAACATCTAATTTGTTACTGGGGAAGACAGATTGAATTGCAATCTGAAAACAGACTTGCATGGCTCATTCAGGCCTAAGTTCATCACTGTCAAGAAAAACTGAGTGTACAACATTACCCATTCTGCAAACTGACAACAGAGTTACCTAAAAGGCTTGTGCTCACCCACTGTAAGATGATTGTTTGAAGGGAGATATCATTCTGTAAATATGTTTCTTGTATTGGTTAATGAATAAAGCAATGTTGGCCAATAGGAAAGCAAGATAGGTGGGACTAGGAGACAAGAAGGATTCAGGGAGAGGTAGGAGGAGATTCAACATGTAGAGGCTTGAGGGAGAAGAAGGCCCTGACCCCCTCTCTGGTAAGATAAGACCACGTGGAAACACTAGATTAATAGAAATGGGCTAATATTTAAAACAGAGCTGCCAATAAGAAACAGACCAACAGTTTTATATCTAATACAACGTCTCTGTGTGTTATTTGGGGCTGCTGACATGGCTCTGGGACCAGGCTGGCGGGAAAACTGCCCATAACAATTGTTCATACAACTCATTACATTTTCTGTTCCTAATCCCTCTCACTCACTCTTTGTCTGGCACCTTTTAACTCCAGATGCATCAAGTGTCTCATTTCAGTTTTGACTACATCATTCCTTTTTACATGTCAGTGACTTTACACACTGTCTTTTCCTTATCTTGGGACCACCCTCTAGCCAACCCCTTGAATATGTATATCTATGCAGTCCTTTTCTATAATCCAGGGCAAAACAAATCACTTGGTATTATCTATAACAAATAACTGTATCATTACTGATGTCAAGTATATTTGACTTTTATTTGTAATTCTTTTTTTTAAACAATCTTATTTTACATGCCAATTCCAGTTCCCTGTACCTCGTGTCCTCTCATTCCCCCTACCACCTCCCCATCCCACTCCTATCCACTCCTCAGAGAGGATGAGGCCTGCCATAGTGAGTCATCAAAGTCTGCCATATCATTTTGGCCAGGAGCAAGGTTCTCCTCCTGTATCTAGGCTGAGCAACGCAACCCTTTATAGTGAAATGGCTCCAAAAAGCCAGCATTAGAAATAACTACCGGTTCCAATGCCATATACTGTCCAAGCCACATGCCCAACTGTCACCCACATTCAAGGAGCCCAGTTCAGTTTCATGCAGTTTCCCAGCTGTCAGTCTTCAGTCAGTGAGCTCCCACTTGTTCAGATCAGCTGTTTCTGTGGTTTCCCCAGCATGGTCTTGATCCCTTTGCTCATATTAGCACTCCTCGCTCTCTACAACTGGACTCCAGGAGTTCAGCCCAGTGCTTAGCTGTGGATCACTACATCTGCTTCCATCAATTACTGAATGAAGGCAATGAAAATAGTCAAAAATCTCATTATGGGGGAAGGACATTTAAGGTACCCTCTTCACTATTGCTTAGATTCTTAGTTGGGGTCATCCTAGTGGATTCCTGGGAATTTCCCTAGTGTTAGGTTTCACTTGAAATCCATAATTGTTCTCTATTGAGGTATCTCTTTCCTTGCTTTCCCTCTCTGCCCTTCCCTGCTCATCCTCCTGATCCCTCATGTTTTCATCCTCCCCTGCTCTTCTCCCCTTCCTACTCTCCTACTGCCCTTCCCCCATGCTCCCAATTTACTTAGGCTATCTTGTCTATTTCCCCTTCTGGGGGCAAGGGTGTCCAAGTATTTATCTTTTACTGTTCTTCTGGTCTCCTGGCTTCTCAGGGTTTGTGGACTATAGGCTAGTTATCCTTTGCTTTAGGTCTAATATTCACTTATCAGTGAGTACATACCATGTTTGTCTTTCTGTGTCTGGGTTACCTCACTCAGGCTGGTTTCTTCTAGTTCCATACATTTGACTGTGAATTTGAAAATGCCATTCTTTTTTTTTTTTTTATTTTCCAATGTGTAGTACACCATTGTGTATACGTAACACATTTTATTTATCCATTCTTTGGTTGAGGGGCCTCTAGGTTGCTTCCAGGTTCTGGTTATTACAAATAATGCTATGATGAACAAGATGAACAAGAAACTATCTCAACAAATGTTGCTGGCATAACTGAATGTTCACATGTAGATGAATGCAAATAGACCAACATATAACCCCATATACAAAACCTAAGTCCAAATGGATCAAAGACCTCAAAATAAATCCAACTGCATTGAACCTCTTGAAAGAGAAAATGGGAAGTAGCCTTGAAAGCATTGGCACAGGAGACCACTTCCTGAATACAACTCCAGTAGCACAGACACTGAGAGCAACAATTAATACATGGAACCTCCTGAAACTAAGAAAGTTCTGTAAGGCAAAGGACACAGTCAACAAGACAAAATGGCAGCCTACAGAATGGGAAAATTTCTTCCCTAAACGCACATCTAACAGAGGTCGAGGTCTGATCTCCAAAATATACAAAGAACTCAAGAAGTTAGACACCAAAATACAAAATAATCCAATTAAAAAGTGGGGTCAGATCTAAACAGAGAACTCTCACCAGAGGAATCTCAAATGTCCAAAAGGCACTTAAGGAATTGCTGAACATCCTTCACCATCAGGGAAATGCAAATCTAACAACTCTGAGATACCGGGTCTTACATCTGTCAGAATCAAACCAGGATCAAAAATGCTAATTGCAGCTTATGCTGGAGGGAATGTAGAGTAAAGGGACCACTTCTCCTTTGCTGGTGAAAATGCAAACATATACACCCACATTGAAAATCAGTATGGTGATTTCTCAGAAAATTGACAATCAAGCTACATCAATACACAGTTATACCATACTTTGGTATATACTCAAAGTATGCTTACTCACACCACAATGACATTTGTTTCTAATTCTTAACTTACTAATTTTTGTGTATGTGGAAAATTGCTTGATGTTGTTTTAATTGAACATATAAATTAAAACTATTTCTAGGTTTATTGGTTAATTAAATACAATAATATGTGAATAGTTTTTACTTCTTTATTCCTATAATATTTGTTCTTTTATTTTTGAGTTTTGAATCCTCTAGAATAGAATATAATTATTGGCCATTTTATAGCCAGCAACACAGTGAAGTTTAGCACACATCACCACTTAGTAGCCTGCTGCTAAATTAAACAAAACATTTTTTTAAAGGGTGTTTTGTGGACTTTTGAAACCTAAATAAAAAAAAAATGGTAGTCTTTTATGGTACAGCATTTCAACACATGTGGATTAGTAGAGACATCTTAGGTAACAGTTTTTGAAACTTACTCTTTTACCACCAAAGGCATCTTCTTTATATTTCCACCTTTAGAAAACTCCTGGACTTTATAATGCTTTTGTAAAATCTTCAGAACAGTCTTTTCAACAGTCTTTAATAGCTGGCAATGAATTAGCAAAGAAACAAGTGGTATAAGTTAGTTTTAGATTCGTCTCTAAATTTTTTTTTCTGAAAATATACTTGATTTCTGTGCATAAAATTTTTAAAAGATTTCATGAAAGTTATTATGTTAAAAATAAAACAAGTTTTTTTTTCAAATCCTAGCAATTCTTGGCATAGAAAGGAAGGAAATTATCTGCTCTAGAAATTGAATATGTTTATATTTCTTCTCATACTTAATTCAGGAGTGTTTCACTTTAGATTTCTACTAAAATCTTAAAAATGCACATCTTTTAAGATTTAAAATTATATTAATGTTTGTTTATAGCTATTGATATGTTATAAAAGTTACCATCTCAATTCTTTACTTACTTTTAAGATTTGTGTTACTCAAAATAAATCACACAAAATCTGCAAGTACCTAATACATTAATAATTAATTATTTTAATTCTTCCTTTAAGAATTCTTGAGTTGGGGATTTCAAAGTCTGTCACATTTATTTGGAGCAGGGCCTAGATTCTCACCCATGTGTCTAGGCTGGATAGTGTCTATCTACGTGGAATGGGCTCCCAAAGTCCATTCACATACTAGGGATAAATACTTATCCTCTACCGGAGGCCCCATAGACTTCCCAGTCCTCCTGATACCCACATTCAGGGGATCTTGGTCAGTCCTATGCTGGTTTCCCAGCTATCAGACTGGGGTCTATGAGCTCCCCTTTGTTCAGTTCAGCTGTTGCTGTGGATTTCTCCAGCCTGGTCTTGACCACTCTGCAACTGGATTTCAGGAGTTTGGCTCAGGCAGATGGGATGGGGGTTGAGAGGGTGGGGACGGGGCAGGAGAGAAGGGTGAGGGAAGGGGATTGACCTGTAAACAAGCTTGTTTCAAATTTAAATTAAAAACATCATCAAAAGAAGAATTCTTAAGTTGATTCAAAAGATTGAAAGTTAAAAATTTCAACAATTTTCAGAGACTATGATTTCAAATAGGAAGGAACTACAAGAAAATACTTAATATTACCAGTTTCTTAGTGTCAAAAATACATGGAAAGAATAATTTAAAATATCACCATTCTTAGTATATTGCTTCAATATAATGTTTTGTATTTCATATAATTGTGTTTAGAGAATGTGTATCAAGTAAGAAAGGTATCATTGCTGCATTGTGACTGTGGGAACATGTTACTTGTCAAACCACAAGAGCAAATCCTGGTAAGAGTGACTGTTCTATGACCATAGAGTCAAATGTGTTGTTCCACACAGAACCTCAATCATAAATTTACATTTAAATCTACTTTCTACAATTACGAAAACGCTAATCAAAGAACCAACAGTGTCTCATTCTTGTTGATCCTGCTAGTTTACAGGGCAGACAACACAAATAAACTTATTTATTATTGCAATAACAGTCCCAGTGTTTCTGACATGCATTGCCAACAGATGCAGTTAGCTATTCAAGCAGTTACCACCTCTTTCATCTTCCAGTGCTCTCCTGCCACCTTCAAGTCTAGCTTAAAGCCTCCATCCTGATATTGAAGTGTGGATGCCTTTCAAGAATCAAAGTTCTGTTCCCATGATGCAAACTGGGGGAGAGGAAAAAAGAGATAATGTGCATCTCATTTGCATTACTTCCAAGCAGAGAGCTGTATTCGGACATCTTTGTTGCTATGTCTTAAAGAGTCATTGAAGAAGTAGCTCTCAGTGTTTACAGCTTGTGTTTGCCAGTATTTCGTACCTCACACAGCTCAACCAGGATTTGAAGAAAAGAAGAAATTACACAGAAGGACACAACTAGGGATGAAACATGGGAAAGACAAAGTGCTGTGCTGAGAAACTCCACTCCTTCTCTCCCATTCACAGTTATATGTCAGGAAACTAGCAGTGGGCATGGATCACAGGCCATCACTGTGTAGCTCCACTACAGACCTGCCATCTACATGTAGGCCAAGGGTCCTTTATCTTGACATAGAATTCAATGGTCTTGGGATGATGTCTGCATTCCTCAGAGGAGCTTATGTGATAAAATGTGTACATGAGGAGGCAGGGGAGGGGATGGCAGAACGCTTAACTCCTTTGTAACTGTGATATGACCTTATTGGGGAAATAGAGTCTTTGTAGATATAATCACGTTAAAATGTATCAATAGGTGGCCCCTTTAATGAAACATGATTGGTATCTTTAAGGAATGCCATGTGAAGAAAGAACAATACATGTAGACTACCAGAATGCAAGGAACCACTGGAGTTACTCTAGCTACTTTAACCAAGCAAGCAGCTCCTGCTCAACATGAGGCAACACAACCTGTTACCACCTCAGACAGACTTCTAACCTAGGTCATGAAAAGGATACTCATCACTTCCACTGTTGAAATCACCGATTTGGTGGTGTGTTATTACATGTCAGATAAATTTAACTGTTGTTAATTCTATGGCTTTAACTTCTGAAATTTTGCATCTTCTTTCTTATGGAGCATACCCTTTACTGTAAATTAATATTCTGTAATATTCTGTGAGAGCCTGAACACATTTTATTTTATTCTCTCTGAGCAACAGACTTCTCACTTCTCAAATGTTATTGAGTGGTAAGATTGTATACATATATGCATATGTATACGTGTGCATATATGCATGTTTTGTTGGTTCTACATCTTTGGAGGACCTTGTATAGTATTTATACCCAGGTTCACATAGATGTTTACATTATTTAATTAATTCTATCAATTGTATAGTCATAGAAGCCAACACACCACAGTAACAACAGGCAATACCAACATCCACAACATTGGTTTTTTTTAAAGTGTGTATATATAAAACAATAGGCTGAGTCTATTTAGTATTGACATTTATGTATGTTTCTAGGTCTGATCACTTGGATCTGAATAACCTATCAGCAGGCTCTTGGCTGGAGGAAAATTATTTGCCTTATATCACAACTATTGATTACCTATAGTTCTTCAGTTTTTTGGAGATTTTCTTCATTTACAATTTATATTAACTGTTGTCATTGTGGGGGTTTAGTTTAGACAACCATATTGTTAAGATTTCATGGGTGTGGTATCCTGTTGCATAAAGAAGACACTGTCTCACTGTAGGTACCCTGGTGCTCTTGCTCTTACAATGTTACCTTCCCTTTCCTGAAATGTTCCCAGAGTCTTAGGTGTAGATCCTGTGTCCACTAGGAACATGAATTTTATAGAAAACTGATCTCTGCATTTTGACACTTGAGAATTCTAAAATGGTTTCTGCCTGCTGCAAAAATAAGCTTTGATGAGAAGTAAGAATATGCATCCCCGAATATATGGATGGATGTTTAAAATAAAGGCAGGAATATAATTGGTTTAGGAAAGCTCTCCTTTACAGTTCATTACCTCAACAGCCATAGGTAATTGAGAATAAGGCATACATTTTCTCCTACTGACCAGTTATCATCTCCAATTAAATAGTTATTGGTTTCACCAAGGTATAAGCACCACTATTACATCCTTGGTTATGTCTTGTATTGCTGATCATTCCTGAGGTTCATAAGCTTTAAAGCTGGGTAGGGATTTTAGGTTCTTTTTTTCCTTAGCAGCAATGAGACCTAGTCTTCAGGAAGGAGGCTTCTAGGTTAGGTTAGTATCAACTTAGTTCCTCCAAGGCTTACATACTATGTTAAAAAAAAAGTCTTGCCATGAGCAAGTAGTGTATTTCTTTCAATTTCTAGAAGCAACCAAGGACAACTACAATGTGTTTCTTGTGTAGTCTTTATTCTTTATAAATTAACATCCCTTTTCTGTTTCTCTTTTTCCTGAAATAACTCACTTTTCTAAACTGTTTTCTCCTCAATATGAGCAAATGACACATTTTAATATGACTTCAAGCATTTAGTTTGGTCTCCTCTTCCTCCACCTTTCTGCCCCTCTTCACCCCTCTCATCTTCTTTTCTTCTTCCTTCTTCGATCCTCTTCTTCCTCTTTCTCACCTTCCTCTTATTATTTGTGTTTCTTTCAAAGTATTTTTTCATTCTTTTTTTTTTTTAGTAGTTCTTGTAATTTCAACCATGGGAAAGTGATGTCAGAAAAATGATGAGGTCAAGATCATTCTCCAGAACAGAACATACCAAGTTCAAGGCCAGGCTAAATTACATGAAACTTATTCTCAAAACATTTATTTGAAATTAAAAAGCCCATCTATGATATATCTGTGGGTATTGTCTCCTATTTCATGAAATAGGCTTCTTCTAGGTAATTTATTTATTTATGTTGCCTTTTCCTTATTTCTAACTTGCCTAAATTGCCCAGTGGATTTTGATTATCCAGTTATGTTGGTACATGACTGTGCTTTCTGCAGTATTCAATCACCAGGTTTTGCTGGAGTAATGGAATATTACTCATCTGTTAAAAACAGGACACCAGGGAATTTGAAGGCCAATGGAGGTAACTAGAAAAAAAAATCATCTTGAGTGAGGCAATCCAGGCCAAGAAATCCAAACTCACATAAGTGGATATTAGTTGTAAAATCAAGGATAACTATGCTATAATCCATAGCCCCTGCAGGGGGGAGGGGAGAATACTCAGATCTCCCTGGGGAGAGGAAATAGAAGAGATTTCATGAGTGGACTGAAGGCAGGTGAGGAAGGGAACAAGAGCTATCAGGCTACGGGTCCATGGGGTAGGAGAGTACTGTAAGTTATTGGAAAGGAGATCATTTCTGGGTCAGGTAAAAACTTGTACAAGGGAAACTCCCAGGAATCTAGGATGACCCCAGCTAAGACACCTAGCAGTATCGGTTATGTAACCTGAAGAGGTCATCTCCTGTGAACAGATTGGAGTCTGGCCCACTTGTCATCAGAGAGGCTTCATCCAACAAGTGATGGAAAGAGATGCAGACCCAGAACCAAAAATTAGACTGAGTTCCAGGAATCCTACAGAAGAGGAGAAATAATTGTAGGATCCAGATGGGGCCAAGGTTACCATAAGAAAACTCAGAGACTCAACTAACCTGGGCTCCTAGGGGCTCAAAGAGACCAAACAGATAATCAGGATGCTTGCATGGGACTGATCTTGTCCCTCTGCATATATATTTCAGTTATGTAGCTTGGTCCTCTTGTGGACATCCTAACAGTGGGAACAGGAGCTGTCTCTGACTCTGTTACTGGCTTTTAGGACTCAACTCCAAATACTGGGTCACCTTGCCCATTCTTAATACAAGAGGAGATGTTTAGTCTTACTGCAATGTGATATGCCATGTTTTGTTGATACTCATGGGAAGAGGAGTGGATTCTGTAGTGGGAACAGAGTCCAGGGTTGGAGAAGGGACTGGAAGTAGAAGAGGGAAGGGAACTGCATCTGGGATGTAAAAGAAATAACTAAACACCACTACTGTTATATATTTACACTCTTCAACAAAAACATAGGGTACAACAAATTATTCAAATCTTCTGTCAATAATTTTAAAACAAAACCTCCCTCATACTCGCACCTATTGATTTCTGCATGAAAGAACTGATTCTTTGTCTTACCATGTTGCTTTCTGATTATTTGTTTTTTCACTAGTAAAATTTGCTCATTAAGAAAAACAGGTGCTCATCCATGTGTTCTCAGCAGACCCTGCTTAAATCCTATTCAAAGAGGCTACTACACAAGAGAAACTTGAAAATTCCTAAACACTAACAGCATTGTTTTTGGTATTAAATTGCCTTCATTCCTTATCTGCAGAATGAAAAAATAAAACTGTAACTTCTCCTCCCACTTTTATTTCTTAAAATATTTGTTTGTTTTTGAGGGATGGTCTTTCAATATAACCAAGGACAGCTTTGAATGGATGATTCTGTCTCCAAAGCTGAGTGCTAGCATTATAGATTACTAAGTTTAGCTTGAAGACCCTGTTTAAATGGATATATTCAATTTTACATATCACCCTCTGCTAGAATTTTGAATTCATACATTTATATAAATATCAATATTTTAAGAAGGAAACATTAAAAAAGTTCATTTTTCAGTGACTTTGTTAAGTCAATTGAAAGAATCACTCAGAATTTGTTTACACAATGCTTTCTATTTAATTCCACTCATGGTCTCATTATGGGCTGTGCTCTTTCACTTAACAAATTAACAAGAATGTAGACATTTGGTATTAAAACTTTTCAATCATTCGCTACTCTTGAACTTTAAGTCAACCAAATTCTTTAGGAATATTTTTCTTTATCACCGAGCAGTATAATTACCTCTCAAGTGGTGTGGATCAGTGCCTTCAATGACATTTTAATGGGTTTAAGTGGATCCTGACCCTGACCTTATCTTATTTGTATGTGAATTTCCGAAAACCATTAGGACTACATTCTTCATTCAGCTCAATTCTGTGGAAAAGTGTTGGTTCATTATTCACCTGCCTTTCATCGCTGTTGCCGTGTGATACAATAGTATTTGCAATTCCCTTTAAATCAAACTATACTTTTTGTGACTATTGGACACTTATTTTTAAGTATGACATAAAAATAATGGTAAGTTCAATTTTGAATCTTATATTTGAACATTCCATTTCCAGTTCCAGGAGTGGCCTCTGTCTAATCTATGCTCATTTCAATGGAGGTATAGGTCATCTTATCTTTCTCTACTGGAAGTATTTATAGTCTCTTTATGTAGTGGCTAGTGGCTGTATATGACTTACTATAAATCTATACCCATCTTCATTTCTGTATGCATAGCAAAAGCTAAGTTCAGAGCAAATTCACTGCAGTAAAGGGTTTATATTTATTGTGTTAGTTGTTATAACTAATAAGTTGGCATAATTATAAACATACCTTTTCTTTATTTCAGAAGGTAGTCTTAATTTTCTTCTGGGCAGAAAACAGCATTATCTTCTAATTATGTGTTTTTTATTAAATCAAAATCTCGTTGAATAATCCTTCACTTCAAAATATGTTAATATTTATAAACAAAGAGGGATTTGGCCTCAGGAGGTCAGCCTGGTGGGTTGTAAGTACAATGCACTTAATGTTAAGCATAGTCTCAGGGAGAACCTATATAAATTAGAGTACCAGTTCATTGTCACGTGGGTCTATTTTCATGTCATATCTCAGGGAATAAAATGAGATGTTATTTATTCCTCACATTTTTCTGTTTTCTCTTTTTCTTTTATTCCACTAGAATGTCAATGTCATGCAAAAAAATATATATTTGTCTGTTTCTCTTACATGGTTTCTAGTCAGATAATTATATAAAGTGGCTCACAAGATATAGGATAAATACATTTTCATAGTTCTAAAGACTGTCAGCATATTCTGTGTAGTTTAATCTCATTCATGTCAAAAAATATTTCAAATAATGTATTTCAGTTATAATATATATGATATGAATTATAATTTGTTGTAAAATTTTCTATTTTTAAAACAATTTTTCTATGCATGAAGGTTTGGTTGGGTTATATTTAAGCTTCTTGGCTGAATGCCATTGACATTTTTGTGTGGATATTTATTTGTTGGGTGTCAGGTTACTGCTATATGCCAGGTAAGGTTAACAGTACTCTCTCAAGTCTGAATGGACCAGTATTAAGTAACACTTCGTTCTTGATCTGTTCAAATATTTTTTTCCCTATACCTGAACTTGGGAACCATATCTCTAAGTCAATCCCATAATAAATATTTTTAGATATAAAATTTGTTCACAGACATGACAGTTTGTATAAGGATTAACATTTCTGGCTCATTTTATACACAGAAAAGTAATGTTTTGGAGCAAACATTTTAATCTGGATTTAACTGACTATGAACTTATGAAATTTAAAAATTGGAGTTTGGTTTAAAATGAGTCTGAGTTCAAGGCTTGTGCTCTAGCAGTTTCTGGAACACCCCCCCCCCAACACCTACTGTACTAGTCTACTTTTTGATCCCTGCTTCCACATACTCAAGGCTTTTCTTCCCAGATCACCTTGCTTTCTTCTAACCTGTCCCTCAGTGTTTTACTTTTCCTTCTCATACCACTAGCTCTCCTCTGTTTCCATTCACTTACCCCTCGTCTGGTCATATGGTTGTGACCAAGAAGTCAATGGTGTCAGATTCATGACACCATTCAAGGGCTCAGGAAGTTGGAGAAAGCATAAAAGGGGTAAGAGGGGAGTCATACCATGATGCAGGTGCATGCTCAGGCTTAAGGTAGAGAAGTTAGCTGTGTATGATTGCAGTGAGTTTTGGAACGTATTTTATCCCCCAACCAGAGAGAAGAGAGCTAATTTCCAGGGAGGCTGCAGTCTTTCAACACTGTTAAGTGGTAGACTCTATTCCAAGCCCTTAAAACTTGCCACTACATTCCCAGAATTTTTGTGTATGAAAAAGGATGCAGACTTTCCTCCACCATGACGTTATCCATTTGCTCTTTCCATTGATGTAACCACTTGCCTAACTAGTTACTAGACAAGGAACACTTATGCTTGATATGAATATTGTGGGAACTAGAATGCCAAGGCAGCCTCCTTGAAAATGGAAAACTAAATCAGAGCCAGTTTGTATGTGTGGAAACATTGGATGACAAATCTGTTGGTTCAAGGTGACTTCTAGAACACTGCCCAAAGTTACACAGACTTATGCAGAACTGAATTTTTGGCCTGATGAAAATGATGGTTCCCAGTCTCAGTAGCATCCAGATGGCACCCTTACGAGGATTTAAGTTCAGATTTTTATGTTTGCCATTGGACATCTTCAGCTTCATGAACCCGAACAATTGTAGTAAGGACTTACAATCAGTAGAAGAGACCCAGAAAACAGTTATAGTCTTGTTTCAGAGCCATAATGAAATTGTCCTATAAGTTTCGACACACAAATTCCCACAACTGAGGACAATGCAGCTATTGCCCAATAAAGTAAATAGAGAGAATGCTCTTTGCCTTAACTACCCAGTTTCCATTGTAAAAGAGAGGCAATGATTCACTCAGACATACATAATACAAGCCACAGATAAATGTCAAACTTTTAAACCTCTACCCAAATTATATATTTACTTCCACTTGCTAGGAAAAAAAAATCACACTATTAGTTAGATGCATTCTGGCCTTTTGACTTGGCTAACTGTGCCTGTCTTCGCTCTTTTTTACCCTGTTATCCTTGTCCAATTTAGTACTTACTTCTACAGAAACAATTTAACACATCTGTTAATTATCCCTGTTAATAGACCTTTTCTCACTTTTCACCTGGAAAAAAATGTCTTTATTTGACAATGAATTCAATCCAAAGAGGAGTACAAATGCCCACAGACTAAATAGTTGTTCTCAAGACATTTTAAATGAATTAACAGAGTTGGAGAAAGTTGTAAGCAGATGTGTACTCATTTTGATCCTGTTATATAGACAAAAGTCCACACATTTATAATCACATTTCTGTCTGTGAGTCCCAGTTCTAAATAACAGACTCATTTTTCTCTTCCACAGTCAGCAAGCAATGGCTGTTCCACAGTCAGCAAGCCTGCCTGCCTTTTCCTAGCTGCCCCCAGACAGCTGGTTTCAGGAACCGGCTGAGTCATGTCTCTCAGCAGCTACTCAGTAATGAGCCATCTCTAGGGACTTTGAGAAGACATGCCAGAGATAGATGTGTTTTTGATCTCCACCTAGTTTTTAGTCATGCCTCAGGCTGTGCCCACATTACTGAAATTTTCAGGGCATTGCCATGCTTAGTAGGACAAAGGGAAATTCTACAGAATTGTTACTTAATGTTGCTCAATAAACCAGTATCAGAAGCAATGAATGGAATGGAATGAGATATTCTTGGCTCTGAGCCTTAGAACCACTTCCTTCCTGCAATCAAAGAGTGCTTAGTAGGTTGGCTTGCAGGGTTTGTAGGCAAAGGACAGTTTTGTCTACAAATTAATACTACTATGAAAAGTGTGAGATCTCCTTAGAGTTTTCAAGAGAAGAAACCACAACTTTTCCCTTCCTTGGGGTATCTATTATCTATCTACCCTGAAATACCCAGTGACCAACTATCTGCCCACTTATAATTGAACAAAAAGTCAGTGAAAATATAATGGGAAACAATAACTAACACAATGATTTACATATGAAATACATTTGTTACAATCTACAAATATTATATTCACTTATTTAAAATGTTGTTATACACCACCTCCCAGGAAAGCTTTGAAAAGAAAATTGTTGGGGCCAGCTTCGAAACATTAATAAATGCCTCCTGGAAACATTAACAAAATAATAACCCAATCCTGGAAAATGAAGAATCTGTTCTTATATCTTTGATTTTGCTAATTACTCCTTTTGAACAAAACTCAAACTTCAGAAATGGACAATTTCCTTCCATATGAGAAATCTGATCCACATTGTTGCACTGCACACTGGTTCTTTTTCCCATGATTACATGAAGCTGCCAACTTCTGGAAGCTAATGTCCATTACCTTAAGTGATCCGTTTGGTCCCCTAAATATCCCAGTGCTACAGAGTCTGATGTCTCACTTGCTTTTTGCCCCTGTCATCCATGACATACTCATGACCAAGCTTCTGCCTACACATTTTGCATCTATTGCTAATGAAATCACCAGTGTTTTCTGCAGTTATTTTTGAATGTTTGTTTGTTATTTTTTATTTTTGTTGTTTTGCTAGACTAATCAACAAGCCATGGTTCATGGAGAATGGCGAGAAAGCTATAGTCTCTTCAGCTTTGTAGTTACTTAATTTACTTCATCAGTGTTTCTTTGAATAATGTAGTCCACTCCCCTTTTTAAATGTTGAATGACTATTTATTCCCAATAGGCTAAGAGGCAAACTTCTCAGCACAAAAATGTGCTTTCCAATGTGACCTTAGTAACCCAGTTCTTCCTGGTCTCCAGACTCAGGACTTTGCATTGCTCTCAGCAAGTGATGCCTTCTCACCCTTAGTTCTGCCCCTTTATCATTCACTAAAGTTGCTCTCTTCTATATCAGCTTTTCTTCCTAAGTTTTAGTTTGACTTAATTGGACCTAATGATTACCTTGATGGTAATCAATAGTTCTCTTAAGGTGTAACACTCACTTAACAAGAGAGAATTCATGCCTAGTCCTGAAAACTTAGCCAGCTACTCAGAGTTAATAAAATAATGGTGTTTGAGGAGAACCTATGACTCTACTTTATAAAGGCAACATTAAGTCCTAACACATTCTAAATATTTATCTTTATAAGTGGAATTCTTATAACTCATGAAGAAAAATCTTTGCAACAGATGGAGATCATTACAGAAAGACACAACCAATCAAAATGCATAGTTGTGGAACCTAGCCATAGTTGATATATCAATAACACAACTCCTGTAGCTAAGGTTCCAGGATCATTGTAGAAGAGGAGGAATAAGGCTAAGAAGTCAGAGAAACAGAACGCTTGCTGTGAGATGCTGTCTCCTAGAATTATTAGAAGGTACACACACACAAAGGCTCTTACACATGACTACCTAAATATGACCTGTACACATGAATAGGTAGAACATATATGCTTATGTGTAAGCAGGGAATGTCACTCAGATGGCCTTACCCCTACACAAAGAACTACAGTCAACTAAGTAGTGCTGGGAATATAATGAGAGAAATAATCTTCCCCAGGGAAGAACACACCAAGTGTTTTTCCAATATCAAATAGACACAGGTGGAGATGGGAGATTGTATTTATGTGTTTAGAAACATACACATTCATGTATATATATATACATATATATGTATATATATATATGTATATATATATATACACATATATTTGCACATACACACATATCACACAATAATTTAAAAAAATAAGATGCCATGAATTTGAAACAGAGTGGGATTGAGGGCTCATGGGAGGGTTGGAGTAAGGAAAGAATAAGGAGAATTAATGACTACAATCTCATTAATATTTTTAAAAGATACACAGGACAAAGCTAGGAAAGGCACTAGCACTTCTAGTTAGGTATGGGTCAATGATTAGAACAAAAGGAAGTTTTGCCATGCCAGCTGTCTGAGGGAATCACTTCATTTCCTTTTTACATTAGTTTTAGTGTGTTGACAGCTGCAAACCTGCCTGGGTGTGTCCCAACTACTAATTATATTTAAAATAGAATTAAAATAGAACCAAGAAACATCAGATGATTAAGGAGGATTGATCATAGATAAATTATCATAACGTGGTTAGCATTTCTCTGTAGTAAGCATAGCTCTCTTCCCAGGGATCTCATAATCAGTACAATCTCTGTATTCACCTATTCATCATCTTCTGAAAAAATGTCTACTGATGACCTTCTCAGTGTAAGATGTCATGCTAGGAAGACGTGGAAAAATAGATTGTTGTACCTATGCATTCTGAGCACACACAAAAAAAATCAAATAACACCTAAGATATGAAAATAATGGTTTGTTTCTTGTTCAACTATAATCTGAGCCTTGTGAATATACTGTAATCTTTGGCCGCAGGAAAGGTGTATAATGAGGACATCACATTAAAGCTAGCTATAAAAGTTGCAGGGATTATATAAGTGAGAATGGAGGTAAAGAGAGGGAGAACCTAGGTATAGGGAGGAACTTCTCCAAAGGCTCCATGTTTGCATGGTGCAGAGTATAACCACGAGTAAGAAGAAAGCAGGAACGTTTGATTTGATGGTTAAAGTAGTCAACTTGACTAGACCTGGTACTAAAGAAGATAATCTGCCAGACAAACCTAGGAGAGATTTTCTTGATCAGATAATTTACAGTGAGAAGACCCTCAGTAAATATAGGTGGCTCCTCCTTGTGGCAGCTCAGATAAAGGGATGTCCAAAGGAGGATATTTGTTTTTTTATTTCATTGCTTTTACATGTAGCTGGGAGATCACCCATCCCTTTTTCTGTTGCCACTAGTGTGCTTTCCTTTGCTGCTATCAGAACCCAGCTTCTCTGTGCTTTTAAGAAGGATTGAAGTCAAGTGCCTTTCCTGGAATCCTCTCAGGCTTCAGCACAAGGTTGGGACAATTCAGACATACAACTTCATGGACTGATCATCATGACTTCTCATCCCTTCCAATATGAAGACAGTTGTTGTTAGTACTCCGATTTGCATAAGCCAATCTAATAAATCAGTATATGCTTATTCTGTTAGTTCTATTCTTCCAGAAAAGCATAGTTCATGAGAATATGCTCAAAAGGTAGATCAAGATGACCAGAGAGATTTAAGGATTGATTAGATTTTTGCAATACTAATATTCTATGTTTAGTTAAACAAAAATGGGCAGAACTATGCAGGAGTGAATTGATAAGATAGTGAGGAGCTCAGCTGATAGAGGATGGATATTCTCTGTACTAGTTGTCCACAAAGAGAAGGCAAATGAAAGGATTGGAGGGAATTAGCCACAGGTAGAGATGGGATGTGGTAGAAAGGGAAGGACAAAGGAAGGACCCAAGGAACTGGAAGCTGACATCAAGGAGTAAAGGAGGTATCAGCTAAGTGTGGCTAGAAGAAGTTTGCACATCAGAAAAGTAAGAAAAATATTTGAGTTGACTGGTTTGAGTGAAGTACACCTCGGTGTGGGTCTGTGAGGAAGATCTACAGAGATCTAAGTGGAGAAGTAGGGATGGCTGAATAGTGTCAGTACCATCTATTATGAGAGCACTGCTTAGGAATAGAAGGGGAAGGGAGGCAATCTGCTGGTGCAGGCTTCTCTGCTTCCTGGCCTCCTTAACGAGTGCTGCTCTGTCTGTTGTATTCTCCCCCTCTGTGATGAACTGAGATCTAGAAAAGGAAGAGTCAAAGCAATCTGTTCTCCATGAAAAAATAAAAGAACAAAGCATTGTTACAAAAAATATATTCACTAAACAGAAACATTTTTTGTTGAGGAAACTTTTGCCAAGGTATAGGAAAAAGTGTCTTGTCCCATTCATATCACTTAAATGAAACTAAAAAAAAAAAAAAAAAGAGTTAATAGACACAGAATTGTTATAAAAATAACATTAATCTAAATACCATAAAATCTAAGATGGATAAATAATAGTGTGACATTTATCTTAACAGAAACAAAAAATAATTTCTTACTGAGTCATAGGAATAATAGTATTGGATTATGAGAAATATGATCACAAGTACTTAAGATTGTTAGAAGAATTAAAGTTTAAAAAGGGTACAGAACCTTGCTGCCAAGTCTGACTACCTGAGGTCAATCCACAGAACCCTCATGGAGGGAAGGAGAAAACTGCCTCCCACAAGCTAGGAAACTTCCATATGCAAGCCATGATATACACCACCCCACCACACACCCAAATTCATTGCCTCCCACAGACATATGTCAGGGTAAAGACACACACACACACTAAATACATGTTAAAAGATAATATAAAAAAAAAAAAAAAGGAAAGATAACCTTCAACAGAAACATCTCATTTAAGGTCCTGTAGTGGTAGTGCACACCTTTAATCCTAGCACTTAGGAGACAGAGGATGTGGATCTGTGAGTTCGAGTCCAGCCTGGTCTACATAATGAGTTCTAGGGCAGCTAAGACTACATAGAAAGATACTGCCTCAAAAACAAAACAAACAAACAAAAAACCAAACAGTATTTGTCAGCTCATTTGAGAATAAGATTTCCAGCCTAAAAACCAACTCCTTATTCTAAACATTACCATATGATTCTCTTGAATTTCTTTAGATAATTTAATTCTCCCAGTTAATGTAGATGCACTTTTGTTTTTGAACCACCAGCTAATGAAATATGACATGAAGACAGTTATTAATTACAAAAGATTGGCTTTAATTTAGGCTTGTTTCTAACTAGCTCTTACAATTTAAATTAACCCGTATTTGTATATCTATCTTCTTCTATGGATTCCTTATCCCAGCTCCATTATGCCTATACTGATTATCCTGCCTCTGGCTGGAGACTCTGCCTTCTTCTTCCTAGAGCTCTCTCTGTTCAGAAGTCCCACCTATACCTCCTGCCTAGCTATTGGCCATTTAATTCTGTATTAAACCAATCACAGTGACACATCTTTCACACAGTGTAATAGTACACAACAAGTTAATACCTATGTCATTAATTACTTTGTCTGCTAAAAGTAAGAAATAGTCACAAGCCCAGTGCTTTTGAGGTCGTAGGCTCTAGGTGGGGGACCTGCTGTTATTATTTAGCTCAATGGTCACGTTGTCAAATTGCTGGACAAATCCCTATGATCAATACCCATAGACCTGTATTACTCTTAACTTTTGTCAGAAAAGCCCCCTTTCGGTGAAAAGGAGAAGAAACTATACAAAAGCTGAAAGTTGGAGGTTAATGCTGCAAATGCTGACTTTTTGCCATGACATGGCAGGACTGACAGCAACTGTAACTGTCTGGACACACTGAAGCCAGTGTAAATTCCAGCCTACACTGTGGAGAGAGAATTATTCTTCTTTCAGGATCTGGCCACTGATAAATTTCCCATGCTCCAGTAATTTTCCTATACTCATTCACATATGAGCACCACTAACTGGAATTGCTGACTAATCAGAAGAAGGAGGGGGAGAGTAGAGCAAGATGGAGAAGGAAGTGTCATGAAGTTATGGGAAAGTAAACATGTACATAAGCATATTTCAATGTATAGATATATAAAATGATTTTTAATAAAATCTATTTATTCTATGTGTTTTCATACCATGTATCTCCATTCCATTCATTCCCCATCCCTTACCATTCACCTTCTGCCCCTGAACATCCCCCCCCAATATAACAAAATTCAAGAGAAAATAAAATAAAGAAAATAAAATGAGAAATAAAAGGGGAAGGAGTTAAGAATCTCATGATGGAACCTGCAGTGTGACCCAATAAATCACACCATATACCCCTTGGTCTCTACTTGCAAGTGTTCATTGCAGTCTTTACTCTGGTTGGGGGCCCTGTTCTCCACTACATGTTTGCTGCTGGGCCCCCACTAGGACTCTTCCTGGTCGTCCTTCTAGCATGCTGTGTTGAGGAAATCCTGTGTCTTTGGGTCTGCTGGTAAAGTCCCCTCATATGCTGCGGGAGATCATAGACTGGGTAGGTGTTAGCAAAGGCCAAGTCATAACCCTGGGTTGGGGCCTGGATGTGGTGATATACTATTTATGATTTATTATAGCTTGACTGAGGATTCAGTAAAGCAAAGTCAGTCACAAGCCTTAGAAAACAGGCACACACCGTTAATCCATGCAGGCAGAAGCTTGAATGTGGTGGTACACACTCAGGATTAAGAGAGACAGATCTCTGTGAGGCTAAGGCCACCAAGATATACACAAGAGTGAATCAGTCTAAAAAGGAATTATACCTCACACCTTTAATCCCAACACTAGAGGGGTATAAAAGACAGGAGCAAGTATTCAGTATGAGACATTCATTCTCCAACCACGCTGAGGAGAGGTTACAGTCTGAGATTTGGTGAGAGTTCCTGGAGACAGTATCAGTCCTTTCAACATGAGATAGAGGTAAGAAGCTAGTGGCCAGCTGTTTTGCTTTTCTGATATTCAGCTTGAAGTTTTAACCCCAATATCAGTCTCTGGGTTGTTTATTATTCGTGCTGCACCTGGGTAGCTGTAAGGTTGGTCAGCCAGATAGGAAGTGGGAACAAAGATCGTAGAGGGAAATTTCTGTTCTACCCAGTCCCATGGCCCGTTAGTCCCAAATAAACACACAGAGGCTTGTATTAATTATAAACTGTATGGCTGATGGTTCAGCTGAATTATTAACCCATTTCTGTTAATTTGTATATCTCCACATGCTCTTGGCTTACCAGTGATGCCAAGGTCTCTTTCATCCTTGGTAGACACATGGCATATCTCTGGAGACTCAATTCTGTTCCTTTCTCCAAACTTGCCCTAGTTTGGTATGTATGCCTATATTTCCTGCCTGACTATACCTGCTTGTCCATTGGCTGATCTGGCTTTATTCATCAACCAATAAGAGAAGCATATATTCACAGCACCCATCATATTTTCAGGGCTGGCTCACCCACATCTCTGCTCTAGCAGGGTGCAGGGCCTGCTCTCCTAAGTGTTGCAGCTGGTGGGGTCAAGGGCAGCTTTCCTATTCTTACAACACCAAGGCTAGCTCTCCTACCTGCCCCAGGCATGAATGGGCAGTAGGGGAGGTGATGGGAGATGTCATTCTGTATATGTTTCTCATACTGGTTAATAATAAAGCACTGTTGGCCAATAGGAAAGGAAGATAGGAGGGACTAGGAGATAAGGAGGAAATAGGAAGTAGTTAGGAGGAGTCAAGAGGGAGAGTCAGGAGAGAGCTGAATGCCAGCCGCCTCCCCGGTAAGAGAAGGCCATGTGAAAATACATAGATCAGCAGAAATGGGTTAATAATTAAAGGCAGAGCTAGCCGATAAGAAACAAGTAACCGGGCCAACAGTATTGTATCAAATACAGAGTCTCTGTGCATTATTTGGGGCTGGCGTGGCGGCGAAACAAGAGCAGGACAAGACCAGCGGTGGCGGGCGGAAAAACCATACTTGTTACAGGGAGGAGGCTAGCTCTCACCCATGCATGCCACCATAGGACAGATGGGTAACGGGGACAGCTCTCTCATGTTCACAATTTTGGGGCTGTCTCACCCACACCTGTCCCAATAGGGATGGCTCTACTATGCTTCCCTGGCAAGGTGCAGGGGCTGCTCCCCTAATGTTGCAGCTTGTGGGCCTCAGAGATGGCTCTCCAACTCTATGCCCATAGGGCCAGCTCTCCCATCTGCCTCAGGCAGGGGTGGGCATCATTCCTCTTCCCATGCCACCTCAAGACAGACAAGAAGTGGGGATGTCTCTCCTTGTGCATTACTCAGGGCAGGCTTACTTCCACCTCCACCAACAGGGTTCATTCACTCCATTGTGTAGGGAAGGGGCAGGGCCTACTCTCCTGAGTGCTGCAGCTTATAGAGACAAGGACAACACTCTTCCTAGTTGACCTCAGGACCAGCTCTCCCACCTACTCAGGTATTGATGGAGGATGGAAATCTCCCCAGCCCATGTTGCCATGTGGCAGATGAGGGGTGGGGCCAGGCCTCCCAAGCTTCTGTCCTCAGGTTTGGCTCACTGGTGCTCTCATCAACAGAGTCACCTCTGCTATGCTTCCCAGATAAAGTGCAGGGCTCACTCTCCTTTGTGTCAGCTCCCTCCCCTTCTCAGCCCACTCCCTCTCTTATCTCTTCAGATATGCTTTGTGTTGGTCTCTCTCTGTCTCTGTCTCTCTCTCTCTTTCTCTCTCTCCCTCTCATAAGACATGATACCATATTTCTCAAATAGTGGCTTCCTACAGGTGCTTCAAGGTTCCAAGCGGCTCACACAGAGTACTGGATGGGTGGCCCCAGGTCTGCGGGTGGGTCTACCTGTGTCATTCAGGTTTCTGTGCCACAGGGCTGAACTATGCATCCTCATTACAAGGACATTAGTATAGTGCTCCTGGTTTATGTGTTAAGCACAAAGTCTGGGACCAGAATCACCATCATGAGACCAACTTTGATGCAAAAACCAAGAGTTTTTATTTGCAGGTTAACTTGCGTCTCTGTCTATCCAAAGTGACTGCAGTGATGACAGGAGCAAGCAGGAGAGACAGCGAAGGGGGTTTTATGAAGGAGAAGATTTGGAATTCCAAGGCTACAGGCTTTTGTTTGGCTGCACCCCCCCATGGGGTGAGGGGAATTCTCAAGCTCAAAAGTTTGTGATTTGCTGCCCCCATTGGGTGAGGCATTGACTGCCCCTCTGGACTAGGGTTCAGTAAAGGTCTAAGTATATCTCTAGGCTAGTTGTTACTACTTCACTATTTCCCAGGGCCAGAAAGGTCACTCCTTATGCTGGAGGTTACTACTTCATTGCTTAGGGATTGGTCACATTTTCCCTTTCAAGGTTTGGCTGGTTTTGTGTCAGGGCAGAGATGGCTCCTTTTCCAGGGACAAATTGTGTTTCTTCCTGTTTCTTTTAGGTTCCAATTTTAGGGCTTGGGCGAATTTCTTTTACAGGTTCCAATTCTAGGGTCAAAGTGTGTTCTTCTGGTGCCAGTTTTGAAGTTAGGGTGTTTTTCCCTGGCTCTAGGTTTTAGGATAGTGTCTCTTCCATGGGATCTGTCACTGAATCCATGGTAATTTTCTTTTCTTTCACTGTTTTAGGGGCTTAGAGCCAAGCCATTCAGGGACTATGTAGGGGCTACAGATCAGGGATTTTCTGGGGCCTGGGTCTCTCAGATGCATTTGGCTGCTTTCTGTCCACTCTATGGGGGCTTGGCTAGAGTTCCACTGCATGCCAAAGTGAGAATCCCATGCCCCTACTAGGTTGTGTTATGATCATTTCCCATTGAGGCTTGAGTCAGGTTGGGTGAGTGGCTCCTGACTGAATGAGGTCCCCACAGTTCCTGGGCCCTGGACCCTGTATGTCCATCACCCTATATGTGAAAATTTCTTAAAGAATAAAAATTATAATTAAAAAAATTGACTTTCTAAATCACCTCTACCATGATATTACCCTTTCTTCTGAGACAGATGTGCTATTGGTCATGGACAATCTTAAGATAGGAACAGATACTGAAAAGCAAACTTAAGATGAGTCCCATTATAGGTATTATTAATATATTTAAACCTATGTCAAGTTTGTTGTCTTAAGTATTTATTGAAGATTGTAATTGTTTTAGAGCAATAATTTTAATAGAAAATTAGTGCAATGTGTTCCTTTTAAATGAAGAAAATATACTTTGTGAATTATTATTCTTTTGCAGGAAAAAAAGCAGCAACAGCATAACTAGTCTGGAGGTTGGCTATTAGCACCCCTGGGAAAGAGACTAGGATTGGAAAGAAAGTGAAGTTGGAAGTCATGAAACTTTCTATAATGATTGAAATGTCCTGGACTTGAGGGAAATATTTACAGAAATTCTTAAAATGGGTATGGAGAGAATAGAGCAGTAATGGTAAAAATTTTCCAAGGGAGGAGTTAAGAGGAATCTTTTCTAAAACACATAAGCAATGGGAAAGGATATCATTTACTCTTAGATTCCAGTAACTTTGAAGCCTTCCTTATAATAGGAGTAGACTGAATACTGGACAGGAAGGGCATTTCAGAAATCCACTTTGCCTCCAGAAGAATTAGCTTTTGAGGCAAAGGAATAAAGGTTTGTTTGACTTATCTGAGAAAAAAAACAACATGAAGTCTGTCTGAACAAGAAAGAAGGCTGGAGGCTGATATTTGGGAGAACTCCTAGGCATCAAACCCATTATAGAAAGTTGTCAGAGGTGAACCACAAAAAAAAAAAAAAAAAAAAAAAAAAAAAAAAAAAAAACATGCTAGAGTGCCAGAAACTGGTCTATTTAGTCTAACCTTCTTCTGGAAAAGGCCATCTCTTTGAATAACTACCTTCTCATCTTACTCCAGATATGTGGTTTTATTTGAGGTTTAGTTATAATGTATTTCTTAGCTCCCAATTCTGTTCCAGCCACAAAAATAGCCAGGTAGCCATCACCAGCATAACAAAAACGCTTCTCCAGAAAGTTCTGAAGTTGAAATGAAGGGCTGCTAACAACTTCTTCTCTGTAATGTGTTCATTGTGATGCACAGCATCTCTCTTCCCTAAGTTATCCTAATTATGAACCCTGGGGGTGGGGACCACACTGACAAATAGCTAAGGGAGATTAAGATTGAAAATGAAATTTAAGTTGCCAATGTGTTGACCTTACAACAGAGAGTCTCTTAGATCCTCCATTTGAGTCAAATATCATCACAGACCCTTTTGTAAATATGGAAGAAAAGAGAAAAAGAGAAGACCAAAGTGATGCTCTTCTGAAGGATTCAGTATACTTTCACTGACTTTGGTTAAGCAGGAAGAGGGCTATGAGTCAAGGAAGGTCTATCCTTTCAAGCTTGGCAAAAGTGTGAAAACATATATTCATATCATCACCACCAAGCATCTTGAGAAGCACTGATGGCTTCAAAGCAATTTTGTAGACAAGTAGTAATACTGTCCTGTAACAGTTTCTTTCTACCGGCCATGACTATGACCATCTTGGATTACAGTGGCCACTATTGCTGCATTGATACCTCATAGACCAAGCCTATCAACATTCTATCAAGGAAGAAGATTTCCTGAGCTGTCTCCCCCGAAGCCTTATGATACCTTCAATAATTCCCTCTCCAAGATTACATAAACAATAAGCAATTGATTAGAGATGTCTCTTTAGTGGTATAGCTGGATGCCACAACATGTACAATGGACTCTAGTGATAAAATTTTAATCAGTTGTTCATGCTGCTGGTGAAAATATTCAACATTGTAGCTTCTTGCAAGGTTTCCAGTGTACTTCTCAGTGTTGTAGTGTCTATGAGTTATGCATGCTCCTGTAAGTGACCCCCAATAAATACACTGATTTTAAACTGGACTTGGGATGTATACTTTCTTTGATTTATTGGTGTCTTTTCTGCTAGGTTTAAATACACATTTTTTTTTTGCATTTCATCTAGAAACTTCAGACAATAACTATCAATGAGGCTTAAAGAGTAGAAATTATTTTCTCGTAATTATTGAGGTTTTATGTACTAGATAAACATGCTATTAAAGTTAGTGTCTGGTGAGATCTTTTTCCCTGCTTTGTGTCTGGTTGACCTTTTGCAAATTCACAACACAATTTTTCTTCTATGCCAGTTAGGAGAGATACTGAGTTCTAGATTTAGTGCCTTGTCATCTAAAAACATCAGTTCTATCAAATAAAGGCCCACCCTTATGTCCTAACTTTTAGTAACTCCTTGTTATATTTGTCTAAAAATATGATGAGGCATGTATTTATAACTATTATGATTTGAAATTGTAAAGATACAAATTTGGACCCTGTAGATTAGGTGAAGGTACTTAAATAGGTCCTGATAAAAAGAGTAACTTTGCCTGTAAATTTAACTGTATACATTAACATGGATTAAATTCACTCTAAAATTTTAGCTCATGTCATCATACAGAAAGTATGAGGTGGTCAAGGAATGAATATAAAGCATCTCCACATGTGTCTGGGTCTTCAAGTGTCAATATGATCAACAAGGCACTGCATCATGAGGTTGCTAATTTCCTTAATAGATTGACCCATGGATGAATTAAAGGTTGAATAGGCAGCTAGTCCATTATTGAAGAGAGAGGTCATTGTAACAGTGCCTCTGAACGATATATCTTTATTTGATATCTTCTCCTGTCTTTCCAGATGCTGTGAACTTATGTCCCTCATCACAAGCCATGAAATAATGGAAGAAGCTGACATGTAAACTCTAATCTAAAAGTGATCTTTCCTCCTTTAAAATTATTTACTTTACACATTTTTTTTTTTTTGCCACAGGAATGAGAAAGATGACTAATGTAACTACTGCATGAGCTGATTTCTTTTTAAACAAGGAATTAAATGTGTGGGGAATGGTTGTCAATAAAATATATGCCATTAAACACAAGTCACTAAGTTTGGTCCAAAGAATCCAAATAAGAAAGACAAGCATAATTGATAATCACTTGCAGATGAAAACTTAATATTTTTAAAGGGAATCTTACTTGGGAAACACATTACTCTTAAGGGTAGGTCACATGCCCAGTGGCAGATGGCCAAAAGAAAATCAACTCAATGGCTGGTTAGAGGTTCCTTATGTCGTAAGGTATTCTGTTTTTTTTTTTTTTCCTATTCAGATGTGTTAACTTTTTTGTTTTATATTATTTTATTGTTATCCCTTAGATGCCTGTTTGTTTTCTAATGAGAGGTGGAAAGGAAGTAGATCTGAATGGGTGGGGAAGTAAGGCAGATCTGGGAGAAGTAGAGGGAGAAGAAACAGTAATTATTGTATATTTAAAGAACAAAATCTATTTTTGATGAAAGAAGATGAAGGACAGAAAAAGAGAGAGAGATTGAGAGATTGAGAGAGAGAGAGAGAGAGAGAGAGAGAGAGAGAGAGAGAGAGAGAGAGAGAGAGAGAGAGCCAGCCATGGTGGCTAATACTTGTAATCCAAGCACTGGGGAAGTAGTTCACTGAGGTTCACAGGCCCAACAGTCATGTCAAAACAGTAACCTCAAGTTTCAGGTTTGAGAGATCCTGCCTCAGAAATTCAAGGTGACTTATAACTGAATAAGGCTCTGATGGTTCACACACACACACACACACACACACACACACACACACACACACACACACAAAGAGTCAATGGATTAGAACTTTTAGTCTTTTGCTACCTATTCTTTCAATCCATCTAGCTTCCATTGTTCAACATTTTGAGGATTGGAGGGTAGATGAGGACTCTTCTGGAACGATACTATCATCTTACTTTTGACCACTCATAGTCCTATTTACATACCTTGTAGAGATGAAAACAAAGCTATTGAAATATATAATAAGAATCTGTGTGTGGGCGAGGGGCAGGCAGAGAGACAGAAAGCAATGTTAAAATCACAGCTACTTTCTTTTTCGTAAAAACAGCATGTAGCACCTGGGGGGTTGGTTGCCTTTGATGTGCACTGGGGAACATGGCTTCACTAATGATATTGTGTGGAATGTTCCCTTCAGAGGCTATGTCTTCCAGTTCTGTGCATTCTCAGTTTTGGCTCAGTTCTCAGCACCGAGTCTATTATTTAAGTTATAAGTGCCACACAAAGTCAGTCATTATTATAAATGCCATCATTACCTTAGTTACAGTACAATCATTTGGGCGTGACACTGGACACAACTAATTTCAAATTTGCAGTCAATAACTAAGAGAACATGTTCATGATAAACTTCTTTTCAATCTGAATGACCTCATTTAAGCACATAAACAAAGGAAGAAGTTATTGTTTGGAAGCCATTAATTTTCTGATTGGCTTTAAGCTCACTAATCTATATAGACTCCCTCAAGGATAATGTGAAATTTGGCTTTTACCCTCTAAGGACCAATGGTTCACTCTCAATTATTTCCAAGCAAAAACATTCTCTTACTCATGTACTCAAATAGCAGCATTAAAATCTTCTACCACTCTTCTTGGGGACTTTGAAAAATTATACTGACTGCCAATCATTTATAATTTCAGATTAACACTCTCCTTTACTTCTTATATTTCCTACTTTAAATTTTCATCTGTTTATTTTTTAGTAGCAAAGGGGGTAGTATGTTATTCTTTTTTAACTTGGAAATGTCAGCTTTTTATGCTTAAATACTATTGATTTTGGATGTATAGTACAATAATAAAATGATTCATAGCATAGATTTTCCTTGAGGGCTATTTTCAAATCAAAGATGTATCTATAAGAGCTAATATTTTATAATTGAGAAAATATGCTAATTAGTGTCTATTCATAATGAGAATTATATTAGTGCCTGGGGAGCACCAAGACTAGTACTTGAACTATAAGTGCCACTCAAATGTCAGTCATTACAATAAATGTCATCATTACCTTAGGTAGTTATGGTACAATCAATTGCGAGTAGCTCTGAAGCTAAATACATTAAACGTCAAATCTTGTCTTGTGATTTATTCCTATGAGTCTTGGAAAATGATAATTTCTCTGAGATTTGTGTTGCTTACATTAAAATGGAGTTTTAAGGCTTTCAAAATGTAGTAAGATTGAATGATACGTTGTATGAGATAATCACAGAACTGAACTTGGATCAGAACAAGATCTTTATAGAGGAGCTGTCACTTACTCTTTGGCTGTGCTAATTATGAAAGCATCCAACTTTCTGAATCCTGATCTCTCTTCTTAGAACTGCTGTTTGCCAGAGGTGTTTTCAGGAAGGCCACACAAGACATGACAAAGGGTATGTGATGTTTCTCTCCCTGGCTTGCCTCCATATCCTTAATTCCGGTATCATTATTTTTGGATTTAAATGTGCTGACATCTCTGGCTCTGAAATGACAGATGGCCACAGATCTGCTGCTATCTTTTATAGGAAGGAATATGAAAATGTCATAGGATATCCTGATGGTGACCTTGAGAACATGTTTTGGCAGACTGTTGCAGTGACCCGTGACCCTTAGTCATCTTACTGTGGAGACTTTCCTTTGGTATTGTTTTATTATAACATAATGGGCAGGAATGTACAAGACAAGGAAGTTCCTAGAATTCAGAGCAGGATTGTTCTAGCTTTCTGGAAATGATTTTAAAATTTTCAGGAATTTTGCAAGCCGTTATTGTTTAAAATTACATTGAATACATTTACAAGTAAACATATTATACTAAATATCCCAAACAAATTATTTTCTAATTGTTTACTACATGTGATTACTTATGCTTTTGAGACTTGTTCTACTGTCTGTGCATGGTGACATACTACCTGGTTGTGTGCTATTGTGCCTACCTACTTAACGGTAACTACTGATGACATATTGATTGCTTTAAATTAGCTATGATGTGTGTGTGCATGACAAAACAAGAGTCTCCCCTCAGTGATTTTTAAATGTTTCTCAGCATATCCCTTAAATAATTGGAGTTGGATGCATTAGACTGCAAGAAGATTGTTCTTAAGAAAGCAGCATGGAGTAAGGCTTTTTACTGTATTTTCCTGGGTACATTTGATAGGTAAATAATGCCACTTTTGAAATTTTGTGATCATATACATGTATATGTGAGTGTCAATCTTTGAGAAAAAAACTTGTTAGTTACCAGTGAAGGTGGTCTGGTATTATTAGTACGTGGGTGTTAATGTTCATAAATAATGGCAACTATTCAGTAAATTATTAGCTGATATATGAATACATAAAACTATAATTGGGAAACTATTTACATAGAAAATAGAAGAAGAGTTTTGGTTTCAAGTGGTTGTCTGCTTCTACTGTGCTCCAACTCCTCATCATTCTCCAAATGCCAAAGAATACCATACTTAGTTCTTCACTGCATTCAGGTATTTGGGGCTGTTTATAGTCAGACTTTCACAATATTTCGAGTGTCACAGGGAGAAAATTTCCACCAATAATTGAGAACATACAATGAAAATGGACCTATGCCAGAAATAAGGCCATGCAGAGACACAGCACATATGCTCCCTTACATGGCTTGATGTGTTTTATGTGTTTGTAAAATGTTATGTTCTGGATTGATTCTGGTATTCCCTTCATTGAAAGTCCACTCTGTACACACTAAAAAAATTACCAGAATCCCTTTAATTTGGGGAATTTTGTAATAAATGACCAATGAAATTCAAAAATTCAGGTAAGAAGGCATCATAATACTTTTGCTTAGTTGTATGGACACTATTTCTAAAGCCACATTTAATAGAATTTAAAATAATTTTTACATACTAATATCAGATGGAAACCTTTAAAAATATTAATATAAAAACAAGTGCTCAAATTGATCACTAAAACTTTTTGTTTGAATCAAGAAATTAGATAATGACTATATTAATTTTTAGAGCTCTAAGGTTTACTTTTTCATTGTTAGCATAGATAGAAACACTCATCTTTTAAATACTCATTATGGTGACAAGATCCTAAAAGAAGTTGTAGAGATGTTACAAAACCTGCCTACTTTTAACATATGATAACAAACCAGTTAATTAAACTAACATTTAATGATTACTATTTCAGAGGTAGTCTCAGAAGACTTCATAGAGAATAGAAAATAGAATATCTCTTTATGACAAAAGAGGTGATTAGATAGATTTGATAATATAGAAGCTTATCCAAACCATAGCATTAACTTTTAAAGCACACAGCATAATTGGTTCTTCCTTTCCTACTTTGATTGCCCTGCACCAGTGCCAAGATTTGCTAGAGCTGGCCTGAGCCTTTTGAAACTTTATCCTTAAATTCCAGAGCGTCTATGACAAAACCCTTTTTGACTTTGTATATCTGTTAATCCAGTGCCTGCCCAGCTGATGTTCCCAGGATAGAAGCAGGGAGCTGATGCTGCCAGCACAGAAGCAGAGGCCCATAGTTTGGATCTTAGGTCATATGACCTAGCACAAAGAATTGTAAAAGAGAGCATAGGTGCATATCATTGCATGTAGGAGTATAATGAGCTTCTTTTCATGACAAAATGAATCTAAATTTTACAACATACATGCTTAACATTATCACAGACTTCTCTCTCTTTGTGAGATTAAATTCCGTTCAATGGTTAACAGTTGCTCCTAAGCTTTCTACATGAACTAATTTGGAGTGATGAACCTAGACAAGGCTGTGAAAAAATGTGAATTTATAATTATCCCTTCTAATTCATTTTACATATTTCTCTGTGTAGCTGAAAGATCCTGGACATTGGCATAGGCTCTGTTGAACAAAGACTAAAGTGAAAACAACAATGTATTTTATGTTTCTGTGGAACTCCATGACATTGTCAAAATATTAGGCATTGGAGAACAAATGTATGTTTATTTATAAATGTTATGAGAAGCACAAATAAAAAAATTGTATAGGACTGAGTATACTATATTAGTTGATGTTTCTGTTGCTATTACAAAATTCTCAGGTTGAGAATTTTATAGATTAAAAAGTTAGTTTAGCTCACAGTGTAGGAGGTCCAAGATGAAGTCACTCTATTTGGTCTCTGTTCTCTATCAGTGGACTTAATGGGTATAACACATAATGTGATAACAGAGGAAGGCAGAGAGACTAACAAGGTAGACTTCTTTTTCCTTTTTCTTTTTTTTTTTTTTTTTCTTTAGTTTATTTACTTTACATCCCAACTGCAGTTTCCCTTCCCTCCTCCCACCTCTGTTCGGCCCTCCTCCCCCATTCACTCCTCCTCCATTTCTATTCAGAAAAGGGCAGGCCTCCAATTGATAATGACAAAATATAGCACAGCAAATTGTAGTAAGTCTAAGTGCCATGCCTTTGTTAAGACTGTCCTGCCTATGGAATGTGATGGTGTAAGGTGGCATTGAGTCTGTGGGAGTAGCCAATCAATAACTGGTCCAAGCTAAGACCCATACCAGGAGGATGAGGCCACTGCTGACACTGCCTGGAGTGCCAGGACCCAGAGGCTAGATGGCCCACAGACCTAAGATACAACCAAACAATGGGGGGGATATGTAAATGTAATGATGCTTAATGATATTCTGCTATACTTACAGAAGCCCAATTGTCATCAGAGAGGCTTTTGCCCAACAACTGGTGGAAACAGATGTAGAGACCCATAGCCGGACATTAGGCAGAGCTTAGAGAATCCTGCTGAAGATAGAGGAAGGATGTAGGAGCCAATGGGGCAAAGAACATCACAAGAAAACCCACAAAGTCAACTAAACTGGGTTCATAAGAGCTCGAAGATACTGAACCTGCCACTAGGAAGCCTGCATGGGACTGATGGAAGCTCACTGCATATATGTTACAATTATATAGGTTGGCCTTCTTATGGGACTCCTAACAGTGGGAACAGGGTCTATCTCTGACTCCTTTACTGATTTTTGGGGCCCAATTCCTTACACTGGCTTGACCTTCTACTTTTATAACAACCCACTATTATAAAACCCACCACAGTTCCTGAGAGTATTCAAGGTACTAAAAATGACTAACAAAGCTTCCACTAGGCCCTATATCATTAACTTCTTCATTATTTCTAAACCATTATTTAGATAATAAAATTTCTATCACCAGAAAGTCCAGAACACATATTCATAGAACATCCCAGGTACAGCATATAGTTTAGCAAAGTGTTCCAGAGGTGATGTTTCCTCAAGTCATGATGAATCAAGTGATTACTTAGCCCCAAAAGGGGCAATGTTACAAGACCAGGAGCATCCATTTCTCATGAACACTCCATGAAATTTTCCTTTTGCCAAGGAGAATGGCTGTATAAGTAGTTTAATGTGGGAAATAAAAGAGAGGCTCTACTTACTTCATAAGCTTTATTTCTACTTATCCCAAAAAAGGCAGGATTCAATTTTATTCACTATCAGAGGGACAAGTAGAAAGAAGACTGTCTCTGAATGACTAGACAAGAGCAATCAAATGTGTCTCCCTAATCTACATTGAGACCTTCATTCCCTCCCTTCATTTTGGACCTGCTGAAATTACATGCAAAATTTGATATGTATTCATTTTTGTGTTTCTATGCATTGCTCAATGGGACCTCATAGTGGTTCCCTTAATTACCACACTAATCTAATTTTAAAATTGAATCATCAAAGAAAAGTTTTAAGTAAAAGAAAAAGTTCAAATCACTAGTATCAATTATCTTCTTCCCCTTATGGCTTCACTTAAAATTCAGCTATATAAATAAATGTATGTAAAACAGGTATATAAGATAAAGAGTCAAAATTTTCTTTACATACACTTATCAATTTGTGAGGCATCATATATCATATATTCTCTATATGTTATGTCTAATTTAGAGTGAATTGTAACAACTATTAACCCATGTGTGATATTCATTCTAGCCTTTTAGTGTTCTAATTATTGTAATTTTAATGAACGTTCATAGCTAAGGAAATTACCATCTTTCAATTGTATTTTGTCTTAATGTAAGCTATTTAAAGTTACTTTGGCACCATATAAAATACTCATTGATTGAGGATTGCTTTGAGTAATGTATAATTTGGAAATTCAAAGAAATCAAGAGCTTTCCATTCAATGATCTAGTTCATCTCAATTTATATTTAATGTATTTTACATATGTGTGTGTATGTATAATTATGTATATCACTTCTTATTAAAGATTTTCAAAAACATTGTATATATTTAGGTACTATTACAGATAGTACATTTTCCTAATTGTTAACCTAATGCTTAATACTAGATATGTATTTAATGTAATTTTTCTACTTTAATCAGCTTATTTAATTATTTTACTTACTCTGTCTGAATTACAGTTGGTTTGAATTCTAGATAATTTACAAAATTCATTTCAGCATTAAATATCATCCTGTGCTCTTCAATTTGTTTTTATCTCACATATTGCATGATCCCAACATTGAACATTGATGCATTTCTTCTCATTTAATTGTTGATATTTTTATGTAATTTAAGAAATGATGCCTTTCACCTAAACTACTTCAACTAACATGTAACTGTTATATAACTTAACTAAGTCATGAGGTGTGTGTGCGTGCGTGCGTGTGTGCATGTGTGTGTGTGTATGTGTGTGTGTGGTGTGTGTATGTATGTATGTGTATACTTCCATGCACAGTTTTGGCAGCAGATTAAAAATAGACCTCAAATTTATTTCTTCCATATAACATCTTTTGAATTCTAGGACGTAAATAATGCTTTACTCTAAAATTTCTGAAGTACTTGTTTCCAACACTCATGTTCCATTTCTGACAAGCCATTAAATATAGCAGAGTATTAAAAATAGCCTCCCTTTCACCCCTTCATAGTACAATACTGATCTCAATCACAGTCAGAGTTGAAGACTTGCTGTTTTTAATCTCAACACCATGTCTTAACTTGGTGTTTAGTCTTCCATATACTTCTAGAAAAATACAGAACTATGGTTTCCACAAACATTATATATCATTTACTAATCTCAACACTCTTTTGTTAATGCATAAGTTTGTGCAGGTTAAATTCTTCCTTCAAAAACATACATCCTTATAAGTCAGGGATCAGATCCTGCCTATCTCTCTCATGATTGGTAACTAACACCAGGAAGATAAGGAGTCTCATTTGCTCAAATGTATAGAGCTTAGAGTATGGAGGAAGGTATGTATGTGGAATAAGTTACATATTACAACTGCAGTAACATACCAACATGATTAAACTTTTATGTATGTCCAAATCACTTGGTACTGGAGGTTTGTTTAGCTCTGCATCACTGTTCCCAACTTTCCATGCCTACCACCCTTCTTCCTTTTCCTTCTTGCATTTCCACAGTACACCCATGTCACTTTAATAAATAGTGAATGGGGCCTGTTGTAGGATATGTGTACACCGGGTGAATCTGTGTAAATAGTCAATAACTGGGAAGGAGGTGGAGGGGTAGACAGCACTTCTGAGCATAGAGGAATGCTGACAGAAAGAGAGGCAGGGTTACTAGCAAGACATGAAGAAGCAATGCATGCACGAGGAGAAGTATGACAATGAACTGTTTGGAAGAACATAGGTTAATATAAATGGGTTATATTATATATAAATGGGTTATTTTAAGTTACAAGATCTAGCTATATGCTGAGCATTCATAATTAATAAGAAGTCTCTGTGTCATCATTTGAGAACTGGCTGCCATGCCACAAAAAGACACATAGCAGGTGCTGAATACCAATGTTTTTTAGTTTTCCAGATGGGCTTAATGTACTTTCAGGATTGAACCTTAGATATTTAACACCACGCTAATTCTGGTAAATAAGAATTCTGAGTCACAGTCTCTTGTATGGGAGTCTGGGTGGGTCAGGGATGTTTCATAGAACAAATCACTCTTGACAACATGCCCTACAGAGAAAAAGCTCCTAATGCTGTTCCTGGAAGGAAGAAGAATGAGTTACAAAGGGGAATAAATGTAGATAAATAGAATATGTAAAACACAGCAGATAAGAAACTGCACAGAACATTTGTGCACCTGGCCCAATCGTGCACTGCTAGGTTTCTTGTCCCACTTTGTGTAATGATGGTTTGTTTCTCCATTTATCTTTGTGTTTCAATGTATATCAGAGTTTCTATCATGCCTTCCTTCTCAAATGTTCTGAAAAGTCACATAACTTGAATTTTCTTTAGCTTTCCAAGTCAATGTTTTGCCAGTTTCTTACATTGTGCTTGTTTTTTAATTATATACATTTTAATATAGAAGTTTGTTATAAGACATTCAGTGTTGATTGTCTAATTCAAAATATATTGAAATACATGTCTATAAAAGAGAATTTATGCTTATATATTTGATTCATGCACCTCAAGTTGCCTTTTTTTAAAAAGTCAGAATTTTATTGAAGGAAAAATGTTACAGATGGAATGACAAGTTGGGTATGACAGGGATCTTGTGAAACAAATTATATATTTTTTCTTTAGCCTAAAACCATGCGTAAATTACTTCCAGAAAAAAAAATGGTCAGAATGTGATTTGAATTGTGACTTGAGATTCCAAAGAAAATAATAAAAACAAATTAAAACTCAATGCAAATCTCCAGGGGAAAGTTGTTTACTACCAATCCAAAATGAAAATGTGAGTAGAGAGAATGAAGATGCAGCTTGTTCAATGGAGAATGTCAGTAAAAAGCAGCATATTGCAATATGATTGCTCAAATCACATTGTTGGCTCTGATGGGAAATTACTCAATTGCTTTCTTTATGAAACCAAACATAAATGTATTACCATCTTTTAAATGAAATAAGTCACTGTGTGTCTGAACTGTAATCAAAGCTGCTAATGTTGATTGCTTTGCTAGAACACACTGTATAAATGAAACTGATAGATTAGAAAGTTGATTGCCAAGATTTGCAGTGGTTTCTTTATAATCTTGTGAAGTTCAGGTCATATGCACAGCACAAATCATTGTTGACATGATGTTTTAGTTAATGAGGCAAAATATCACAGGTCATCAGGAAGTGTGTATGAAATTGTGAAATCAAGCTTTGGAGGAAACCATTACAGACTTTGTAAAGTGCTGGAAAACTCTACTTCTGAGAAATTCTATGCACTTTGGTTACCACAGTCTACAACAAAGCAAGTCAAAACAATCAGTTTTGTTTTTCTATTACATGATTTGCAATAAACTAAACATTAGGAAAATACAATAAACACTCATGACCAATGAAAAAAGGGGAGCATTTACCTGTTATAAACCCCAGGTCACTTACAAACATCACTCTCTACAGTTTCTTAGTCACACTAAAATATGTCATGAATATTTTTGAAAAATATTTTAAATGAATATTTTGAAAAATAACAACATTTCTAGTAAAGCTAGGCTTTAGTGTTAGTAATGCACATATAGCTTTTTCCTCAGAGTCATATACCCTCAGCAAACAGATTTTTTTAAAGTAAGTTTTGTTCTTTTGAATACTCTCACGATTAGACTAAGTACATAGCATTTTCTTTCTATAGGTTTTACACAGACAACACAATGCTGGTTCTATAGTATTCTCAGTGTGGAGTCTTTAATGGCATGTCAGTGTGTCTGTCAATTTTATCAATATACTTGTTTGTCCTATACCATCCATGTGGCAAGACTTATGAGATCATATAAACAGGGTCTTTGAGGGGGATATAAAATCACTTACCTCTTTGAGATTGAAATAATATTTCTTCAGCTATCCAATCCTGATTTTGAGAAAGCCATTCACAATTGTGGACATAAAGGGGAAATGCGGTATTTACAAAACCATTTCAAGAGTTATATTTATTTACTTCTTTGAAAAACTTCTGCATACATACAGTATGTCCTGATCAAATCTACTCTTCTGTTTTCCGATGGAACTTCACCTACCTCAAACATATTTCTCCAAATTTTATTTATTATCTGTGTTTCTCTTTTTCCAAAAATAACCTATTGAGTACAATTAGTATTGCTCATGGGAACATGGAGTCATCTACCTACACATAGCCACCTCGAAGGAAAAATGATTCTCCTTCTTCCAGCATCTTTCAGCTATTAGTATTTCCTCCCCTGGGAGCCATCAACTCTCAATAGTTCCTTAGTTAAGGGTAGGGGCTCCAGAGCCCTGCCCTCTTCTATGATGGAATATTGATAAACTGGTCATATAGACAATCACAGCTGTTATGGTTTTGTGTGTACAATGGCCATGTCATGGTCAGAAGAGTGCATTTTAGAGCATTACTCTCTGTTCTCTGGCTATTGCATTCCTTTCTACAGTATCTGAGCTGAGCCTTGAGATTGCTATAAAATATCCTGTCTTTAGCTGAGTTCTGACAGTCAACCCTGAATACTTTGAACAGTCTGCATTAAGCACTCTTCAGTGAGAAGCTTCTCTTACCAAGGCTAAGAGCAGCAGGTATGTATGAATATTGTCAGCATGGTCACTTAGCATCACTCAGTCAGTGAGAAGCTTCTCTTACCAAGGCTGAGAGCAGCAGGTATGTATGAATATTGTCAGCATGGTCACTTAGCATCACTCAGTGGTTCTTTGGGGGCCTATGCCTTCCATAGCCATGGCTTTTTGGAATTAAAAAAAAATGTTCTTGTAAGTTCTATACTATACCTTGGCAACACAATAGATCTGGTCCTATTTGCAAAGATGTGGGTGGGATAGCTTGAGAGAATATGAATGGGAGAACAGGGTCCCATCCTCTAGTCCATCATATGGCAATGTGGGTGAGGGAAAAATGACCTCCCCTGCTCCTCACCCTCTGCCAAGTGGGAGAGTAGACCAAAGCTCTTACCAGCTGCAGCACTCGAAAGAGTGACCCTTGCACCTCACCTGGACAACACAGAAGAACTGGCTCTGATGATGTAGGTGTGGGTGAACTAGCCCTGAGGGCATGAAAGCAGGAGAACTGGTCTCACCCATTGTTCCTTGTTGCATAGGGTGAATCATCAGGGGCAACACTGGAGAGCTCACCCTGAGGGTTAGGATGGGGGACAGCTGTTGGGTTGAACAACCCTGAAACTATCTAGGCCAGAACCAGGGTTAATGTTGGGTCCACTCCAAGATATGTCCCATCTATGATCTACTGGAACATGTGAGGGCTAGTTCGTACAGATCCAAAGCTGCAGGATCTTCATGAAACAGGGAAGCAACATGATATCCAAGAGTCTCAGTGAGATTCTAGCATCTATACTGTAGCAGAAATCAGAGGCCTCAAACTTGCAAGTAAAGAGTTATATGGATAAAAGGATTTATTGTGTGAACTCACTGTGCCATACTGCAACTTCTGTGATGAAAATTTTCTTTTTCTTTTCTACTATTTTTTTTTCTTTTCTCTTAAATTTTATGTTATTTTGGCTGGGCAGTTGTGGGACACACCTTTAATGCCAGTACTTGGAAGGCAGAGACAGATAAATCTCTGTTAGTCTCAGGGAAGCCTGCTCTACAGAGTGAGTTCCAGGACATAGAAACACTGTCTTAAAAAACAAAGAAACAAAAACAATTTAAGTTATTTTATTGGGCAGATATAAAGGGATGGGGAGATGAGTGAGATCAAGGTGTATAATGTGAAAGACACAAAGAATAAATTCAAAGAAAGTACAAAAAGGAGAGAGAATCAGCTCTTGTTAAGTAGGCCTCAGATCCAACCAAGAGTGTGTTTGGTTATTCTTGTGAACAATTCTGCCACCTTTGAACCTTATCTGATAGAGGAATATTGTAGAATCCAGAGTCAAATGATGAAGTATACAGTATGCCTGCCTTCCTCCTTTCATTTTACTTATCATACCCTCTCATTTAAAGTCTTGGCTTTTGGTTCAGATTCTGAAAGATTTTATTATTCTTACTTGAAAGAATTAAAATTTTTAATATGATATCACCTTGGGCTTGCATTTACTCTGGTTTGATTTAACTTAGGAAGGTATGATAATTTTACCTGGTAAGTTACTTTGTTGACTTGTTTTTCCTTCTCTGCAAGATGTGTTTTGCAAACTTACTATTTTACCGCACAATGCAGTTTTAAATTACTAATTGTGACAAGATGTTAGAGGAATATCACGAGAAACACTGAGATTGTTGAGACTGGTTTAGAATTATAGAAAATGGTGGAAACATTCAGTCCCAATGCAACTTACTTATACAAAGTGGGTGATTTTCATTCAGATTTTGTATAATTGACTTTCCTCTAATTAATTTCTTCATTTTTTCCAAACAAATATCTGGCAAATTATGATAGTGAACTAGACTGCCCCAGGTCTCACTTCTGCCAAATCTTAGATTTCAATTGGGCAGAAAGACTATAATCCATAATGCTTGCGACAGGGAACAGCTACAAAATAGCACTCACCTAGACAGAGATCTCTTCCTGAGGGCAGTGTTCTGCACTCCAACTCAGAATGTATGACTCCAGACTTCCTAAGCAGGAGCAGAAGTTGATATGTGAAAAGACAGGGTATTGCAACATCATTGTCAGAGATCTTGTAATAAAAGGAGGCAAGACAGCCAAGGAATCTGAAAGAGCTTTGGGGTTGAATGAAAAGGAGTAAATGGAGCTGGAGATGAGGCTGGGAATAGATGCCCACATAATAGGCCTGGTGCTGATAATGCCAAGTCGAGAGGCTTCATATCAGCTTCAGGGTATGCAGAAACCAAAGAAAGGTTTTAAACAGAGGGAGTAATGTATTTAGGAAAGCAAAATGCTAACTGACAGCTAAGAAAATAGGATTCCTAGGATATAAAGTTTTGTTTATATAAAGCATTTTAAATTATAGTTGAGAACTGTCTTGCTTGCTCTTGTAGTGGGAGTCTATATGATATGTTTGATAAAATGACAGCTCAAATTAAAAAAAAATGGGAACAGAAATGTTTCTGTATGGTATTTTGCTGTCTCCATGGATTTCTAAGTGATTTTGCCCTTGTGCCCCTAATTTGTTCTTAGCTTAGGTTAGAAAAGACTTGAAATTATTAGCACCTGCCAGCCGCTGACATGTCTGAAGTTAATGGAATTTCAGATCAGCTTCCAGAGCAGGTGGCAGCTTGAAAAAAACAGCATCCTAGCTGCCTCCAATCGGTTTACTCTTTAGCAAAGGCTCCAAGAAGACCAAAGATCAAGTTGTTTAATCATATTAGTAAGAAATGCAGAGGGCCCCTTGGATCACTCCTTCCTCTGGGACCACAGCACTTCTGCTTTCCCTAAAACCACTTGCTGTTCCCTCTCCTTTGGTGTTTTGCCCAATCTGATTTAGATTAAATTAAGCAATATGCATTCTCTGCTTTCTTCATGAAATCTCAAAATAAAAACCCATACTATTTCCTCTCTCCAGTTATTCCCCTCTTTGCTTCCTTCATAAACATGTTGAGAAATCCATGTTCTGACCTGTATTCTCAGGATTCAGAGAACCCAGGAAGAAAGAAATGAAAACTAAATGCCCAATTACCTCAGTGGGTGGACTACATATGAAGACAAATTTTAAAATTTACCGTGAAGGTAGGGTTGTAGTAATTATGAACTTTGCACAATACTGTAATATAGACCTAATGTGTGTTTGATATTGTGATTAAATGTCAGCCAAGAAAGTTAGGCTGTAAATGACAAGTAAAATGCACTAGAGATTGGATAGGAAAATTGAGGCATGTCCTGGAACACTATTTATTATATATTTTATATCCAAATAATAGATCATGCATAACTAACAAATATTTATTTGGCCAGCAAGAATGAAAGTGGTTATTACAACTGTTTCAGTTGTAAACTGACATTCAGTGCCATGGTGAGAAGTATATCTAGACCTGGGCTCTAGGAGTCTACTTTTTCTTTTTTTTTTATATTTAATTTTATATAACAAAGTCCAATTAAATGAAAACAAACATTTATACACAATATTTGGGAATTTGGGCGTCGTTCTTTCCAAACTACTTCCTGCTGGTAAGGGGCGCTGTCATGGGGGATTTGAAGAAGTTTCAGATATCCTGGCTGTAGTCTGTAGGGCTGTTTTGTCCAGCTGGTTTGAATGTAGGATCAGCTTGTACTCTGTTTCAGGGGGTCTGGCATGATCAAACCACATTAGTCTGGAAGGAATCCACATCTTTTCATTTTCTGTGGAAACAAAAATAGAAATCCTTTTCCCCAGTAACTTGTCCTTCAACTTAAATTTTGGAGTCAAAAGGAGTCTACGTTTTCAAATATTCCCTATTTCACCTTTCCCATCAGTTACAGTCTTCCCTTTAAAGTCTTCTGTATACAGAGGACAAAACAGAAGACTCTGAGCTGGGACAAAAAGCTTAGAATGTTGAGGACTATAACTAAGAAAGAAAAATCTGTAGTACATTTTTATAGTTTAATATTTCACACATGGAAAGGCTGCTTGTGACCATCTCACACCTGTTTCTACAAAGCCTCATCTACATATGGCTTTTTAAAATTTATTTATTTTTATTTTGCTTTGTTTGTTTTGGTTTCTCCTGGCTGTCCTGGAACTTTCTCTGTAACCAGGCTGGCCTTGAACTCACTGAAATTCACCTGCCTCTGCCTCCCAAGTGCTGATATTAAAGGCATTCACCACTACCCTGCTTATAGCTTATATCTATCTTTTATAAACTGTTTTATTTTTCTTTAAATGTGAATAATTTTTCTGGTAAAAACTATGTCTGCCTATTAACATTTTACCTACTAACAGAATTTTTTTTAAAGCCATATGTTTTAATCTTTGATTTCTCTCCTCAGACTTGTTTGAAGTGCTTTATTAATAATTTCAAACAGAATCTAACAACAAATCTCCCAGAGATTGGTCAAGGTTGAAGAACTAAATTTTTTCACCTGCTAACAGAATCCTAGGCTAATTTCATTTCAAAATCCTTAATTTTTCTATCTCAGTAATTTTTTATTTATCTTAATTGAAAATTTGAAATCTCAGAAGAAGGAAGAAGTTTAGTTTCTGAGGCTCATGGGATGGGGAATATGAGATATTGATCAATAGGTGTAAGCCTACAGCTGAATAGTCAATAAGTTCTTGAAACCTACAGTGTAGTGACTATAGTGAGTAATGTATTCTATACCTGCAATCTTACAGACTTGACTTTGTATCTTCTCATCATAGAAAAAAACAGCTGCCTGAAATGACAGGTATATCCATTAGAGAATCACAGTTATTTATCCAAAGACCTCATTATACATCCTGATGATATACAACATTAGTTGTTAGTATAGTTTTATAAGACAAAAAGTAAATAAAAATTTAAAATGTATCTTCTTTCAGTAATTGCTCACAGATACTGAGTGTTCAGTTGTCAGAATAGAAAAAGACTAAAAAAGTTTAAGAATGGATTAATATGGGGATTTTATAATATTCTTATTATGATTTAATTTTGTCAGCATGGCCCTGATAAAATTGTCCTTCAAGGGGGATTTGGTGTATAAAGTGATCTCTGTTACTTTTCCTCTATCAAAAGGCCATGTTTTCAATTAAGCAGTAGTCAGGACATCATCAAAGTGACTAAAGCAAACAATAAAAATAACAAAAGAATCAGGTCTTGCCTTGTGATGATGGCTGCTAGTGAGTATTTTGCTTGCTTATTTGTTTATCAGCTTGTATTCCTGGGTGCATCCAAAATTTCATTCAGGTGCTGCTCATGAGGCTTGCTTTATAGAGAAGGCTGGCCACAAATTCAGATATCCACCTGTCTCTGTGGCCCCAGTTTAAGGGTTTAAGGATTAAAGGTGTGAACTACCTTGTCTGGCTAAATATTTGTTTATTATTATTTTTATAGGTGTAGTGATCAATTTGCTTGTTTTTTTCTTTTTTGTATTTCTAACTGGCACATTTGGCTAAGTTCACTCACACCCAGATCATTTTATTTAGATAGGGTTTCTCTATGTGCCCTGATTGGAGTAGAATTAACAGAGATCTACTTACCTCTGTCTTCTGAGTGCTGGAATTAACAGTGTCTATACCATGCATAGCAGCACACAAAATATTTTAACACTGTTAAATAGCAATGAATCATGAATTAAAGGAATATGAAGATTTACTTTATTACTTTGTGATAATTAAAATAATTACGTGAAGCAAAGCAGTATAGTAAATATTAGCTAAAAATATGTGCCTTTGAAAGCATTTGCTAAGTATTTAACAGTAGGACTAACAGTTATAAAATACCTAATTCCTGCTGTATGTGAAAAGGAGAGGGATCCACTTGTAATGTTGGAATAATGTGTTTTTAAACACAGTCTAAGTTTAATTAGGAGATGAAACAATACTGTAATATGAACAGGGGAAATTTAATATGAGGATCTCTTATTTCTAACATAGAATTAAGGTAATAAAAGAGCTTCTAGTAAATATGAAAGAAAATGCTAATATATCTAAAGAATAGGCATGAAAGAATCAATATTGTGGGGCTGGAGAAAGTATCCATGGTCTTGTGTGCTTCCCAGGGCCTGAGTCACATTTGTGGGAGAAGAAATCACTTTGACTCACGGAAAGCTAAAAAGCTGCTGTGAAATTCTACCAATGCAATTTACAGGAAATTAGTTCATCAGAATTTTCCAGAAAGCAATATCTTGGTAACTATGGAAAGCTGTTCGTGGATTCCACTAGGAAACTCCATGCAGGAAGTCCTTGGGGAAGTCACTGGCCACTGTGTCCTACTGCCAGCTCTCTGAAAACACTGGCTGAGAGAGAAACTGGTTGGGCTGCACAAGCCTTCTGCAAGTGTAGTTAATCAAGAGACCAGGTAACAATTAGCATTACAATCATCATACACAAGATCCTGAAAGGAGAGTACTGTGCCACAGAGAACCATGGAGGAAGAGAAGTAAGATGAAATTATATAAACACATGCATTGCCATTCTCAAAGAAAGAAATGTCAAGTGGCTAGGTCAGCAGATTTGGGTTAGCTGATGTGTAGAAGATATGCTCTTATTTTAAGTTTATTAAGGATATGGGTGAGCCAGGTGATTTCAGTGAAAACCCCTATAAACAAGTACACTTCAAATTCTTAAGTGTAGAGTGGTGATCAACCAATTCCTTCATTCCTTCTTTTTTTCTTTCCTTCCTTCCTTCCTTTTTTCCTTCCTTCCTCCCTTTCTGTTCCTTCCTTCCTTGTTTTCTTTTTTTTTGGTGGCATTTCTGTTTATATACAACTAAGGTTCCAGCCAAGGTCATAAAAGGTCTTTATGCACAGATTTACTAGCCTTCCTTTCCTCAATTTAGCTCCCCAATTTCCAGCTATTTTGTAATCCCAAACACTTCTAATGCTGCATATCATCTCCAGAGTATTTCCTATGCTAGAAGAAACTCAAGAAAAAAAAATATATAAACATAGATTTCTCAAGTGAGGCCCCATTTTCTGCAAATTTCCACTTGACATGTGTTATTCTCTATTGTTTTGAAAGTTTAAACCCTTTTTGCTGGTTTTGATATGCTTTGTTCAAATCTTTTGTTTTGTGAAGGAGAGTTAATTTGGGGCCAACTACTATAACATTATGGAAACTGGCAGGTGATCTTTTTAAAGTGGGATTCCTTGAGGACCTGTTGAGCCATAGATAGTCCACAGAGTACTACAAAAGGTAATTGAGCCGTGATAGGGTGGGGATGACCCTTCAGCCTCCTTTACTGCTGCTTCAGAAAGACATGGTCTATGCCTTATGATAGCATTTATTCTTCAGTGTTGTTAATTGTAACACTTCATTTATAAAATAAAGAATAAATTGGAGAAATCTCTGAAGTAGACCATTTATCTAGCATACTTTCAGTAATATCTTAACATACGCTACACCAGACTTTGGACTTTAATTTCAGTTAATGAGTTATGTCAGGGGTTACGTTAAAATTTTTGGTAACTCAGAACTTTTATATGTATATGCTTCTTAATGTATGTTTCCATTGTACTGTTTTGTTATATATTTCACTTATATGTTATAATATGATAGCAATAAAATTATTGAAAGTGTAGTTTAGATTATTTAAGTGCTATTTCTTTCCAAAATTTTCAGTATCTAGTATAATTTCAGTTTTGTGATATATCAGTTCCTTTTATTAGGGTAGCATCCAATTAATTAACTGAATCTTCAATTAAATGAGATCCAAATTTTCCAGTTATTACAAAAAATAATATGTATAGTAAATAGTTGCTCATGGGTTTGCAAATCAATTTATCAATTCTTTTTAGCAAATATCAGTACAAATAAGTTAGAAAGTTAAAATTGGTTATTCAACTTAAAATAGAAATGCTGTAAAAATTAACTTTTGGGTAGAAGTTATGAAGAAGGTATTATATGGCACAAATGAAGGTGTAAAGGGCACAGAACTGAATATGGACAAGGAAAGGCCATTGGCAACAAAGGGGACATGTGTGCCAAGGCATCTAGGTGGAGATCAGGGGAGAACTGTCAGGAATCTGTTCTGGGCGATGGACTCAAGTCTCTTGGCTTGGTGGTAGGTATTTTTACCCAATGAGACGGTTCACTGGCTTTCCTTTTTGTTTTTCCTGTTAGAAATACTAACATTTTCTCATGAGTGATGGCAAAAACCTGGGTTCTCACACTAAGTGTGTTATCACTAAGCTGTAGCTCTAGCCCTTTTTTTTTTGTTTGTTTTTTGTTTTGTTTTACTTTAATTTATTTACACTTGCTATACTCTCACTCTGTAACCCATTTAGCCTTGACATCTGAATGGTCCTCTCAGCCACTCAAGTGCTGAATTACAGATCTAAGCTACCTGTTTACTGAAGTATTTTCAAAGTAACGAAATAACAATTGTGTTCATGTTGAGACAACCAACATAGGTACTCTAACATCTATAAATACACAGGTGTTAGAAATATTTTAATTCTACTGCTGTTTGCAGAAATATTTTAATTCTACTGCTGTTTGCTTTCAGACTTTCATGGTTGTGGTACAGCACTACTCAAAAGAATGCACCTAGTTTCAAAAATAAACCATATATCATTCAGATTCCAAATAGAAGAACATCTCCTAGATACAATTCCTCAATATTGTTTTAGATATTTCTGCCAGAGCCTAGGTCTGGAAATTGTTATGTATACAAGCACAATAAATAAAGGGCAAAAATAAACAACAGAGCTTAATTTTTAACCAAGGCAAGGAACAAAGACTGCCAGCATACTCACAGAACCAAAGAACTAAAGCTCTCCTGTCTAACTGCTATTTAAGGAAGGTAGAGAGGTAGAGGAGAGAATGAATGGGTATTTGGGGTAGTCTCAAACATGGATTTTTGGACAGGTTAATTTTGGTGGCAACGTGACCAGGGAAAACAGAGTGACTCCAAGTTCTATAAACAAATACACTTTTTTTTTTTTTTTTTAAGAACACAGTACTCATTCTACAGGGGACTTTTTGGTTTATCTTTTATTTGAACCAAATTTTACTTTTTAAATATCAGTGGCGGAAAGTGGTGTCTATTTAAGTTGCAGAGAAAAACAGATTGTTAGTATAAGACTTGAAGGAAGGGGCTAATATTCCCAGAATATAATGATCTGTGAACCTGGCTTAAGTAGGATAAGATAGACTTTAGGCAGTCTACAAGGCTAAAATACAATAAGATAGAAGGAATGGTAAGTTTCTCTCCTGTTAGGCTAGGATTGTTTGAACCATTCCTTAAGGCAGTTCATATAAGAGAAGGTCATTGGTCAGGGAAAAGAAGCTGAAGCTGCAACAAGGAACCCATACAATGAGTAAGCACTGCACCACTATAGGCAAATTTAGAAAGCAGGTATACAAGATGTGAGTATAGTGCTGTCCTCCATGTACTAGAAAGGAATTGCTTCACTATACTATGGGGTTCTTTCTTTCTCTGATCCTGATGTTTCTTTTTGTAAAAAAAGATTATGTACAAATAAAGAGTGATGACATTGTGACAAAAAAATCAACACTACTTATTTACATTTAATAATTTGCTAAAGGTTGATCTCATCTTGTGCACTTACCACATATTCAAACATCCTTGTATAAATATAATTTGAGAAATATATTTTAAAAATATTTCATGATTGGATCCACTAGCATCACAAAAATAGAAAGATCTCTAAAACTATTTCAGGCAAAGCAGGGTGTGTGGGCAAACCATAACTAGAAGTGTTGTATGAAAAAATGTGGGGTTGGGGACACACTATTTGGTAGGAGATTTTGATCCCTTCCTTAAAATAAGTAATTAGCTGAGTACTTAAAAATATGAAAGGACTTTGAGGCAGTGGAATCCACATTTGTTAATTCTCTTTTAAATATCATAATTCCTGTCTAAATATCGTTACCATAACTTCAAATATATTGTTGATTGCCATGGTTGATTCTCAAAGACTCCACAGACTAAAAGCTAAAGTCTAATGAATATTATAAAGTTTTCAACACATCGAGTGTCTTGACAACCCAAAGTTTTTGGATATTGAAATTCACATTGGTTCACTTTTTATTTTGAATTTTTTAGCAATTCAGAATTTTCTTGCAGCCTTGTCCCATATCCAGTAATAATAGTTTCCCTGTCTGTGTATAAATAGGGAATGATCACATCAGAGACAACTTTTTGCTTCACCAAGGGAATAAGTGATTTCAACATTTAGCATATATGTTTTAAAAATTTATGTGTTAGCTCTTTTCACTTACTTTATAGATGGTTACCATATATTTATTTAGTTAAGCTATTTTAATGTGAACATGGTTTTATTCATTCATTTGTTTTACTCATTTTTGAGAGAGCTGAAATTGACCTTGAAGTTCTGATACCCTCCCTGTACTTCTCAAATGCTCTTGTTGGTTCTGTAGCACTTTGCAAGGATTATACCAAGTAAGCCACACTCCAAATCCAAAAGAAGAGACTTACAAAAAAGTAAAGTAGCACACAGAAATACATTTGTCAGTGCAAGTTCCACAAGGAGGGACATGAACTACACATTTCTGAACGATTAGCATAATGGTTTTGGCTTCGTTAGTGTGCTCTGGGACATCTCATGGCTAATAATACTCTTTAATCTCACCACCACAAAATATATATATATATATATATATATATATATATATATATATATATTCATTCTTACAAGTGCATACTAACAGGGTCTTTTTAAACAAGTTCTCTAAGTAGCATTTGATTTGCATCTTCATGTTCCAATTTGATTTTTCAGATCAAAAAGGCCTAAGGATTATACACTATGCATTGAATGAATTTACAAAACTACAAAGAACTTCAAAGAGTGAACCATTCATATTTTGAGACAAGTCATATAAATTACATTGAGATTGGTAGTTACTCGTTATGACGATCAAACTGGGAAAGTTCTTTGAAGTTATTTAGCAAGAAAAATTTGTCAATCTACATTCAACACTCCTTTCTGAGAGTGACATGTCTACACACACACACACACACACACACACACACACACACACACACACACTCCCCAAAAAGAAGGAAATGGCCAAAATAACTTTGTGGTATATATTTTGGTGAAAATCGAAAATCTCAATAGATTATTTGGTATAATTTATTTAGAAAAAATGATCTAGCAGTTAATTTACTTAAAAATAGATAACAATTTTCTTTAAAAATAATAGTTTGTTCTTTAAAATGACATTAGAATGCTGTTAATATATACCAATGATGTCACATATACTGTCACTTTGTATTTGTTTTATGAAACTTTTGAGATTTACCTGTCAGACTAACATTTACTACCACTTCAAAAGGATACCACCAACTCAAATATATTTACAGAAAAGACACAGGCTTTCTTCAGCAAAATTTCATTTCACATACCCTTGTTGCTTAATGAATTGATAGTCAGAGCTAATCTTGTAGATTCATAATGTATCATTGGATATAACTAAACCAAGAACTTAGTGTGTGTATGTGTGTGTGTGTGTGTGTGTGTGTGTGTGTGTGTGTGTGTATACAGGACATTTCTGTTAAACCTTGACAACTATTTAATAACTGTAACATTTTAAAAATAAATTCTAATAGTTATCATAGATGAACATGAAAAACATGCAACTAATTTAGGATTAAGTGTGCATTTAGTTCTAGTTACCTGTTTGCTTAAGGAGTTAACAGTGAAGCATATTTACAGTTAATTACAATAATTACATTAATTGGTAAGTAAATGTCTTTTGCTTGTAATAAATTAGAGAGTCATTATAAGCCAGACACATAACAGAAATCTAAATTCATAAATATCTCAGCTTTGCAAAGCTAATATTTCTATGGAAATATGACACTATTCTTGGTAAGACATGAATAAAGATCAACTTATCTCAAATAAGGAACCAGTGTCAGACCAAAGCAAGGATACTAATAAAGTCCAACTTGCTAATCCAATGAGTTTTTGTGGGCATTACACACAAGACTATGGGTGAGAGATTACTTACAGAAGCAGAAATGACTCAAAGACAGCAACATCACTGAAAGGCCATCCAGCGTGGATAAAAGCACATAAAATTTGAAAACCTGGATCTTACCATACAACTTGGAGGCAGCTCTGCAGGTTGGAGTGTGTCACTTTCTGGCAGCCCAGTGTACCTGAGACTCTTCAAGGCACCTAGAATTGTCTGAGCATGTCCTTCAAGAGTCCTCACCATTCCTGTGAACTTGGAGGTGAAAAAATCCTAGTGAATGCACTTAGTTTCTGTGACTTATTGAAGCTAATGAGTTCTCAATTTCCTGAGTTTTAGCAAGCTTCTTTCTAGGTTGGAATGTTTCACCTGTCTTTTATTCTGAGTTTTAAGGAGCTTTCTTCCAAGATAGAATCTTTTATTTCAAAGAAAATTACTAAACAACAGTGAAATTAGTTTTTAATGAGCAATAATGTTAATGATAAGTGGGAAAAAATGAAATGGAAGGTAAAGGGCACTGTGTGAACAAGAACCCTTTTAGACAGAGTAATCAAACATGTCTATTTGAGTAGTTCGTATTTAACCTGAGAAAAATTATGATCATGAGACATGAGAGGAAGGTACAGAAAAACAGATATGGGATAAGGGTAAAGAGTTCTAAGTAAGAGATATGCCATGGTCAGAATATAATGGATCTAGAAGACTATTAGAATATGGAAAGGGCTGTCTAGATTGGACTCAGTTATACGAAGCATGAATGTCATTACCAAGGTAGAGAATGCGAGAGACACAAAAAGACATGAAGTGGAGAAGGAACAAAACCTAACCCAAGTAGGGTTTACTGAACTAACAACCAACTAACTGTTGCTCAGTCATGAAGCAGGTCTTCCTCACATCCACATTGTTGAGAGAAGGGAGTGTGTCAACCTTGAAATGTTGTCTCTGACTGATCTAAGTTTATCATATAAGGAGTGTTCTCTTCTCTTTTCTGTCCCTGCTTTTTTAGGCACCAGGCACCTTGTGCTCAAAGCAATGCTATGTGATCTGTTGGCAGTGCAGTGGCTGTGGCTTCTCATGGTAGCAGATGATAATGGATTCACAGTCATTGTGTTGCATTACAATTTTCTTGTTATTTTTCTTTTTAGCTCTACTGTTAGAAAAAGATAAGAAAAATCATAATTTTCTCAACAGAAACTCTTCATGACTTCTATATGAGTCATCAAAGTAAAGAGAGAACAGGAACTTGTTCCAGATGAACTGGATACAAAATAGAAGGCTACAAAGTGAAGGAAAGAAAAAGGTAAGATTACATTACCAGAACAGTCTTTGGGTGTTTGGTTTTGCCAAAGACAGGTATTAATTCTTTAGTGGGCAATTATAAAATGTTTACTGGAAATGATCTAATTGTGTTGTATAAATTGATGAATTGGGACAAAGTTTGATATTTGCAGACAGCATTCTAAAGTAAGATGAAGGCTGGGTTAGAAAAGATAGGCAGGTTAGACTAAAGAAAATTGAAGATCCTTTAATGTTTACAAACTTATTGTTTGGGAGGCTTAGATCTTTGGCCTAGTGGATTCACCTAAGATATCAAAATGGATGCCTCATGTTGGACCAAACCCTTTCAGGGAAATGAAAACTGGATGTTCTGCACTTATTAGATGTCCTTTGACCCCTTATTTCAGCATAACAGTTTGACTTCTGTCTTATACTTTCAATCATAATAACCAGAGACACTCCTCTTCTCATAAAGTATTGCTTGCAGCGATCCCTTTATCTATAACAATTCCTTTGTCCTTAATTTTCTCCTACAACTCTACCTAACCCACACTATAAAAATCCCCAAATCCCTTTTGGTGGTGCTTCTCTTACTTTTGTTGCATAGTCCAGCATTTCATACCCTGAATAAATCTTTATCTTTCAGCTCTGGGGGGTCTCATTCTCTGTTTTAGTCTCACATTAACCACAAGTCATTTAGACAATATTAATACGCATTTCCTTATGAATATTAAAGGATACCAACATTATTAAGGATTTTATATAAAAATAATACAAAAAATTTGACTTAATTAAACATTCATACACATACACGAAATTTATAGAAAGGTGGCTTCAGAAATAGACACATATTCCGAAAGGCAAAGTGTGACAGCCTCACTGTCACTTTGCTCTCTGTGATTTTTGAAGCAACTTTAATAAAAATATGTATTTGTTGGTTTTTAGTTGTCTTAATGCTCCTGGATTCTTTCAAATGAATATAGTTGAAAGTCTTGGTGTCAAACAAAAGACACACTTACCAATTCATTGTAGATTTTATCTATTCTTTAATTAATTCCTTGTCAATGAATCCAACCAAGAATGATTTTCCTCCCATGATTGAGGAATTCCAAGTGGGTATCATGTGTTGTTTAGTCATAGATGTGGGCACAAATCTTATGGCCTTTTCATTTCCCTGATGAAATTTCTTACTATGGGATTACTATTTAAAGGTTTATTTACAATTTTTTTTTTCCTGGAATCCTACCATAGGCATCAGCAAAGACAACAAAAACATGGCATCTCAGAAACTGAGCCCACTCACTTTGTAGACACACTGTCTCTCCTTCAAGTGATCATTAGCTATCAGAGTACAAGGGATCAGACCAATAGAAACAAAAATGCCTAAAGCAAGCAAAGAAATAGACACAGTCAAATTCCTTCTAGCCAAACATCTTTGGAACCAACTATTTCCTATTTGAGAATTTAAAGTTAGTAGAAAACAGTGAAGCCATTTATTTTATAGCTGAAACAGACAAAGACAGAATACTCACAATATGTCCTGAATTATCTTTTTTCCTTGTTGTATTTATGGTCTAATTTATGAGCAAATAAGTCAAAGAATTTTACTGCATACATGTTTGAGTGGTAGTTTCTTTACAATGTATTTCAGTTACCACCATTGAGAACTCATTCCAAGTAATCATGCTGCATCTCATATGAATTGCAAAGTTTTGTCCTAGTGAGTTTTTGAAGATGAAGGAGAAAAGAGTAATTGATTCAGCAGGCACTTCAAGTGAATGCTGGACATCCATGTTTATTCATTATCCTTTATGACTCCTTAAAGCTCTCCAGGAGAATAACACCTCAAGGATAACATGTCAGCAATACAAAGTGATGACAAAGTCAGGCACTGGGCATTTGAAAGCCTGCATATTAAAAATTCCTTTCTTGGGTGAGGTGGAGGTCATGGCCCTGTTTTGTTTTCCAAACTCATCATAGCTTCAGAAGTCAAGTAAATGGAAAAAATCCACAAACTGTCTGGTCCAGTAAATGGGAAGTTACTGCCATAAAATCAATGGTGTGTAAGAGCATTTTTTTTTAGCTATAAATTATAGTCATGTTAATGCTAGCAAATAAATACAGTAAAATAAACACCCCATGCTAATTATCTCTCTCAAAAATCATTCTGGTTGGTTTAGGAAATGAATGGTTATTTTCTTCTATAGTTACAAGCTAACTGATGACTGTTTAAAAGCATATTTTTACATGTACAGGAATCTAACATCATGAAAAGGATGAAGAGAAGTATTTTCCCAAGGACATGTTAGTGCATGCTTGTAATCTCAGTTTGGGGGCCAGAGGTAGGGTATATGGAGCACACTAAGGGGGTTTTCCTGCATCTGTAGGCTCCAGGTTCAATTATAGAACTTGCCTCAACAAAAAGGGAGAGGTGATAAAAGGAAATGCCTGAGGCTACCATTGTCCTCCACATGCACACACATATGTATAAACATATATACATACACAAAGTGTACATGCACACACACACATACATAGAAATAAGTAGGCATGTATAAAACTCACACACACACACAGAGCCATATACACAAATTGGTGTCATAAAATGGTACATGGTCTTCTCAATTACCTTTTTTTTTTTTTTTTTTTTAAAGAAATACTACCTTTTGTTCTAAAACATTGCCTAGATTCTCGTATGTGTAGTATGTGTTTCTGACATTCAGACTAATTCACAAATTTAAAATGTGTTTTTTAGAGAATAACATAATATTTTGATTAATTTTTGGGGATTTCTTACAACACATCCTGTCACACTTGCTTCCCATTCCTCTCAGATCCACCCTTCCCAAAACAAAACAACAATAAAACACCAAGTCCACCAGATCATGGTCAAACTGCCGGTGTCAGCACCCTAAAAGAAAACTGAGTCCTTCCCTATCCCCACCCTGCTTGAAGTCATCAACTGTGAAGAGCTACAGTCCAGCATCTTCATCAGTTTTCAAAGACTCTCTTGAGTAGTTCATTTCTGAACAATTCTTGTTGTTGTTGTTGTTGTTGTTGTTTTTGGAGGGTGGGGGATGTTGTCACAGAAGCCCTCAGTGTCTCTCATTCTTAGTTATCAGTATGTAGTCATCCATACCACCGCAAAAGGAGCTTTCTTGCCCATAGCAGCCAGAAGCTGCACGATCGTGAACTTCCACGCCATACCTAGACATATTGTGATTGTGTTCATTGTTCAATACCATGTTTCATCTAAATGAAAGAAACATTCATAGAGAATACATATATATTGTTTAAAGTTCAGATACAAAGTAGCTTTGAATATGGGGTTTGGTTTTGCTAAGCCAATATCCTTGAATTACTTAGTTCTTGAACATTTTTTTTATTCTACATTAAACTTAAGATCATGAACTCAGAATTAGTTACTAATTCTGATTTGGATTTTATTAATATATTACTGAGTACCAAATTGTTTTCACTATATAGTGTAATTTTGTATATTTTATAATGTAAGCACTTAAGAATTTATCCACTCCCTTTAAAATATATATCCTTCCAACTTAAGTTGAATAATTAAAAGAAAGTCATGAATAGCCAAATTCATGAAAGAAGACATGATCTTGGGACCCAAAAGAAGACATGATCTTGGGACCTAGGTTCTAAAGCCAAATATTTGAAAATACTTTTCCTTTTGCTGTTGCTGTTTTGAGTAGAGTCTCACTATGTAGATCTAGTTGTTCTGAAACTGACTATGTAGATCATGCTGGACTTAAACTCACCGAGTTTCTCCGGCCTCTGCCTTCCAAATGCTAAGATTAAAAGTGTGTGCCACTCTGCCCAGCTGAAAATACTTCTATTTTTCCAAGAGACCTTAAAGAAAATATATATTCCATGGGGATGGCTAAAAACTCATTTGTTTTCTCTCCTTTTGGAAAGGGAGAACATCAGAAGTAAAAATCTATGTGTGTGTGCGTGTGTGTGTGTGTGTGTGTGTGTGTGTGTGTGTGTGTGTGTGTTTAACCAACCAGATTTTTTTTCACAAAACCCTAGAAAGTAGAAAGTCAATGACAACAACAACTGTGGAATAGCTAACATGCCACTATTTTTTATTAAAATATAATTACTTTACTGTCCTCCTTCATTTCCTCAATTTCCCCTTAAGCCCCTCCCATATACCTTATTTCTCTCAAATTCATGGCTTTTTAATTGATTATTATAGTTATATAGAAATGAACAAATATATAAAAACCCTTCTGAATCTGTTTTGTGTGATTATGAATTCAGGGCTTACACTTTGTACTAGATACCAATTAAGGGGCTCATCTGTGGATAAGATTAATTCTCCATTTCTCAGCAGTTATTAATTGCCGCATATAGTTCTCTGTCTAGGGCCAGAGCCCTGTGATATTTTCTTCTTCCAGGTTAGCATGTCTATTGTCATCATTAAGGCCTTGTTTAGGCAACCATGTTATTGAAGGATCATAAGAAATAGTGTCCCTAATATTTCTAGAAGTCATAATCTCACAGTGAACTTCCTGTTCCTCTGGCTTTTACAATCTTTTCCTCCCTCTCTTTCTCTATGTTTCCTGAGCTTTGAGTGAATGAATTGTGTTACAGATGTATACAGTGGGGATAAGAACCCTATGATCGGTTGATCTCTGCATTATGACAATTTGTGATTTTGTGTAGTGGTCTCCACTTGTTGTATAGATAAGCATATTTCATGTGGGATAAGAGCTATACTTATCTCTGGCCATAAGGAAACATTTTATAATGCAGTAAGCAGTTGTGCTGGTCTAGTAAAGCTTTAGTAGTAGGTTCCATTCTAAGATCAGTAAGCTCAGAAGTCAAATCTAGTTGACTAAGTTTCCAGTATTAGACATGGTTCCCTCTTGTTAAAGTATTATTAAGTCTAATTAGATAGCTATTGGTTACCACCAAGATAAGAGTGCCAACATGACACCTTTAGAGCTGGATATCATGCTATTCTCCTCTTTAGTGTGGTTTGTAGGCCCCATAACTGGTTAAACTAAAGATTGCTTCCTCCCTTAGCATCTTGCAGTACTATGGAAGCTAGAATATAGGAAGAAGACTTTCTGGTCCCATCTGGCCTAATTTTTCTAAGACTGCTTCCCCAAATATATGATATCTTTAGCAATAGGCACTTATGTTCAACCTCTAGGAAGCAACCAAGGAGATAGAAATAGCCCATATTGTCTTGAGAGTCACATGTACTACCATGACCAACAGCTCAAAAAGAGGTCTCCTGTGTCTGGATTATTCTAGATAATTTAGGATTCTTAGGAGTACCTTTAGTCTAAATATCATAATTTCATTAAGCTATATATACTCATTTTTATATTACATATATAATTATATGTTACACTTAATTTTGCTAGATATAAAGTGACACCATTCCTTAAGACTTTTTCAAACACCTTTAGTGTCATTTTTTTCCCTTCCTCCCTCTATTTACATTTGCACTGACCTCCTTTCTCACCTCTCCCATTTTTCCAGTGTCTACCTTAATTGTCTTCATTCTCCCTGTTCCCTAATATTCACCTCTCTATTTGCTCTTCCTTGCCATGGCTCCTCTTCATTCTCCTGATTTCTGGGACGACTCCAGATTACATTCTCACATTTGAAGATGTGGAGCTATGGAGGAAGAGGAGGGAGAACATTCACAGTTTTGAATATACCTCTGTAAGTGATGTGGTTATATACACTTGACAGTGGAGATGAGAGTGACCTTGCAGACTTAGACTCTTGGATAATGCTGGGAAACAGCTAAAGGAATCATAACAAGTGTGAGCAAATGACATCAGCATCGTGGGAAAAGGTTGACACAGTAATGGAAAGTGACATCCACTCAGCATCTAGAGCTGGAATTCACTGATATGAAAAGTGTCATTCAATAGTTAACATCTGACAAATAGGGATTCAAGATGTAGGACTTAGAGACAAGAATGCCCGGCCCTCTCTCTGGTAAGATGAGACCATGTGGAATACTTAGATTGATACAAATGGGTTAATATTTAAGACAGAGCTAGCCAATAAGAAATGCTAGTAACAGACCGACTATATATATATATGTATGTATATATATACATATATATGTATATATACATGTATATATGTGTGTGTGTGTGTGAAAATTCTTGTTATTGAATCTTGTGATGATCATTTGAGAAATTAGTTTTTTTAGAACTTGAAATATAGCCAACACTGTGTAGATCTCATTTTTAACCCTGAGAAAATCTTTGTGCTGAATCGGAGGTCACCAAATCTGATGATTAACACAGAGTAGAACTTCATGAGAATTCATCAAATTTAAAATCCATAAAGGATTTTGCATTTTCAGAGATAACAGAACTATGATTTTGTACCCAAAGGGAAGCAAATATTTCTTTGATACTATGATACTATAAGGACATCTATTTTATAAGATCAACAAAATGCCTGAAGGGAGGCACTAAACAATTCTCTGTTCATCTAGTAAGAAGAATCAAAGAAATGTGTACAACACATTTGTACAAGAAATGACCACAGAACAACCCAAGACTTCACCTACATGTGCACGTACTCACACGCACACGCACGCACGCACACACACACACACACACACACACACACACACACACACACACACACACACAAATGGAAAATACAACCCAGAGAGCTGGATTTGCAGTAGCAACCTTCTGTTATGGGTCTCTAGCTTAGAGGTGTGTGTGTGTGTGTGTGTGTGTGTGTGTGTGTGTGTGTGTGTGTGGTCCTGTAGTGGTTAAAAGTGAAAGACCATCTATCTGATAACTCCAGTAGTATGGCTTTGGAGGATTTCATTTCATCACCGAAGAATCCCTCTTGGTGTAGTAGCCAATAGATGTCTGTACTTGGAGTGCTTCAGGGTAGTCCACCTCTGATTTCTCACAGACATGACACTGTACTACGTTGAAGCTATGGTCCAAGGTTTCTCTGGCTTTGTGGAGTGGCTCTAATACAAAAATGTTAATGTACCATCAATGCTACACTATAGGTATCATGGAAAGGAGCTGAGGAGACACTTGTTCTGCAGAATTAGCAAGCCTGGTTTCTGAGACTGGGTGTCTGACTAATTCTATGAAGCTGAAGAGGACTTCAGGCAGTTGCCCATCCAGCCCCTACCACCTTCACACTCACTCATTGCTGTTCATAGAACTCACTAAGGAAGTAAGAAAGTACTCCATAGCTCTCCCTCACAGAGCTTTACTCAGACATTCTTTAGCGAGACTCCTGTGCCTTCACCTGGAGGGCACAGCACAAAAGAAGCTGAAGAGAAACCCTCGCTGGCACCAGCCATAGGCCCCTCTTGTTTGCTAGTACAAGTATCTCAGCTAGAAGGAATTCAACCTGACTTCACATGGCATCCACTCCTACCTGTTGACCCCTGGCAATAAGTGCAATGGGAAGATTGGAAAACTTCAGCCAACATTATTTTCCTAACTGCTAAATTTGTCTGAGGCCATGTGCTGTGTCAGCATCCCCAGAGAACAGAAATGCTCAAAGTAACAGAGATACTAGCAAGATGCCTCAGAAACCACCCGTTATGTGATGGAGGCCACTGTTTCTACAAGAATAGTCACTTTTTTTTTCTCTCTGCACTACATTTACCTGATCTACTAGAGTACACACACCATCTGTGAAACATAGAGAGGGTACGGCTCTATGATTCTGACTTTGTACACACAGTATCTAAACACAGTACCCATAAACAAGGTGTATTTTCTTGAAAAAAATTGCTTATTAAGGCTGGCACACAAAAAAGTGGTTATTGTGTAACAGTGTACAATCTCAACACAGAGACATGAAAAATATGAAGAAACAGGGTAACATTATACCTCCCAAAGTTTGTAATCTCTCTTCTGTAGATGTCACTGGAAATAACACCTGGAAAAATTTCAAAAAAGGGTAGGCTCGATGGTTTTCTGGGTAAAAGTGTTGGTTGCTAAGCTGGGGACCTAAGATTAGTGATCCCTCAGACCCACATGGTGAAAGGAGAAAATTAAATGTTACATGTTGTCTTTTGACCACCTTCTGCATGCCGTAGGAAGTGTACACACTCACTCACACACACACACACACACACACACACACACACACACACACACACAATGAGCACATGTACAGAAATAAAAATACATGTAATAAAAATCCAAAAAAAATTATATCTAAAAGTTCAATGAAATGCAACAGAACACAGAAAAATGGTTCAAAGCAATTGTAAAGACAATGTTGGATATGGATTAGTATTCAGAAAAAGGTAAGATTTTGAAAAGAGACTAATTGTAAGTTTTATAAATGAAGTGCTGAACAAGTAAAATCTGAAATATGCTGAATGTCTCAACAATAGATAAGATAAAAAGGAACAAATTTCAGACATGAAAGAATGTCTTTTAGTAGAACCGAATACAAGAGGCAGCAATACACACATACATCTCCACCCAATTGATTCTTCACAGAGGTGCCAAAAATGTAGATTTGAGGAAGGGCATACTACTAAACATCACCAAGAAAATGACAATGACATGGAGAAGACTGAAACTCTGCTCTTGTTGATCACACTATACAGAAATCAAACCAAAATGGAACAAAGTCCTTAATGAAGACCTAAAATTCTGAAGCTACTAAAATCTAAAATATAGAAAACTCTTACAGATATAACCTCAACCAAAAATTACCTGGGTATGACTCAAATAACCTATGAAACAAATGTGAGAATTGCAAACCAGGGTTGCCCAAATTAAAAGATTTCTGCACAATCAACAGAATGAATAGAGTGGGGATGAATAGAATGAGAGAAAGTCTTTTTATTTTTCAGTCTGGAATTCTCCGTAAGGCTCTTGAGAACTAGGAGTCCACGGGTGTTCCAAATGCCTGGCTTAAGAGACTCCAATGTTCTTTGGGCAGTAATGAGGCTCGAACCCAAAACCTGCATACACTGGGAAATTTACCTAACATTTTGAACATTGTAGAAAATCCCTGCTAGCTACTCATGTGATAAAAGATTACTGCCTAAAATATTGTAAACTTAAAAAGGTTAAAATCAAACAATTCATTAATAATCTAACCAAAATGGGTTAATGATTTCATTATTTAAAGTCTAAAAGAAATATGAAAAGGCAAAACATACACAAACAATTGCTGAATAATATTAGCTGTGATAACATGTGAATGAATACTGCAATTGACTTCCATCTTACATTAATTTATGGCTATTATCAAATCATAAATAAAAGTACTGATGAGGAATAATATTGGGAAAGTAAACTAATTAAAGCATCATGGAGTCAAGGATATTATGGATGTCCCCCAAAAGATGATAAATAAAACTACTATTTTACTGCTAGTTTACTCCTGGATACATACCCAAAGGAGAGACACCAGCATTTAAAAATCACACCTGCATGTCTTATGGTTATTGTGCAACTTTTAACACTAATCAAAATATGGATTCAGCCTAGGTGCCACCAACAAAAAAGTAAGTGGGCTAGGCGAGGCTCAGTGGGTAATACACATGCTGTTCTAGCATGAGCATGAAGACCTGAGTCTGAATCCTCAATCCCTGCAGGGAAACCATATTATGGCTGCAGTATTCTGTAATCCCAGGGCAGGGGTGTGGGCTGCACAGTCAGAGCAGAGTGCTCAGAGATTGCAGGACAGCCATCATAGCTCCTAAGGCAAAGTTCAGAGTCAGTGGAGAGACTGTCCTAACAAGACCCAAGACCAGATGCATGAAGCAAGTATTCTAATATCAGCCTATGGCTGCCACATATACATAGGCACATAATACTATATACACAGGCATGCACATGCACACACAAAAGTGTTCCTGTACAACATACACACACACACACACACACAAACACACACACAAAAAATTGCAAAGACCATAAATAGTCCAATTACATTGAGGAAAATTAACCATATGTTACTAGGGGCACCAGGCCAATCTATAAAAGTTTGCTACTATAAATTCCAAGAATATGTTCTTCTGGGAAAAGGTAAACTAGGAATGTTCTAGAAACATGAACAGTAGTTAGAATATAGGGGAAATGGAATTAATAGTTTGAACATGGGAATTTCTAGGGTAGCAAAGCTATACCTTATCGGGCTATAGTGCTGACTGTATATCACATATTCACAAGCATAGGATTGCAGCACCAGATGTGAAGCATGGACTTTGGGTATAGGTTTTTGAATTGTAAATGTGTTTCATTTGGGGGTGCTATATATACCTGGGTAGAAACAATGTTATAAACTTCTGCAATTTTTGCTCAAAATTTTAGTGAACTTAAAACTTCTTCAACTCATAGTTGTTTAAATAAATCAGGTTACATGACTACTATCTCAGTATTAAGATCTCTACTACCCCCCCACCCCGGTTCAATTCCTAGACCCCATGCTAAGTTTCTCACAGTTGCCTCTTACTCCAGCACCAGCAAATCTCCTGTCCTTTGCTGGTCTTATCTGTACTCACACCTGCTCATTCTCTCTCATATGCACACACCAACTGACTTTTAAAATACTTACAAATAAAATATAAGATTTCACATCATTTTATATTAAGTCTAAACTATTGTATTCTATAAAATACATAAATTTGAATATTACAATACTCAGCTGCCTCCCAGATTAAGCATTTTTAAAACCCCTAGTGCTAAAGTCTTGCTTGTAGTTTACATACAGGACTAAGCCATACTAGGAACTAGAGAGGGTCAGAAAACAAGGGACACCCAAGGACACATTTCCCAAGGTGGCCATTTGCCTACCACTCATGAGCTCAGCAGATGGCTTAAAGGCAGAGGGGGTGGGAATGGCTGGCACCTCATAGATTGCCAGGCTCCGTCTGGGCTCCTGATAAATATTAATTAAATGAATTGAATCCATTGAAGAGTACTGGCCATGGTGCCAATTATGACAGCCAGTCTTTGTTTTATGTATTATTCTCAAATCAGCAGACAAGGAAACTGATCTGTCATTATCAACACTGAATGAGATACAGAGACACAGCCAAGTTAGAACTCAAATGCATACCTATTTCGTAGAATCTACTTTATTAACATGTTAATAAAATCGTACCTAAGGAATATTATAATTAGTGACTCATTTAGAAATGAAGTTATAATGCTTGAGCAAAAGCAATCTGTGTGTGATAGACGGAAAGCCTGAGTTGCCATTGCTTTGCCTGGGGCCATAGTAGACAAGGAAGAAACACAAGAGTCCATATTCATTCACAAACAGAAGTTTATGTTTTGGGAGTTTGTGAAAAATTGGGAAAGGGTTTTTTGAGCCCCTGAAATGAAACCATTCTGAGGAACTTACCTCTCTGTATACTCTGTAGTTTCAGGAAAGTGAAGGCTTTAGGCTTAGTTAGCTATGATCACAATGGGTGATACTCCTGAAGAATGCATGTTGAAACATAAAAACAAAACAAAACAGAAACAACAACAACAAAACAGGTACTCAAAAGCATCTCTAACTTAAGGTACATTACATGAGCACTGTCATTACATGTTCTGAGTTGAATAGACATAACCATACATTCTCTTTGTTACAAGGAGGAAGCCATAGTGTTTTCCAGTCTTGTCAGCCTGCGGGTTCAGATGAGGATTCATTAATATTAATGTGCAAATTCCTCAGGCTCACTCATAATGGCAGGACTCTTTTCCTAATGTGCAGTGTCTGAAAATGTCAGCCAGTTATCTGGGAATCCGTATGTGTTTCTCTGTTTCTTTACTTGCCTTCTTGTTAATGGACACTGCCTAGCAGCTTCCTAGGAGGAAGCACCTGGTCACCTTGCTAGGCACCAAAGTTACACTAAGGGAATTATGTCTGCTCACCCATCATGTGCTTATTCACCAGGGTTCAGGTGGGCCTCTAATGAAAGTAGTTGTTATGAGACCTCATGTGTCAGGCTTGCTCCTCATGGCACAAGTGCAGAAGTTTGGCTCCTCTGTTTTCTTTCAGGAAAGACAATAAATATTGAGTTCATGAAGAAGCATTCCCTTGTGGCTGGAGCACCAGTATCACCCACTGAGTTTTCTAATACTTCTCCATATGTTTACTAGGTACTCATTTTGATGGGTAAGATCTTTCATGCAATATTTTGATTGTACTACAGTTTCTTAAGATACAATCAGGAACCCTCTATACTCTCCTCACTTCCAAGAATATACATCAAATGACATCCCTTTCATGTTGAGGAAACCGACGATGAAGCAAATAATATTCAAACATGGATGGGCTCTCCATCAGCCTAAGGTAATTGCAAGGTAAAAATGTGGCAATGATATAAAGCAGAGAATGTACAGGAGACAGGGTGAAGGTATTGCCAAAAGATGTGAACTTGCAGTCATTCAGTTATCCCTCAATTATACAGGAAACATGAAATCTGTAGGTTTTCTTCATCCTCAAAACATAATGATGAAGAAAATGAAGGAAAAACACAATAAATAGACAAAAAATACAACAACAGATGATTTTGTTTTGGCAAAATATAAAAATTCACCAGCTAAAACACAGCCAGTACATATGTCCAATTAATAAATTGTGGTTAGGGACCTATCTCTTTGAATAATGAATCGTGGAAAATAGAGATATTAGGCAAATCATTATAGGAAAGGAAAAAGTATGCTTAGGCAAGCCAGGTCATGCTGGTAAATTAAATATCTTTCAAGTTACTTTATGAATTCATCTGTGACTTCTCAATTGATATACACTCATGCTGATGTCAAACGGTAAAGGGAAACAGAAAACACATGCAATCTGCTTAGTACTTTACATTGAATTATGTGTTCATCGTGCAATACACACTTGTGTGAAAATAAAATGAAACAAATGAACAAAAAAGATAGGTAAAATAAGTAAGTCCATTGCCCCTTAGGCATCTGTAGACCCAAAATGCATATTTCAAGGAAACTTCCCTAATTTAGTATAACCAAAAACTTCACTTCTTGGATGTAAATACAGAGAATATGGTTGCAAGATTTGTGATTTAATTTAACCTGGACTCTGGCAAGAACAATTTTAATGTTATTTGGAGATATATAGGTACATGGGATTATACATATTTTATTTTAATTATACAAGTAATTGTCTCATATTGAATTAATAATCTGTTCTTCCTCATAAAAACATTGCTACAAAAATGTTCACTTTCCTTTTACTGTGTCCCATGAAACTGAAGCATGCATCTCAGAGACTTAAGGAATGTGGTCAGTGCTAATGCAGTGGACTTTCCCAGTTCCCACAGCTGGAATAATCACAAACCAGTAGGTCTTCAAGTTCCCTCCCACATTGAATATCAATTTTATCTCCTTGATAATTAGGTAAACTTTACTTTGAATGAAGAAACAACAACAGTTTATGAGTTCACATCATCTATAATTGATATTAGATGATGCTTAGAATTATCTTTGAGTGAGAAATAAGATTAAGACATCTTAGGCTTCATCTGTATGGTTATATCATGTTGGATTCTAGACACTGTTGAAGGAAATATTTTTAAACTGTTAATATTATAGTATTAGAGGAAACTAAAAAAGAATAATTAAAATAGAATAGGCATGTATTAGAGTAGACTAAAGATGGTTCCTTCTTCACTTGTTCTGGATACTTCTTGGAATGATTGCAATGAGCAATGCTAACTATGAACATTATTATTAATGAAGTATCCATGGTGATGAGTAAACACATAAATATAATCTGCTCATTTCCTGCAATATTTACATTTGTTTTGTTTATTGAAACTGCTCTGATTTGGGGATACCCATACGTCTATAGCTAAATGAATATGAAACTTGATCCCAAATGACTATTTTTTCTGTTCGTTTTTAATGTTCTACAGAATTTGTTTATGTAAACTTACCCATAGCTTCAGCCCACCTCTGCATCTGCTGCTGCCACTTTTCCTGTTAAGCTCAAGCATGTTTTCCCCAGTCAGACAGAACCATGACAGTAGGAGAGATAGATTTAACAGTTACATACTTTAATAATTGGAAACACTCTGACTTGGACAGATCATGATGGGAAGATAATTTTAATACTAAAAGGCACTCAGTGTATACCAGCAAGGAGTGCCAAAGAGGATTGAAAAAGATGACAGATGGTCAATATATTCTAACCAACTGACAAGTGCAATTGCCGTAGTACAGTAGTTTCTAAGCCGTGCATTTCCCAGGTCAAGAAAGAATGCATTTGATGCACATGATTAACAAATGCCCAGTGTAATGATATTTAATGAATGAATGTTTTAAACAACAAAAGGGTATTTATAAGTACAATAAGAATGCATTTCTTAAAATTTTGAGTACAGTGAGAAAAATATTGTATTCTGCCTTTACATATTAGAGAATTTCAGTGAATGCCTTAAGACCCCAAAAGAAATACTTTCACACAATCAAAAGCACATACATAAAGTAATTAAAATGTTCTACAAATTTGCATGTCTTTATAGAAATTTAAATTAGGTATGTGATTAGAAATGTCTAAAAGGTAATTTGTGCATCAAGTTTATTCCTTGTTAATGGCTTTCTTAGACATGAATTTGTTTATATTTATGTAGGTTTGTATGAATTAAATAGGTTTAAATAGGTATTGTTTTGCTTCATATATTATTGCTTTGATCCAAAGAGAGAATTCTTATTCTAACACCAGTAAGGACTTCACCTCTTACCTAGAAAAATGTGACCATTGGCTAGTCTTCAAATATACAGCAGATTAGAAATTTCAGATTGGATATTTCAGTAAAAACAAAAACAAAACATGTTTCTTGATTTCAAATATTATATTGGATGTGTGGATTTTTAACCTTAACAATGCCTCTGAAAATGGGGATACATACAAAGGAAGATGCCCCACCCAGTGCCCAGATTAGAGACTACCCTATTAAGAATCATCTGTTCCCCACAGTGGCAGGATTTCCTAGGACATTTTTTCTCCTGCTCACTATGAGAATAGGACAGAGAAGTCTGGCCAGATAAAATCTGGTTGAAACTTGGAAGATAATCATGTTCAGTTGCTAATTTACATTAAGTTTTAGCTCTGCCAGCTTCAAAAATAAACCCAAAGACAAAGCCAGGTGACCTCAAATAACTCCAGAATTGTATGGCCACCTGAACAACAATATTTTGAAGCTTTTCTTATCTTGTGTAGTCCCAAATTAGGCAGAGAAGATCACAGTATATTTCTGACTTTCTTAATGTGTTTATTCATGTCATCTTTACCACTGAGTAATTGCCAAAGTTCCATCTATTAGTTTTTCCATCCTAGTGATATGATAGTATTCAGAAAGGTTAATTACAATTTAATTTTTTGGTTTGAAATAGCAACTGTATCATATCTTAAGCTAACTTCTCAGTCTATCAGAGTACAACATAGTCTGGAATTTGTATTACTCTTCCAACAAATTCAGATAATCTCATACTGGGTCAGCAGCCCTGGCACTTGCTAGAGATGGAAATAATCCCAAATCAGCCCTTCTGGATTTCTAGCTGTTGCCAGTTCAACCTTGGTACTGGTGTCAGGGGTTCCTCTTTATACAGTGTCTAAAAACTTGACATTGACAATTGCTTTAGTTGCTTTTTTGTGACTATAAAAAAATATCTAAGACTAGATTCTCTATAAAGAAAAGTTGTTTAGATTTAAAAAAGGGAAACTGGACTTTATGATTTATTCAGCTCATAATGAAGGCTTTTGTGGCTGTATCAATACATAATAGAGGGCAGGATGGCTGAAAGACATGCAAGAAGAAACAATCAAATAGACAGAAACCTGGAACAATGTGAGGAATTCTTCTTTCAGAATCTAGATGAGATTCCTACTGAAAGTTTGGATATCCAAAGTTTGATCTTGGCTTAGTGTATACCTCACAATGCTTCTACCACTTCCCAGCTTTGCCACTTGAGGACCAACGTTCCAGTATGTAGATGCTGGAAGACATATTCAGAATATATCCACATCATAGCACTAACCATGATTGAGTTCTAACATATCAAGTACATCAACACTTGGTTCACCTTACTATTAAAGCACCCAGTAAAACAGATGAATATTATATCTATGTGTACCAGACTCAGCGTTTGGTGCTAGGGGATCTAAACACTCAGAACACTCATTCTTTTCCTCTCTTCATTACTCTGAGAATGTTCTTAACTTCTTCCTTTAAGATGATCTTGTTTTCCCTCATGGAACCTATTATTTCTATCAAATATTATATTGCTGACTTGCTAGAACAAAAAGGAACATAAGTTCAGAAATATAATAATAAAAAAGATACAAGCTGAGAAGGTATTATTTATTAACTCATGAGGCTAAGAATCCAAAATATTTTGTTAAACTATACATCTTGGAAAAGTCTATGTCTAATAGTTCACTTGTAGCTGATACTGTAAAATATTATCCTATGGGTCTGTGTGTTTACTTACATATTTTAAAGACATGGATATGAATGCAACACCTCTTTGTTATTCTTGTTCTCTTCATCTATCAACAGCGTTGCTGTCAGATCTTTTCAGAATTTTACAGCACCCAGCCTAATACACTAATTGATGCAATCAGGTGATTCAACATCTTGTTGTAAGTGCTTTACCTCCATTTGTTTATACTGGGGCTGGTTGTGCTTTTATATATCATTTAACCTAGCCAAACAAGTTTCAATGCTTCAGTAGACTGATTTTATTTTTGTGGAGTTCAGTTTGCCTGAATCAAAAAAAGTATTTCCAAGAGAAAACAAATGAAAGGATCAGGCTGATGGGCCAGGTGCAGAGCCACAGACAGCTGGTACAGCTGAAGGGTCCAAGTGTGTGTTCATGAGATATTATAATTCTGAAACAGTTGCCTTGGCATTATCTTTCAAAGCTAGACAACAGGTTCTGTTCAGAATTTCAATGATCGGTTCTGGACCAGTTCTGTATAAAATAGATGCAACTTTGCTTTGAAGTCCTGTTGATTGAGCAGGTTGAGTGGGACATGACAGTATCACCTTCTTCTTGAGAAAGAACCCTGTTCATCAACTTCATGGTGCAAAAAGATGGTCCTAATCTACTTGGGTTCTGCATATCTCCAGCTCTAGAAGAGCCTAATCAAAGCCACTGACCTCAGGGAGGCCAGACACTGCCAAGTTCTGAATAAGCCACCCAAGCCAGCTCCAAAGAGCACTCTCAAGAATCCCTGTGATATTTTCCCCTCTTAAGCAATCTTTATTGGACAGCCCAAGGGGGCAAAATAAAAAAAAAATAAAAATAAAAAAAAAATGCTGTGTTTTCATTTTATAAAAGTAGAAAGCTGGCTAATGTTTTCTTTCATTTACTAACCCCAGATGTTCCTCTGAGGAATATGTGAACATAGCATTCTCTCTGTCTACCATATTTTACTTAGGTTACCCAGTCCTCACTCCATGGCTCTACAGGGGAATTCATCTGGAAAGTGACTCAATGTCTTGGAACATAGAGATTCTTTTTTTTTTTTTTTTTTTTTTTTTTTTTAATGTCAGTATCATGCATCTGCTGTTGCTGGGCAGTGATACCTGTGCACACATGCCAAAAAAAAAAAAAAAAAACCATACACAACTAAGGGCCCTGCTGCAACCTAAATTTAAAATTGTGTTTATTCATAAAAACAAAATAATGAAAAACTTGATGCATTTATTACTATTTTAAATTAACAGACACTTTTGGGGTACAAAAATAAACAGTGTAAATTGTTAACAGATTTTTCTCCTTTGTACCTGGAAGAAATAACATAAAATATGCTTTTTAAATGTGTACAATATGGTTTAATAAATTTTGAGTCTCGCTCTGCTCTTCTCCTCCCTCTAGCTCTTGGCTGACCTATCTGGGACAGCGGACACTCCTTCCATTTTCCAGCAAAGAATGTGCTTGCTCTTCTAACTTACAGTAGCCTGATGTTTCTAATCAAATGCAAGGCTTAAGGGTTTAGCTGAGTAGAGAAGAATGCATTAAGTGCAGATAAGGTACTCTGAGTGTTACTCTCTCATTCCTAAACTGAATAAATAACAGTTGAGGATATATTCTCCAGATTCACTCTAATGGTTCTGACTAATTTAATCAGATATTTTTTTCTAGATGAAGGTTAATTTTCCTATTTCCCATATTTTAAAAATTAACACAGCTAAAATTCATTCCTGGCAGCACAAAGACAGAGTAGTTAGTTGAATAAATGCAATTATTTTGTTGCCAAAAGTGCACAAATCTGGGCACCAGAAAAAAAGGAACTGAGCTAGCCATTTCTCTGCACTTGATTTTCATTTTAAGAATGGGTGCACATTCTCATGCTTTTAAAAACAAAGGCAAATATTTTTTTGATAATGTTTTCATTTAAATTTGAAACGAGTTTGTTTTACATGTGTATCCCAGTTCCCACACCCTCCCATTCTCCCCTGTTCCCCCCACTAACTCCTATCACATCCCTTTTCTGCTCCCCAGGGAGGATGAGGCCCTCTATGGGGAGTCTTCAAAATCTGTCATATCATTTGGAGCAGGGCCCAGGCCCTCTCCCATGTGTCTAGGATGAGACAGTATCCCTCTTTGTTGGATGGGCTTCCAAGCTCCATTCGTATACTAGGGATATTTACTGATCAATTATTATGTAGTTGAAATTTCAGAGGGAACATCATTGCAGAAGGCAGGTTGTACAAGAAAAGTGAGATGGTTTGGTATCCCTTCTTATCCCTTCTCCCCTTGACACAGGAAATGGCACATGCTAGACAGAGAAACAGTGGTATGCATCACAGAGGTCATAGACTTTTAGACAATGGAGCGAGAAGCATATATCTAGAATTCATTTCCAAAGGCATTGTGCAGGGTGCCAATATTTTGTTGGCCATATCAAAAATATATGAAACGAAAATTTTTTAGTTTTTGTGGCATTGAGACTGATAAGTAAACTACATCAGGACAGTATGAAGCTACAAGATAAAACTACAGAAATCTGGCCATGGGGAAGAGTCATAGTCAAAAGCCAAGAATTATAGCTCAGGGGAAACCCATCATTGCGCAAATCACAGGGAAGGAAACACAAAACTTGGAAATGATATAAGTATGAAAAGAGTGTAAACAGAATAATGCAGACCTAGAATGTAATTCCTTTTTGACTTTCAGTACATTAAATAATTGACTTAAAACAGTTAATCCAATGATGGAAATAGTAAGTATGTAAGGGATATCTTGCACCTGATAGGCATTAGAACCTCAATAAATGTTAATAGGCACCCTCTCAGGTATCCGTAAAAATTGGATATATAAGCAATACTACTGTTCCACAGTAGCATTAAAAGAAAATGTTATCAGACAGAGAATATGGGATGCACAGAAACTGTGATATTGTGTACCAAAATGACTGGAGTTCTGAGGAGTGGGGAGCATGCTTCTTCACTACTAAGCTAGATCAGACTTCTCCTGACTCTCTTCAGGATAGCATATGAGCATCACAACATCCCCAGCTAAATATACCTTTTTCTCATCATTTAGAAATCATTTAACTTCTATACATATGAAAATACATATATTATTGTTTTTATCCACCTGAACTGGAACATTTCTTTCCATCCTTGTTGCTCCCTAACTGGGAGCCAAATCCACTGTTTCCCCAACCAGCCTTTCCCATTGTTTAAAAGGCAATCAATTCATATCTTAACTCTAATGGCCTATTCCTCTCACAGGTTTCTAATGCTCCGCAGTGTTTGTAAAGCAAAATCCAGACATTTCATTAGCAACCATGCGTCCAGCCAGTGTCACTGTGCCATGTCACCAAGCTCCTACTTCAATAACAGAGCCACAAAGGCTTCAACATTAAATGTCTTTAGGAACAACCTAAATTTTGTTCTATACCTTTTCAATTTTGGGTATTAGTCTAGACTAACTTTTTCTGACAGAGCATCATTGAGGGTCCAATTTAGATTGAGTTCCCCTATTATCTTTCTAATATTTTCATTTCCAATGTCTATCTTTAATCTTTAGATTAAAATTATATATTCCCTGTATATGTAAACTTTACTATATATTTCTTACACTATGGAATTTAAATACCACAAAGCAGGTATCTTGACTCTAGCTACAATCTTCTACCATCTAGTGTCAATTATATACACGGCACATTATTAAATTGCCAATATATATTTTAGAATATAAAAATGAATGAAATGCCAAATTAAATATGGTGACTAAGATGCTGAACATTAACATTATGTATAATATTGCATATTAATATGCTGTATGAGACCTCTGCTCAGTCCTCTTTGTGCTTTTTAGGTGTTATTTCACAATTTTGTTGAAGATGTCTTCTAAGACTTTTAAGTTTTAGTTTGGTCACAAATTATATTATTTTAACTGTTGTAAAAACACACATAATAAGTTTTGTATATGGAACATGTCAATACATTCTGTGGTTGCTCTAATTTTATCTGTGCATTATTTAGAGATTTTCCATTCTGTTTTCTGTTAAAATAACAAGGCTGTTATAGATATTTACCACTACTTTTGTATCTTCCTTGTTTAATTCAAGAGACCAGGACTTCTGTAAATGATTATTTTTTCTTTAATTTTCTTTAATTTTAAATACCAGTCCCAATTCCCCCTACCACTTCCCCATCTTAATCTCTCAGAGAGGGTGAGGCCTCCCATGGGGGAACCACCAAAGTCTGTAGCATCATTTGGGGCAGGACCAAGCCCTCCCTCCCCCAGCTATATCTAGACTGAGAGAGTATCCCTCCATAGGGAATGGGCTCCAGAAAGCCCATTCATGCATTAGAGATAATTACTGGTTCAACAGCCACTGCCCCCATATATTGCCCAATTTACACCAACTGTTACCCATAAGCAAGGGGTCCAGTTCAATCTCATGCAGGTTCCCCAGCTGTCAGTGAGCTCCCACTTGCTCAGGTCAGCTGTTTCTGTGGGTTTCTCCAGCCTGGTCTTGACACTTTTGCTCATCACTCCTCATACTCTACAACTGGATTCCAGGAGTTTAGCTAAGTGCTTTGTTGTGAATCTCTGCTTCTGCTTCCATCAGCTACTAGATGAAGGCTCTAGGATTGTATTTAAGGTAGTCATCCATCTCATTATAAAGGAATAGCATTTAAGGTAGCCTCTCCACTATTGCTTAGATTCTTAGATGGGGTCATCCTTGCAGATTCCTGGGAATTTCCCTAGTGGCAAGTTTCTCGTTAATACCATAACAGCTTCCTCTATGGATAAAAAAAAGTGTGGTAATTTTATACAATGGATTAATACTCAGTAGTTAAAAAAACGACATGTTGAAATTCACAAGCAAATGGATGGAGCTACTATCCTGAGTGAGGTAACCCAGACACAGAAAGATAAACATGTATATACTCACTTATAAGTGGATATTAGACATAGAGCAAGGGATAATTTACAACACCAGAAAAGCTAGGAAATAAGGAGGACCCTGAGAGTGACATACATGGACCCCCAAAGAAGGGGAAAGGGCAACATCTACTGAGTAAATTGGGAGCAACGGGGAGGGCAGAGGGAGTTAGGAGACAGAGAAGGGGTGAAGGGGAAGGGGGCAGTAACAGGAGGGATCAGGAAAGTCCAGTTGGGGGAAGGACAGAGAAGAGCAAGGAAAGAGATACCCTGTAAATTGTTCTTAAAAGTACAGAGAATAGATAATTTTCTATATCTAGGGAAAGCTTTCAAAATGTCATGAGTAAGTGCAATATTTGCTATTGCTTTTCAAAAGTCTTTCTTGCCAGGCCAGGAGAGTTCTGTTTTAGCTGTTAACTTTCCATATTTTAGTTACTTCTTTTTAATTACTGAGGTTATAACTACATCCTCGACTTCTTGATATCCTATAATTTTCTACTTCATTAACCCTGTGAGTGTCTAGCCTGAGTGCCATAGCACTTTTACAACTGTGACTTAATTACATTGCCATTTCAGGAATTTATAGTTTCTTTTGAAATACGCTTCTCTGTTTTCTAGTGTTTTTCTCTGCTTTGAGACTTGAAATGGAATGACGTGTATGAACTTAATTTTGTAATGTCCCATATTTCCCCTGGCTTTTTCCTTTTTCTTTTCCTCTCTTTCTTTCTTTCTTTCTTTCTTTCTTCCTTTCTTTCGTTCTTTCTCCTGTCTTTCTTTCGCTCTTCTTCTTTTAATGTCTGTGCTTCATTTTTTTTTATATTTAAGTTTACAAACAGTATCTTTTGTTATATATAATTTTAAAATCAATTTAACTATAATTCTGGTACTCAAGAAATTGAAACAGAATTGCTCCAAGTTTGAAGCTGTTCTAGGATATACAGTGAGACACTGTTTTAAAAAAGAATCAATTCAAAAATTGCAGTTTAAATTGATTGTCAATTACTGTAGTATTTAAATATAGACTTTGATTTTGTGTTTTTAGAAAACTTGATTTTTGTTAATACTGACCCCATGGCCACCAACTTCAATAACTGGCTGATTTATGTCTGTGTCTCATTGAGAGCTAAGAATTTCAGAGAGAACTTTTTGGGAAACCTGGATAGCCTCGTGTCTCTCTACTATGCTAGGGAACATATAGGATGAAAAGCAAAATAAATCAGTGTGTTGAATTGCACTTTTTCAAGCCTATTTTTCTGTTTCTTCCAGTGTTATGACCTTCTATTCAGAGGCACCACAGAAAGCCCGGTACATTTACAGTAATGCATTTTTTTTCGTTTACTTAGGACTAAGTGTTAGCATCCAAGGACACCTTGGCTCCACCCCTTGGTAACATGACAGAGGGAAACACCCCTGCATGCATAGCAAGCAGTACCCAGGCTCTGTGCAGGCTCCAAAATCCCTTTAAGAGACAAACTCTTCCCACTTCTGTTCTCTTCCCTACTGTCCATCTCAGGAGGCAGGCAGGATTTTGCTTTCTCTCTCTCTTTCTCTCCTCTCTCCCTTTCCTTCCTTCATTCCTTTGGCTCCCCACAACGAAACTACCCAAGTAAGTTTTGCCTACAATGGGGCTTCCCACGAAGGTCCTACCCACATCACTCATCATAACACTAAGAAACTCCCAAATACTACCTACAGCTTTTAATTGGCTTCCACTTTGTATTTAGTCTTTTATACTCTCTGTGCAGACTTGAAAAAAGCTTCAAGGAAGAATGCTATCTATCATCTATCAACCCACCTTCCTTTGCCTCCTTTTCTTTAAGTTTTGTACACATCATATTAATATTTTTATTTTAATACCACCACATTTATTTTTACTGATATAATGTGGTGTGTGTGCGTGTGTGTATGTGTGTATGTGTGTGTGAATCCATGTGTGTAGGTACACTGCTGGCTTCTGAGACTGTTGCCAGCATGTGACCCTACTGTGCAGGCAGAGTTTTTCCAATGCCGTGGCAGTTGCTCCCGAATAACCGTTCAGAGACATATTATTAATTATAAATTCTTGTCTGAGAGCTTAGGTTAGTTATTAGATAAGTCTTACATTTTAAATTAACTATATTTATTATCTACCCTCAGCCATGTGGTGGTACTTTCTTTCAACACAGCCTCTTCATTTTGCATCTCTCTGTCGGCTTTAGATGTCCCAGACTCCGTCCTTCTCACCAGCATTCTCTTTGTCCCCCAAAATCCTGCCTAGCTATCGGCCAATCTGCTTTTTATTCACAACGAGAAAAAAATGTTCACACTGTACAGAAGGATTATTCCACAACAAACAGACTTCTTCCCGGATATGAGCTCACCTCAATCAGCACCTCAGCAATGACAAATCCCCTCCTTTGTAATTTTCTGTCTGCCACTTGTTCTCAGCAGTGTTAGCCATCTATAGTCACTTTAGTAATCCACCTCAGATGTTCCTGACAACTTGGTGTTTATTCGTCAAAAATTTCCATTGTTTCCAATGTCAGAATCTGAGTAATTTAACAATATTGTACAAGTTTTGACAAAAGCAAAACCTGAAAATCATGTTTGCAATGCTATGCCTGAGGCTCTTTAATTACACAACCTATAATCTCTATGTCACATAAATGGCTTTCCTCATTTCTGAAAGACAAATAATCTACTTAGAAGGAAACCCCAGTGTTTTCTCACTCTGGTAAGACTATGAAAATACAAAATGTCAAAACATCCTATAAGTATATAGTTGCTCAGAAGTCATAGTAGAGAGAATATTGTGATCACAGAGTTCAGGAATTCCTTGTGATCATGGGAGACCTGCAAAATTATTGCTCATTAGTTTTCCAGCAAGGTCAGGATTAGAAATAGGGTGGTATAAGTAGTCAGATGCACAGTGAAAACTTTCCCAGCAGCAAGACCTTTTCAGACTGTGAAATATTACAGATTCCTGGGCTCAGGAAATGTTACTATTGGACAGATTGTTTCATTTTTATTCTGCCAAGGACATTAAAAAGCAGCATGATGCCAGAAAGGTTATAATCATGAAGAACAACCTCGAAAGAATTTGAGTACTACAAATCACTTTTTTGCAATATTATACTTTAGCTAAGGATCAAAATGCATTAAGTCTGTATTTTCTCTTTATGTAAATGTAAATATAAACCAAGTCACTGACTTATGCTTAGAGAACAATATTAAAATGTGTTAGAAGATAAATGGAATGTCTGTGGTTCTACTTTTATGCATAGGGATGTCATTATCCTAAGGATAATGTGTCTGAATTAAAATCCTTTTAATGGAAAACACAGTTTTGAAATTTTATTTATTTAAACTTTTAAATTATTTTTTGAGAACTTCATACAGGACTTCTGTGTTTACATCATTCTTTACTCTCTACCTTTTAACTCCTCCTGTGTCTCCCACACTCTTTTTGAAACTTATGACCTCCAGATATATATGTGTTGCTGATTCAATTTAGTGTTGCTCATATACAGATATGTCCATAGGTTTAGGAATGAACTTCAGGATTGGAAACCTATCTGGTGTCTCACCTTTGAAGAATAACTAATCTTCATCTCTTAGCAGCCATTGATTGGCTGGAGCTCTTATTCAGGGTGGCAAGCTTGTGTATATGTGCAAAACTTTTTTAGGTGGCCCAATTTTTCTAATTTCATGGGTGCTGTATCCCTGTCATGTATACAATACACTCCCTTGCATCAGGCATTATTGTCCTCTAGCTCTTTATATTTCCACTCCCCCCATACACACCCACTGTTCCCTGTGCCTCAGGTTTAATAGTTTTGTGTAGACAGCCCAGATGGAGACAAGCACTTCACAGTCCCATTTTTTTTCTGCAATTAACTAGTTGCACATATTTGGAGTAGCTTATATCAGCTTGGAAAGGAATCTTCTTCTTTAGTGATGACAGAGAGCTACACAGGAAATGGGAGTAGTAGCTTCTACTCAAGGACTTATGACCTCTCCTGTCATAGGTAGACTTAGAGTAGAACACATAAATTCCATCCTATTGAGTGAACCATAATACTGATCAGACAGCTGTAGTTTAACCCCTAGACATATGTATGGCTCTTGTGCCCTTGTGGGATTTTTCCAAACTGGTTATTGCTGTGGCTCAAAGCGTTTATGACTGCCTAGAATGACTGATTGACTTTCTCTCTTGCCAGCTTGCATAGCACCTTCCAATATTATGAGAGCTAGTCCTCAGGAAGAAAGCTTCTAACTTTCTTACTTTAAGAAAACTTTTTAATGTAAATTTCCATAATGTTATCAATTGAAAGTTATCTGCAACTCTTAAAAGTTTACAAATTGCTTGCTTTGGTAGAATTAATGGAATATTTAAATAAGCCATTCTACCACCCTCCAAAACTCACTGAATTTATAAATAAAAAGCTTTGAAAAAGATAAGGAAAGAGCTTACATTTCTATATATAACTGTTTTCAACATAGTGTCATTTAGGACTTAAAGCCTGATGAATCATTAGTGATGTATATATTCATCATAGACTGAAATATTTACTCTATTATCCTCTCATTCACCCATGCTTATTGATTAATATTACTATAACTTAATATAATTGTATTGCAACACATATGAACAATTAACCATATAATCTCCATGAAAATAAATGTACTTTTACATAAAAACAAAGTGTCATTTTTTAAATTCAATTCATTTGAAACTTTTCAATGTGCTAGACTGCAATTTATTTGTGTTAGTTTATGATTTAATTTCCTGTGGATATTTGTGGGTGTGTGTGAATGTGTGTGTGTGTGTGTCTATATGAAAATAATTTATTTGAAAAAGGAAAAGAGAAAATTACTGAGAAAGCAAATGGTCTGTACAATGGCACAGGCCTTTAATCTCAGCACTGGGAATATGGATAGCAAGATCATGAGGTTGTCTGGCTACACAGGGAGAGATTAATCAAAACAACATTAATAAGTATAGCTTTGAAATTTGCTACCTTTCGTTTAGTGGCATATGGTGAACCACTGGATAATTTTGGTATTTATATTCCACATTTATATTACAAAGAGATAATTAAATCATGCCATTATAGAAAATTAATAATCACAAAGGAAAACAGCATGAAAGGAACAAAAAGATTCAGTAAAATAAGAAATTGATTAAGAAAACATCCTCAACTATGAGTTGTTACCTTGAATGAATGTAAATTGATTAAATTTTTCAGTCAGAAGCTAAAGAGTGGCTAAACAGAGTAGAGATTAAAAATTCAGCTACAAGCTGTCTGTGATTCACTTCAGTTTTAATGAAATCCATAAGTCGAAAGTTGAAAAATGAGCTTGGGAGGTGCTGGCACACACCTTTATCTCACCACTAGGGAGGCAGAGACAGGCAGATCTCTGAGGTTTAGGTCAGCTTGGTCTATAGATGGAAACCCAACTTTAATTAAAAATTGTAAAAAGAGAATATGTCACTGTGTTTTGATGAAAGAATCTATTCAAAAGAGGTTATAACAACTGGTGTGTGTGTGTGTGTGTGTGTGTGTGTGTGTGTGTGTGTGTGTGTCCAATATTACTGTACCTAAATGAAACAAATATTAAGAGTTGAGGGGACAATTAACTAAAATAAAATAATAATATGGTGCTTCATTGTCTCCTTTTAATTGACAGATATACAAGCAGAAAATCAAAGTAGAAAATGAACTTTATATACAATGACCAAACAAAACTCTAAGGAACATTCCATTCAATAGAAGACTGTAACATGATAAATAAAAGATCCATAGACGTTTACTGGGGTCTACCTCAAACTGAAAGGTTATCCTGGCTCCACCAACTTCAGACTGTAACCCCAGAATGCTATGCTCTCCCCAACACAGCTGGAGATTTCTGGGACTACAGTGTTTTCCTAATTTCAATGTAGCTGGAGAATGAATGCCAGCTCTGAGACCCTGTTCCTGTCTTAAATACTGCTCATGAGTCCTGTGATTAAGGCATGTGATCCCAATTGCTGAGATCATCTTTTTATGAGTTGTTTCTCTTTATGACTGGATCAATTATGTGCATCTCAGTGTGGCCTTGAACTAACAGAGGTCTGTCTACCTGTTTATTCTAGTCATAGAATTAAAGGTGTGTTCCACCACTGCCTGATCTCTATAGCTTGAGGCTGATTTGCTTTCTGAATTCTAAGGCAAGCTTTAATAAATCATAAATAATATATCACCACAGAAGACATATATATATATATATCTCATATATATGTATATATAATTTTTTTCTTATTTTACATATCGAGTTCCCTCTCTTTCCCTCCCTCCTATGTTCCCCAATGCCACAATAGTCCCATTCCCCCCACTCCACAGGGAGGTTTATGTCTTCCAGGAGGGATAAATAGCTGTCAAGTCTTTTGGAATAGGGACTAGGCTCTCCCTCCTGTCTCTAGGTTAAGGGAGGATCCCTCCATAAGGAATGTGCACCCAAAGTCCTTTTGTGTACTAGGTTCCACTGTCAGAGGTCCCTTAGACTGCCCAGGCCTTTTAACTGAGACCCACATTCAAGGGGGTCTGAGTCAGTCCAATGCTTGTTTCCTAGCTGTCAGTCTGTGGATCCATGGGCTCTCCCTTGTTCAGGTCAGCTATCATTGTGGGATTCTGTAGCCTGGTCTTGACCCCTTTTCTTATCACTCCTCCCTCTCTACAACTGGATTCCAGAAGTTCGGCTCAGTGTTTAGCTTTGGGTGCCTGCTTCTGTTTCCATCAGCTACTAGATGAGGGCTCTGTGATGGCATATAAGTTAATTATCATTTATGGAAGGATATTTAAGGCAGCCTTTCCACTATTGCTCAGATTGTTAGTTGGGGTCATCCTTGTAGGTCTCTGGACATTTCTCTAGAGTCAGTTTTCTCCTCAAACCTATAATGGCTCCCTCTATTATGGTATCACTATTTTTACTCTCATCTACTCATCCTCTGACTCAATCATCCTGGTCCCACATGTTCTCCTCTCCTCTCCTTCTCTTTCTCCAAACTCCCTTTTTACTCTGCCCTTCCACTCCCAATTTACTCAGATCTTGTTCCTTTCCCCTTCTATGTGGGACCTTGTATGAATCTCTTAGGTTCCTCCTTGTATCTTAGTTTTTCTAGCGGTATGAATTATAGGCTGGTGATCCTTTGCTCTATGCCTAAAATCTATATATGAGTGAGTACATATTATGTTCACCTTGTTGTGAGAGGGTTGCATCACTCAGGATGGTTTCTTTAAGTTCCATCCATTTACCTTCAAATTTCAAGTATCTAACATCCTTTTATGATAAAGTCTTGGAGAGATCAGGGATAAGAGGAACATACTTAAATGTAATAAAAGCAATATACAGTAAACCAACAGCCAACATCAAATTGAATGGAGAGAAGCTTAAGGCAATTACTCTAAATTCAGGAACAAGACAAGACTGCCTTCTCCATATCTCTTCAATATTGTACTTGAAGTTCAACCTAAAGCAATAAGATAACACAAGGAGATCAAGGGGATACAAATTGGAAAGGAAGAAGTCAAACTTTCACTATTTGCAGATAATATGATAGTTCACATAAGTGACCCTAAAAACTCTACCAGAAAATTCCTACAACTGAAAAACATATTCATCATATTAGTAAGATACAAGATTAACTCACAAATATCAGTAGACCTATTATATACAGACCATAAAGGGGCTGAGAAAGAAATCAGAGAAACATCACCTTTACAATAGTCACAAATGTCATAAAATATCTTAAGGTAATGCTAACCAAACAAATGAAAGACATATATAGCAAGACATTGTGTTTTTAAAGAAAGAAAGTAAAGAAGATACCAGAAAATGAAAAGAACTCCCATGCCTTTGGATAGGTAGGATAAAAATTGTAAAAATGACAATCTGGCCAAAATCAATCTACAGATTCAATGAAATCCCCATCAAAATCCCAGCACAATTCTTCAGTGACCTTGAAAAGATACTAGTCAATTTAATATGGAAAAGCAAAAGACCCAGGATAGCCAAAACAACCCTGTACAATAAAGGAACTGCAGGAGGCATCACCATCCCCGACCTCAAACTCCACTATAGAGCTATAGTCTTGAAAACAGCTTAGTATTGGCACAAAAATTGACAGTTAGACAAATGGAATCAAATAAAAAACCCTGATATTAAACCACACACAATTTCGAACACATGATTTTTGACAAACAGCTAAAGGTATACAATGGAAGGAGAAAAGCATCTTCAACAAATGGTGCTGGCACAGACTGCAGATAGACCCATGTCTATTGCCATGCACAAAACTGAAGTCCAAATGGGTCAAAGACCTCAGCATTAATCCAGCCACACTGAACCTCTTAGAAGAGACAGTGGGAGGTAACTGTGAACAAATTGGTACAGGAGACTGCTTCCTGAACATAACTCCAGTAGCATAGACACTGAGATCAACAATTAATAAATGGGATCTCCTCAAACTTAGAAACTCCTGTAAGGCAAAGGACCCAGTCAACAAGACTAATGGCAACTCACAGAGTGGGAAAAGTTCTTCACCAACCCCACAGCTGACAGAGGGCTGATCTCCAAAATATATAAAGAACTCAAGAAACTAGTCACCAAAACACCAAATAACCCTATTCAAATATGGGATACAGAACTGAATAGAGAATTCTCAATAGAGGAATTCAAAATGGCTGAAAGACACCTAAGATAGTGCTCAACATCTTTAGCCATCAGGGAAATGCATATCAAAACAACTGTGAGATACCGTCTTACTCTTGTCAGAATGGCTAAAATTAGAAACACCAATGACACCTTATGCTGGAGAGGATGTGGAGAAAGGGGAATACTATTCCACTGCTGGTGGGAGTGCAAACTCGTACAGCCATTTTGGAGATCAGTATGGCGGTTCCTCAGGAAAATGGGAATTAGTTTACCACAGGACCTGGCAATTCCACTTGAGCCACATCCATCCAACAAAGGCATCTGTTTAACTATGTTCATAGCAGCATTATTTGTAATAGGAAGAACCTGGAAGCAACCTAGATGCCCCTCAACTGAGGAATGGATAAAGAAGATGTGGTACATTTATTTATAAAATGGAATACTACTTAGTGGAAAAAGACATATATTTCTTAAGTTTTTTTTCCAATATTATCTAAGATAGAGATCATGTTGGGCCACATACACATAAAATTTAAGAAGAATAAAATTAGGATCAAGTGTAAACTAGGGATCAATTATAGAAAGCATTGAAAGACTTCACAAATATATGGTAAGCATTTTTAAAATGGTTCCAAAGTATGAGTAAACCAATTTAGAAACCATAATAATAATAAAATTAAGTTGAGACAAACAGAAATAGAGGCAAAACTGCTACACAGCAGATAAGATTTAAGGAGGTCATTCAATTGCCTACATAGAAAAAAAAGAATAAGAATAAGAATAAGAATAAGAAGAAGAAGAAGAAGAAGAAGAAAGGCTACAAGTAAAAAGTCTTAACTTATATCTCCAAGAATTAGGACAAGATGATGTCCAAAACTCAGGCATAGATAGGGTATGTGACTTCTAGGTATGAACATGTATAGTAGAACGATTGGTGTTTGATAGTACTAGGAGGAAAGAAAATCATTATCTTTTGAATATATGGCTACAGATACCTTGTTCATGCTCCATATTCATGTATATCTGGGCAGCATGAGCTGAACTTGATTAAGTTATCAAAATGAAAAAGCACAAAAGAAAACAAATAATTTGAGAGGGGAGGAATTTCAGAAGCACAAGGGTAAATTAGAAATTAGAAGTAAGGGGAGGAGACATGACCATATTTAATTGTATACATATGTAAAATTCCCTCAAAGTAAAGGACAATTAAAACACAAACAAATATAGGTCCAAAATTAGTAGAAGGACATATATATATATATATATGTGTGTGTGTGTGTGTGTGTGTGTGTGTGTGTGTGTGTGTGTGTAATAAAGAGACCAGAAAATGATATAAATTATAAGCGAAACTAAGACTGAAGTTTTGAAAAGATAGAAAAAAATGACAAACCTTTAGCAAGACCAAGAAAAATAAAGGAAAAAAAGTCAAATATAATCAGAAATAGAGAAAGGGCATTAAAAATGATACTATAAAGATAAAAATCTCACAAGATTTCCATGACAAAATAAGTGCCATGGAATGAGGTAATACAGAAGGTATATAGACATTTCTAATCACATACAACTCACTAGGACTAAATCACAGAGAAATAGAAAATCTGACAGGACCCATAACAGCAAGATTCTTTCAGTAATAAAAATATTCTTATCAAAGAAACTCCCTGAACTACATTATTATTACAGAAAATTTCACTAATTATTTAAAGACCTACATGGATCCTACTTAAATCTTTCAAAGGGAAGAGGGAATATTTGAAATCAAGTTTTGAGGATAGCACTGTTTTTATAGAAACACTTATTAAGGATCAAACCATTTGTGAAAAGATATGAAAAACTCTCCACAGCATGTTGTGGGTTCCCCAACCCTGAGCAGTCTTTGTATACCTGATGTTCCAGGAAGCTGAAGAGATCTTGAATAGTGTCCATTTGGCCTTCATATGGAGGGTTTGGAGACTGTTTCAGAAGACAGCTGGTTTACTGAAAGACTAGCTTATGTAGCTCAAGTGCAGGGCAGGGTGGGGAGGTAAGGGGAGGAAGTGCTACATTGGGGCAGTGGTTCCCTAAGCATACTACTGCTCACATGATTTCTGAGAAACCAGTTCCCAGGGTTAGGGGTGGGGGTTGGAGGTGGGGGCCATAAGGGATGTGTGTTGGGGTGGGGAACAGTAGCTTGGTTGACTCTATCATAAAGTGGCCTTTGTCTCTATGGATTTGAGTATGCCCAAGCCTGATTTGGTTAGGGAGTGGCCCCACTCCTGACATGCTCTCTGAGAGATGTCCAGGGCATGGGCAACGCTCTAAAACTCTTTGTAGTTTGGGAATCTGCAGAATGTTATTGAACTAATTTCACCTTCACATTAGAAATATCATTCACCATTATCAAATGGGATTTGTTTTGGGTATGCAAGCACATTTTTACATGTTAAAGTAAGCAAAAAAATGATCTATTGTCAACTTAATAGTATCTACCAAAACCCAGAATATAAACCTCTGGGTGTGTATATTAGGGGACTTTTATATTGTTTTAGCTTAGAAAGGGAGACCCATCTTTTCTCAGAATTTCTATTCCTGTGAAGAGACACCTTGAGAGCAGCAATTCTTACAAAGGTAATCATTTAATTAAGTGGCTTGGTTGCAGTTTCAGATATTCTGTCGATTATCATCATGGCATGGGGTTATGGGGGAATGCAAGCAGACATACTGCTGTCTACATCTTGACCAGAAGGCAGCAGGAACTAAACTGAGTGTCACACTGAGCAAAGCTTGAGCAAAAGAGACCTCAAAGCCCACCCCTACAATGACACACTATCTCCAATAAGGCCACACCTCCTAATAGTGTCACTCACTTTGGGGGGCATTTTCTTTTAAAATATCATATTTTACACCATGCCACCCCACAGGCTGGTAGCCATAATGCAAAAAATTAATTCAGTTCAACTTCAAAAGGCTCCATAATCTATCACAGTCTCAACAATGTTTAAAAGTCAAAGTTCAAAGTCTTCTGAAATTCATGCAATCCCTTAACTGTAATTCCCTATAAAAATATAATCAGCCTTTTGTCCATGGCAGCCACCTTCCTGAACTTGTGAAAATGATAAACATGAAGGTAAAGAGGAGTGGCCTTCACTATATGTTATCTACACCTTTTAAAAAACATGCAGTTGTTCCTTTGGCTAAGTACATGTGAATCCACAAGAGGGGTGACAGTGCAGACATTAAGGAAATGGCAACTGTTCAAGAAGGAATGCAGCATAAGTGTTACCATGGCAAAAACAGATGAATCTACAATGTCACTCAGCATGCCATGGACGTCATTGCAAACAAGCAACTTAAGGGCGAGATTCTTGCCAAGATAATTAATGTGCAGATTGAATCACATCAAGTACTCTAAGAGCAGATACAGTTTCTGAAGCAGATCAAGAAAAATGACCAGAAAGGAAACCAAAGAGCAGGACACCTGGGTTCAGCTTAAGTGCCACCTAGAGAAGCATGCTTTGTGAGGACTAACAGGAGGGAGCCTGAGCTGCTAGACCCCATTTCATACAAATTTGTGGACAAATATACAAAAAAGAATTAAAAGACCTGAAGTGTAAATGGTTAAAAAAAATCAGAATCAAAAGGTAGATTATATACTTCCAACATATAATGACACAGGTTATACATTATAATTTCAAAAAATAGGGAATGAGGCATAGTGAGGAAGTACTGGATCAGCTGGGCAAACTCCAAACAATCCAGGCCTGCTGTCAAAATGTTCTTTAGATCTCTAACTCCACTCTGCTGTTTGATTGTAGCATACTTCTTTCTCTTGAGCTGTTTCCACTCCCTGATAGCAGCTAATCAAGACAGGTATCCCATGGCTCTGGAGTCTCTAATATCTTGAGGTCTCCAAGGCAATCTAACTTTATATCTCCAAGGCTTTAACTTTATATCTTCACACAATGGCCTCTCTGAGCTTACATTCAGGGATAATCCTGATACAAGCCTGGCCTTGAAATCTTTTCTTAGTTTCAGGTACAAATTTCATAACCCCTTTTCTTCTATCCTTAACTCATGAAGTACACAGCCAAAGCTGCCAAGTTCTACTACTTATTGGAGCTAGAACATGGCTTCCTTGTCAATAACAATTTTATCAGCTTTCTGCCTTCCACTGCCTAAGTTTGACTGTCCTAAAACTTGCTCTGTAGATTAGGCTGGCCTCAATCTCAGAGATCCACTAGCCCCTGCCTTACCAGTACTGGGATTAAAGGCATACACACCCATACCTTGCTCTAAGCTTATTTTTTTATTCCTTTTCACAAGTTTGTCTTAGCTGGGTGGGATCTTGCCCTGAGGTCACAACTCCCTTTATTCCATATCTTAACCTGTTATCTCCATTCCACTTTCTGGTGTTCTTTTTTCCTCAAATATTTTTTCATTTCTGATTTCTCCTTTTCAACATATACCTTCATCAGAGCTAACACTAATAACCTTACAACATAATCTGTTTTGGATTTCTTTTGCTTATGGAATTAATCCAAATCTCTTCATTTTAGCCTCAGACATACTCTTTGGACAAGGGCAATAAGCAGCCACATTCTTCACCAAAATACAAAACCAGTCCCTAGGCTTCCAAATGGAGGCATGGGTTACTATCCCACTTCTGATACCAGATATCATGGAATAATAAGGATTGGGAAAAAAACAGGCTGAATAGATGTAATTCAGAGAGAAATGACTTACAACAGAGCCAGATAAACGCCAGCTGGTTCCTGTCCCAAGGATGCTTTCTGTCTCCATCCAGCAAGCAAGAACACACTCTGGTTTCCTCTTCCTCAGACCTAGTTCCCCCCCCCCCCAGGTCACATCTGCACCTGTCCCCACCCCCAATGGGCGTGGTCAGTACAACAGGTGTGGACAGAGTAAATATCTCACTACAATCTACTAATATTCTTCTCCTCTGAATTCTCTTCATTCAGGCACCCACAGTTCAAATAAATCTTAGTACCACTGCCTTCCATGGACCTATTAGTATTGCCCATCAAGCAATGCTTGAAACTTTCAACTTCTTTTATAATCTAGTCCCAAGATCCATATTCCTCTAAACAAAAGCAGGGTCTGACCTATCTCAACAATATCCCAGTCCCTGGTACCAACTTCTGTCTTAGAGTTCTTATTGCTGTGAAGAAACACCATGACAATGGCACCTCTTATAAAGGGAAACATTTAATTGTGGCTTGATATGGGATGTCGTTCTGTATGTTGAAAATATGTGTTGAATTTATTGGTTGATAAATAAAAGTGTTTTGACCAATGAGCAGTGAGAATATACTTAGGTGGGAAATCCAAACAGATACCTAGAGAAAGAAGGTGGAGTCAGAGAAAACACATGTAGCCTTGAAGGAGTAACATGCTGGAACATCACCAGCAAGCCACGGAGCCATGGAAATACACAGATTAACAGAATGGGTTAATTTATAGAGAGATCTAACCAGTAATATGTCTGAGCCATTGGCCAAACAATTATAATTTAACATTCACAGGACCTAGGGAGACAGATAAAACATCAACTGCAATGGCTAGCTTATAGTTTCAGAGGTTTAGTACAGTATTATCATGGTAGGAAGACATTGTGGCGAGCAGACAGGCATGGTGCTGGTTATATGTCAATCAGAAGGCAAGAGGAAGTGGACTGTCATATCGAGCAAAGCTTGAATACAAGAAATCCCAGAGTGATGCACTTCCTCCAACAAGTCCACACCTCCTAATAGTGCCACTTCTTTGGGAGCCATTTTGTTTCAAAACCAACACACACTGTAAATGTGGAGACAGGCTTTGAGATAGGTCTCTTTGTTTCCTCATATTTGGGTCATGGACTAAATAGAAGAAAAAGCATTATGCTCCAGTATTCACTACTTTGATTTCTGATTGTAGATGAAATATTGCCAGCTGCCTGGCTCCCCTGCTCTCATGATTTTGTACCCTAACAACCTATACCCTTTAACCTTCAACCCAGAACTAAAACAAATTCTTTCTGAAGTTTATTTTTCTCAGGTGTTTTGTTATAGCAATGAAAAAAGTAAGGAATACTAATATATCTTATTAGCAGAATGAAGGAGAAGAATCAGATGTCTATTGTAGATACAGAAAAAAAAATTAATGAAATCTTCCATGAAGGATGACCCCAACTAACAAACTAAGAAATAGTGGAAAGGCTACCTTAAATGACCTTCCCAGATAATGAGATTGATGACTACATTATATGCCATCTTAGAGCCTTCATCCAGTAGCTGATGGAAGCAGAAGCAGAAACCCACAGCTAAACACTGAGCTGATCTCCTGGAAACCAGTTTCAGAGAGGGAGGAGTGATGAGCAAAGGGGTCAAGATCAGGCTGGAGAAACCCACAGAAATAGCTGACCTGAACAAGGGGGAGCTCACGGACCTCAGTCTGATAGCTGGGAAAACAGCACAGGACTGACTGGGACCCCATGACTGGGCAGTCTATGGGGCCTCTGGTAGTGGATAAGTATTTATCTAGATTACAAATGGACTTTGGGAGCCCATTCCACATAGAGGGGTACTCCCTCAGCCTAGACACTTGGGGAAGGGACTAGGCCCTACTCCAAATGATGTATCAGATTTGAAGATCCCCCATGGAAGGCTTCACCCTACCTGGGGAACAGAAGTGGGATGGGATGGGATTTGGGGGGGAACAAGGGAGGAAGGAAGGGTGAGGAAACTGGGATTGACATGTAAAACAAGCTTGTTTCAAATTCAAATAAAGTTATCTTTGGTTAACCAGTCAAAGGCTTTCATGATCTGTTTCATGGTGGCCCATTCTCAAAAAACTAAAGAGAAATATTTTCAAATTGAGACATCTGATGTGCCACTATGATAGTAATGAGGACAATGATGACAAATCCTGGGAAATGGTCTTTGACTGAATGAGCAAAGAAGAATAGTGTACGAATTCAAGGGGAGGGGAACAGTGTCTAAAGAGACAAAAAGGGAAGGGAGTCAAATGATAAACAATGGTGACAGTTAAAGGAGGCTGGTGATTGGAGGACAGAAGATGGTATGTGGATTTATTTGTCTAGTTATTTCTTTCAATAAAAAAATCGCAAGACCAAAAAATCTGTCATGATCTCTGCTACTTATGAAGAATTATGTATCTCAATGAAAAAGAAAAAGCTCATATATGACAAATTCACAGTGAACGTTCTATTCAATAGTAAGAAATGGGACATTTTTCTTATAACACCTGGGACAAGATAATGTTGTACACTCTCCTCACTTATTTCCACCAACATGCTAGAAATGTTGAACTAAGCAAGTAGTCAAGACAAAAGAGCAAGTCCACATGATATATATGATATTGTATATAAAATACCCCACCAAATATGTCTAATTTGCAGGCCCACAGGCTGCATGCATCCCAGAGAAGTTAGGAATGTGTGCCAACAAAAAATGAATAACCTAGCTAAAATACTGAGCATTTCTTGGTTATGAACTTTGTAGATCATAATATTGTGTCATGATGTGAAAAGGTTAGACATATCTGTGTTAAAGGCTGTGTCAAAAACTGTGATAATTAATAAATAAAACAGTAACATTGCAAAAGATACAATACCTAGGAATAATAAGCTATACAAAAAGAATCTAAGTAATGATTTCATTTACAAATGCCATAAAATATATAGAAGTAAATTTAAGGAAGAACACAAAAGATATGTATTCTGATACTATGAAACACCCATTAAAAAGAGATATAAATACATGGGTGAAGATGTGCATGTAAAGATTTTTTTCATGTTTTATTTATTTATTTTTCTTTTTTTTAATTTATTTTTATTTTATTTATTTTTATTTATTTATTTATTTATTTATTTATTTTATGTATCTATCTCAGCTTCCTCTCCCTTCCTTCTTCCCTCCCTCTCCCACGTCTCCCCCAACCATCTTCCCATCTCCCCCCACTCCACAGGGAGGGTTGATGCCTTCTAGGAGGGGTTAACAAAATCTGTCAAGTCATTTGGAGTAGGGACTAGGCCCTTCCTCCTGCCTCTAGGTTAAGGATGTATCCCTCCATGGGGAATGTGCTCCTAAAGTCCTTATGTGCATCAGGTATACCTCCTGGTTCCACTGTCAGAGGTCCCTTAGATTGCCCAGATCTTCTGAGACACATGTTCAGGGCTTCTGAGTTGGTCCAATGCTGGTTTCCCAGCTATTAGTCTGGGGGGGCTCATTAGCTCCTCCTTGTTCAGGTAAGCAGTCTCCATGGGTTTCTGTAGCCTGGTCTTGTCCTCCCTCTCTGCATCTGGATTCCAATTCGGCTTAGTGTTTATCTGTGGGTGTCTGCTTCTGTTTCCGTCAGCTACTAATTGAGGGCTCTATGATGGTGGATGAGTTAGTCATCAATCTCATTGTCAGGGAAGGGCATTTAAGGCAGACTTTCCACTATTGCTCAAATTGTTAGTTGGGGTCAGTTAGTTGGGGTTAGTAGGTCTCTGGACATTTCTCTAGAGTCAGTCTTTTCTTCAAACATATAATGACTCCCTCTTTTATGGTCTCTCTCTCTCTCTCTCTCTCTCTCTCTCTCTCTCTCTCTCTCTCTCTCTTGTCTATTCCTCCCCTGACTTAATTTTCCTAGTCCCACATGTTTTCTTCACCTCCTCTTCTCTTTCTCTTAGCTCCCTGGCCACTCCCTGTCCCTACCCCACTTCCAATATGCTCAGGAGATCTTGTTCCTTTTCCTTCTGTTAATCTCTTCAATTCCTTTTTGTATCCTAGTTTCTCTGGTGGTGTGAATTATAGGCTGGTGATTCTTTGCTCTATGTCTAAAATCCATTTATCAATGAGTACATATTATGTTCCTCTTTTTGTGACTGGGCAAAGATTTTACTAGACCCAAGTGATAAATGGCTGTTTATAGGGGAACACTTACATAGAAAAATACAAAGAACCATAGGAGAGCTAGCTTTTGTCTGCCCTTCCTCCCAGATCAGTTGACCCACCAGGAAGACTAAACAAAAGAAAGAAAGCTTCAAGCTTTCCTGTTTCTACTTCTTCCCTCAGCCTGAAGCCACACACTATGGGGTGTGGCCACCACTAAAGGTTCAATGCAAGACCCCTAAACATGGGAAGATAGCCTCAGGCCATGGATAGGAGAAATTTATACTGTTAAGATGTATAAATAAACTCCTGAATCATGCATTTGATTTACATGGTTTCAGTTGCAAATGACTAAGAATTTCAAATGAAAAACTACATGGATAAACCATTTGTAACCTTACAATATTTAGGTAATACAATGTTTAAATTAGTCTGTTTGCTATCATTGTTAATCTATTGTATATTGATAAATAAAAAGATCCAGAGATGGGAGTTAAAGCTTTAAGCAGAAGATCAGAGAAGCAAAGCAATCAGCCACTAGGTCTTACTTCTACCCCAGTTCAGATCAAAAGGGTAATCCTTGAACAGCTTCTGACTTCTGGGCTCCTTAGATTCAATCAGACTGCTATGCTCTCCTCAACATGGCTAGAGACTAACTCTCAGACTGAATGCCTATACCTTTTATACCTCTCAAATCCTGGCATTAACGGAGTGAGCTCTGATTCATTCTCTGGTAGCTCAGGGTAGCCCAGAGATTTGTCTAACTCTTAATCCTCAGTCATGGTGGTAAAGGTGTGTGCCTGGCTTCTATGGCTAACTAGTGTGGCCACTTTGCTATTTTGATCTTCTGGGGCTTTAATAAAACATAAGCAATATATCACCACAATCTTTTTTCCTTAACTATATATTAGATATATAATTAATTGTATACTAGGTGAGTATGAAGAAGGATGAAGTGCATTATGCATATAATTTAATAAGGCTGAGTTCTTAGACATTCACTGATTCTTTCAAATAGTCAGAGATTATTTTGCCATGCAAAGTTCTGTATACATTTAGGGCAACTCTTACCACCTTTCTGTGATCATTTCCAATGAAATAAAGAAATGCCCTGAACGTTGTATGCAGCAACAGAAGTTCCTGAAGTAAAGAAGCTATCTTGGGAAGAAAACACTACCCACTAAAAATACTCTACTGAACTGTGGTAATGAAGGCAGAATAGTTCTAGAATAAACATGATACACATCATTGAGAGAGAACTACAGTGTAGTGTTTTAAAATTTTGTAAAGTTTTCATAAACAAAAAGGAATCAAACACAAATATTTTTAAAGCATGATTCATTAAATGAGATTGTTAATTTTTTTCTTATTTTTTTATTTAATTTATTATTTTACATGTCGATCCCAGTTCCCCCTCCCTCCCTTCCTCTCTCCCTCCCTCCCTTTTACCCACTCTGCCCTCTCACATGCACCCTAACCACCCTCCCCTCCCACCCCCCACCCCAATTCCACATGTAGGGGAATGTCATCCAGTTGGGGTCCTGTAGATCTGACAGGTCATATGAAGTAGGGCCTAGGGCTTCTCTCCTGTCTCTAGGTTAAGGCAGTTATCCCTCCATGGGGGATGTCCTTTTGTGCACCAGGAATACATCCTGGTTCCACTGTCTGAGGTCCCTTAGACTGCTCAGTCCTTCTGAGCAGTCCATATTCAAGGGGGACTTGAGTCATTCCCATGCTGGCTTCCCAGCTATTGGTCTGGGGGCCCGTCAGCTCCTCCTTGTTCAGGTCAGCTGTCTCTCTGTGTTTCTGCAGCCTGGTCTTGTCCTCTCCATCTGCATCTGGGTTCTAGTTCAATTCAGTGTTTATGTATGGGTGTTTGCTCCTGTTTCCAACAGGTATTGGATGAGGGCTCCATGGATAATTTAGTTGTTGATCTCACTATCAGGGAAGGGCATTTATAGTAGTAGCCTTTCCACAGATGCTCAAATTGTTAGTTGGCGGCAGTCTTGTAGTTCTCTAGACCTTTCTTTGTTAATTTTATTGAAATCAGCTCAGTATTTTTCCAAGGTCATATGGGAAATCCATCATCTCTGAAATTTAGAATTTTGTTAAATAGAAAGAACCAGAGGGGCTGCTCCTCCCTATTCTAGAGACAGCAGCATCTTTTCGTGCAGTGCCAGCCTCGTGTCTGAGACACAATGGTGAAGGTCGGAGTGAACAGATTTGGCTGTAATGGACACCTGGTTACCACGGCTGCCATCAATTCTGGCAAAGTGGACATTGTTGCCATCAATTACCCCTTCATTTACCTCAACTACATAGTCCACATGTTCCAGTATGACTCTACCCATGGCAAGTTCAAGGGCACAGTCAAGGCTGAGAATGGAAAGCTTGTCATTAACGGGAAGACTATCACCATCTTCCAGGAGCGATATCCTGCCAACATCAAATGGGTTGATGCTGGTGCCAAGTATGTTGTGGAGTCTACTGGCGTCTTCACCACCATGGAGAAGGCTGGGGCCCACTTGAAGGTTGGGGCCAATAGGGTCATCATCTCCGCCCCTTCTGCTGATGCCCCCATGTTTGTGATGGGTGTGAACCATGAGAAATATGACAACTCCCTCAAGATTGTCAGCAATGCTTCCTGCACTACCAACTGCTTAGCCCCCCTGGCCAAGGTCATCCATGACAACTTTGGCATTGTGGAAGGAATCATGACCACAGTCCATGCCATCACGGCCACCCAGAAGACTGTGGATGGCCCCTCTGGGAAGCTGTGGCATGATGGACGTGGGGCTGCCCAGAATATCATCCCTGCATCCCCTGGTGCTGCAAGGTCATCCCAGAGCTGAATGGGAAGCTCACTGGCATGGACTTCCCCTAACCCCAATGTGTCCATCGTGGATCTGACATGCCGCCTGGAGAAAGCTGCCAAGTATGATGACATCAAGAAGGTGGTGAAGCAGGCATCCTAGGGCCCACTGAAGTGCATCCTGGGCTACACCGAGGACCAGTTTGTCTCCTGCGACTTCAACAGTGACTCCCACTCTTCCACCTTTGACGCTGGGGCTGGCATCACTCCCAATGACAATTTCATAAAGCTGATTTCCTGGTATGACAATGAATTCGGCTACAGCAACAGGGTGGTGGACCTCATGGCCTACATGGCCTCCAAGGAGTAAGAGCCCATCCTGGACCATCTACCCCCAGCAAGGACATGAGCTCTTGACAGGCCCTGGCTGGTGAGCAGTCCCTGTCCAACAAACCCCAACACTAATCTCCCTCACAGTTTCCATCCCAGACCCCCAGAATTAAGGGGCTTAGGGAGCCCTGCTCTCTTGAGTACCATCAATAAAGTTCACTGCACCTATAAAAAAAAAAAAAAGAAAGAAAGAAAGAAAGAAAAGAAAAGAAAAGAACCAGAGGGGTTGTTTCTCTAATGAGGATTTAAATATTATAATGAATCTTAATTGGGAAATTTAATCTCACTATTCTGTGCATTATGAGTTGGTGTTCAGTGTTGTTTGTTTTTTATTGTAGCTTACTCTTTATTCCTACAGATAGTTTGCTCACTATGTAATATTCTTTATTCCTACTGCACTATAGAAATGTAATAAATGTTTCTTTACTAAGTTAACTATGTCTTCATGCAGTGTCTCATGGCTATTTCATCAGCCCGTAGTTTATTCTTAATCATGTGACTCTTTCCAGGGATTTCACATAAGCAGTTGAGCTATGTGTGTTTTCTGTGCACATTAACAGAAATAGAATTTCATGGTATTTGTGATACCACAATTTGCTCTTTCAGCACTAATGCATGAGAACTAATGATTAGTATTTGGAAACTAATGTTCAAAGTCTTTTAAACATGACTTATATGCGTACTTATTCTTTTATTCATGTTTCACAGGCACTCTATTTGTGGATAAGCATGCATATCAAATGCATGTTATTTTAAAATCTGTTAAATTTTATTATTCAGGCTTTGTTGAGTTACAATTATCACTTCTATTGATTTCTTTTTTACTGTCTTATGGAAGTATAATCGCCAATTATACCTTAATTGCTTTAAGACAAAATATTGATACTTTTTAAAAACTCAGTGCTGTAATTGCTATTCATGATTAGAAATTGAATTTCATGGTTCTTACAAAATTCACAAACATCAAGATGTATATTCACTGTCCAATATTTTTCCATGTTACTTTTATATATGCCTTGGAATTATAGTAAATAAACTCTGTAGTTTGCATTAGAGACAATTAATATTGTGGGATTAAAAAAAGCAGATAATGTATGTGATTCTAATCATCAGTAATTATCCTTCTATTAATAATAATTATTAGAACTTATATTAAAATATTGCTATCTTAAAATAAATTTCTATTTTACACCATTTTCATTCACTTCAGAGTGTCATTGATTTTATAGGAAAAAAGTGGGCACAGGAAAAATTCAATTCTTATTTAATTTGGATATTCAGGTGGCATTCACATTATATATTTAAGTGTAAGCAATGGCTTATTTATTCAATTTTATGCTAGTTAAATATGTCAGGCTACAACTCTCTGATCTGCCTCAAACTTTGTAAGTGAACTGTAAAAATATTCTTGTGAGGTGCACAAGTCCATGTTGTAAAGTTGTTGTAGCAAAAACAAAAAACCATCACTACCTTCAAAATCTCATTCTGAAGTTTTCCAGTCACACAATTTCAGTCAGGTAAAAGGCATTGGTTTTGATGCTACTAATGATACATTCAAACATATGAAATAGTAGGCATGCATTATCTAATTAAAACCTGAGTGTATGTGTAATGCAGTAGTTCTGTCTTTGTCATATCAGATAAATGTATTTACCAATTGTAATGGCAATTCACTTTAGTCAATAAAGATTTTTCTGCTCCCAACATAAATGACCATAAAGTTAAATCGTAAGTCAGGTGTCATCAAATCATGAGGTCTTTGTGCTGTTTTCTGTCAGTGTTCTCTTTGCTCTTTCTATTGAAAATGAAATGAACTTTTGTGATAAAGTGGAAAACTTCAGGTCTAAGACCCACCCACTATTTCACCTTTATTGGGAACATCATTAGATGGGTACACAGCTAATTTGTGCTTTTAAAGATCCACAAAACAAGAAAGATAACCCTTCTTTATAGAAGAATGCAGGGTATAGCTTCCAAAATCAGTAAAAGCATGTTCAAAACATAACTTTTTTTATTTTTCCATAAGATCATATCTCAGATACGATAAAATTGCTTTGAGTTCAGTTCTCTGAATTTTCAAATACAAATGATTAAATGCCAATTATAATTATGTCAATCTCTTTCTGACTAATCAGTTTTACTCTACATTTGGAACTCATGACTAGGACTAAGGGAGTTTTCATGGCAGAAACTGATTAATTTTTCAGACATGTGTTCATATCTATAATACTTGCTTTACCTTTTCATTTATCAATATACCTTGGCCTTACAATGGACTTGTTCATGTTCTAATAGAGGTCTCCCCACATCCTTTATAGCTAAGGCTCCAGAAAAATTTATAATGAAATTGAAACTACTTATATTCATTTTATTCTCATAATGTTGAACCAAAATGGGAATCAAATGAAACTCTAACTCATATTTTATTCTTAAGATCAGTGTTCTTCAAGCTCACCTTAAATAACTAGACATTTTTTAAAAAGTAATCAAATGAAATTAAAATTTTGATTTATATCAGCTAAAATGCCTTATATAAAAAGAACATCTATGAGTAAATTAAGATTTATACTTCCTTTTTCATTGTAGTCACTGTTATAGGAATTTTGTGAACAATCATGGGTTTTGTTAGTGACAAGAAGACAAGTATATTATTTAACTTCAAAGAGAAATTATAACTTGCAATATTTTTATTGAAAATAGATTTTTTCTTTATACTGTACATCCCAGCCATAATTTCCCCCTCCAACTTCCCAGGTCGCCTTCCACCTCTCCACTTGTCCACATTCACTTCCCCTCCATCTCCCTTCAGAAAATAGTAGGTCTCCAAGAAACAACAGCCTCTAGATTGGTTAGAAATACTTTTGAGCCGTATAGCCAATAACAGATTAATATCCAAATACATAAACAAGTTAACAATTCAACAAAAAAAATCATAAATTTTTTAAAATAGTCCCCACATATTGTATAATTCATTTATGAAGTCTGCATTTATGAATTACCTGGGATAGACAAATCATAGTTCTAAGTACTGAAATATAGCAACAAGCTAAATAAAGAAAATCTTTGTTTAGTGGGTCATGGAATCTAGGGAAGGACAGAAAATAGACAAAATAATAACATGATTTCAAAAGCAAATTAAGTTAAAAAAATAAAGTAAGCAATGGGGGTAGGAAAGTGCAAATTCTTGTGACTTATATAATGCTGAGGAGAAAGACAACCTCTCTGACAGGTGACAACTGTGTATGGGAAGTCTATTCAGGCTCAGAGTCCTCACCAGGGAGCTTGCCTGGCATGTCAGATCCTGTGAAATCCTGTTTGGCAGCAGCAGCAGAGCAATACTAAGAGGAAGTACACAGTGGAGAAGGTTGGAATGGGTCATGTAAAGAGGTTGTTTTCAAGTTTTTGGAAAGTCCTGTGTGTCTTCATTTATTCACAGTACTGTTAGTGACACAATTGTTACAGCAGTGGTGCACATGCCCCATAGTGATGCACATAACCTGCAATGATGCACAGTGATATTGCATGCAGCAACACCACCAAGTCATGGCAGTGGCTTTCCGAAAGACAAATCTGAATCCATGCATAAACTCCATTCTCATTTTTTCATCATTCCATCCCATCTTCCCCCCCCCCCTCTGCCTCTTATACACCTTCACAGTTAAATGGTATATTTTCTTTTCTTCATGTTATCTGAGCTTTGTGAAAATGGGACATGCTAATGCAGAAGCCCATAGAGCACCTTGCCCCAGTCTCTCTTGTCTTAACTGCATTCAGTATCATAGATAGAAGCCAGCCTTGCTGTAAATAAGTTTCTCATTGAAAGTTACTGAGTTAAAAGAATCATTCCAGCATGTAAAGCTACTGATACTTTGTAAGCTTCACTAACTCTCATCACAATTACTTCATAGCATGGTAATTTATTATTTGAAAACTCTTTTATAGTGTATCTCATTCATACATTTCATCTAGCACTCCCTCCAACTTTGCCCAACATCTTTCCAATATATTTTCTTCCCCAATTTTTTTGTTTGTGCATGTATGTATATGTGTATGAATGTCTGTGTTTTTATACTTATTTTATCTACTGAGTCCAGTATTGCTGTCCCATATGGGCATAGGTGTGGGCTTATGCATTGGGCATGAGCCACCTACCATGAGTGTTGTCCCTACAAAGAAAAAAACGAGACCCTCCTAGTAGTCACCAATCTCATCTGTGGTATGACCTTCATAGCCCTTTCCCATTCCAGGTTAGAATTTTGATGGCCTGATCTTATTCAGGGCTTTTGCAGGAAACTACAGCTGTTGCTAATTCTGGTATTAACAGTTAAGTCATGTCTAGGAGGCAGAATTTCACAGAACTGCACCCAGCCTCTGCCCTTACATTCTTTCTAATCCCTCTTCTGAAATGCTGGGTGTGGGGAGAACAGGCTGATAGAAATGTCCTGTCCATGCTGAACAGGAAGAGAGCTATTTAGTCTGAACACTGGAACATTCATATCTCCACTACCCACTGCCCACTGGAACAAGAAACTTCCCTATCCAAGTCTGATTGGAGCAGCAAAAATCAAGGGCTAGAAGCACATATCCAAAAGGAAGTCTGAGAGCAAAGCCATTTGTCAAAACAACAGTGGATTCCCTCCTAGAGCCTGTGAGCTCCTTGACTATTGTAGTGAGATAGTTCTGTGGCACTGACCACGCCCATTGGGGGGTGGAGCCATGGGCGGAGTGACCTGTGGAAGGAGGTCAGAGGGGAGCCAGGAGAGGCTCTCTTTCTGGTGTGACTCGGACAGGAGAGGATCTGGTTGAATTTCCTGGTGTTCATCTGTTTAGGTTGTAAGTTATTTCTCCCTGAATAAATATCTATTTGGCCTATTTGTTTATCCTGATCCTTATTTAACCGCATTATCTGGTGTCAGAAGTGGGATTTACCTGGGTTTCACACAAGCGGCAGAAGCCGCTCCCCTCCCCCACCTTCCCCATCGGGCAGGGTTTAACCAGGTGGACTCACCACAGCTTTGGGACATTTGCCTCTTCCTTACAGCAAAGGAGATCTTTGCCACTAAAGCAGACCTGAGAAGGCACTTACCGCTTAACATTTTTTGCCCATTTCCGCACGGGACTTTACATTTGCGCACCCGCCCTGCTTGTGCGTTTCGTCTTGTGTTTCAAGTAAATCCAAAAGTCCCCTTTTAACAAAATTTTGCTTGCCATAGTTTGTTAAGAGCTATTCTACAGGGACCGGAATCAGAAGGATCGTCTGCTGCCGGAAAATATTTGGCAGCACACTTCTAGGCAGAACCGGGATCAGACGGGCCTCTGCGGCTAGGCGCTATTTGGTGGCACACCTCCAGGCATAACTACCACAAGCTGAGATATACAACTAAAAGCATCAAAGTTCCAGGACAGTAGAATTACACCTAAGGTAATTGTAACATCCTTTGCAATTTAAGCTGATATAAAATCTGAGATAAATTGTTCCATAACTATGGCAGATAATTTTACAATGCGGAATTTTAGGAATTATTTTACTTCATATGTAGAAGGATCTTAGCAGAAGAAACTTATGACTGGACCAATATGTACTTTTATTTTGTAATAGCAATGGGTTTCATCATTAACATGATATTCTTAAAGAAATGGTTTGAGATTACAGCAAACAATAAGGAACTTATAGAAACCATAGGAGACTTAGTAACAAGGATGCGAAATATTGAAAATGATAGAATTCAAAGCATAGAAAGTATAGAAAGAAATGTTCAGAATATTGAAGATGGCGTTGGCGAGCCGACAGGTAGAATTTGTTTCATGTCAGATACCTCAATAACCAGAACAGAAACAATGCAGTGCATTAACACACTAGCAGAAACAGCTCGTTCCTGGTCGGAGGAAGCTACTAATAAGTTTAAAAAACTGGAACATCAGATAGAAAGACTAGATGATAGAATCGCTTCCATGTCTGAGGATAATAGCAAGCTAGCAGATAGAACATTGTTTCTGGAAGGCAGTTTACACGCCATTCAGATAATATCTAAGGATGATAAGATTAAAAACATGGAATCATTTGTAGTTGGAGAAAGTAAGAAACTGACTGATGCAATGAAGTCTCTAGAAAGTTATTTGATTCAAGAAGTTCAGACACTCAAAGAAACAATGGTGAATAGATTTCAGGCTTTAGAAGACCTTCAGTCTGATACATCAGAAGAAGAACAACAGGTAACAGGGCATGAAAAAGATTTAAAATTTTCCACACCATTTAGGGTCAGGGGAGCTTTCCCTGTATCTATTCATGAAAAGCCAGCAACGAAGAAACATCCAAAAGGTGTCCTTGCATATCAGTGGGAACCAATACGTATGAAAGATTTAAAAGGTATAAAGGAAGCAGTAGTCTCTTATGGCATGCACTCACCTTATGTAAAGCAATTAGTAAACTCATGGGCAAGGAATAACAAGGTAAACCCTAAGGATTGGGATCAATTAATATCAGCTGTCCTTGAAAGCTCCTCTCAATTAGAATGGAGGGCTTAATGGAGAGAGGAAGCAAAAGCTCTTGAACTTCAAGGCTTAAAGAAAGGTTATAAAGCTCCCCAAGATAAAATTCTTGGTGAGGGTCTCTATGCTGACCCAGAAACCCAAGCTGCCTATGATGAACATATCTTGTCTCTATGCAGTACAGCAGCTTTGAATGCTTGGGATAAGGTTCAGGAATTAGGAGAGAGGATAGAACCCTATGCCAAGATAAGGCAAGGACCTAGAGAACGTTTTAGTATCTTTCTAGAAAGATTATCTAGGGCAGTACAATTAGAGGTAGCAGACATAGATGCTAGGCGAATACTCATAGAATCTTTAGCTTATGCGAATGCGAATCCTCAATGCAAACAGGTGCTTTGGCCTTTAAAAATGCGATCAGCACCCTTGGATGAATGGGTCCTATATACAGGCAACATTGAGTATAATGACAATAAGACTGAAGCATGGGTAGGAGAAACCACATCTAAAGGTCACAGAAGACATCAAGATAACAGAGTTTCTTACTATGGTGACTCAGAAGCTTGGGTAGCAGAAGCCATCTCCAAAGGTTTGAAGAGATATCAACATGTCAGATGTTATAACTGTAGTAAGATAGGACATCTAAAAAGAAATTGTAGGCAAAGCTTCCCTAGAAATAACACTCCCAGGAATGAATCAAACAGAAGGCCTCAGCCTCCTGGGTTATGTAGAAGGTGTGGCAAAGGCAGACACTGGACAAATGAGTGTAGATCGACCAGAGACAAGCAAGAAAACCATTTACCATTGGGAAACTCCTTGGGGGGCCTCTCGAAGGCCCCCATGTCACAGGTGGTTCAAACATTCCCAGTCACAGTGGAAGACAATCTCCCACAAGACAATTAGAAAATTCTGTGCCTATTATAAAAATTCATACTGCTCTGGATGACAAACTAGTGACAGAAGTTGAATTAAACATGACAGAAGGAAATAAAAAACGTATATTTTAGCAAACCACTATAAATAGTCATAGGCCTAGATGATAGTTAAGATGAATAATAGACTGTTTGACAGTCTCCTGGACACCAGGGCTGATGTAACTATCATATCTAATAAATCTTGGCCTCAAAGATGGCCCCTGCATGAGGTAAATGTTCAATTCTTAGGTATTGGAACCCTGTCTCAGGTAAAACAAAGCACAAGATGGATTAAATTTATAGGACCAGAAGGACAGAGAGGGAGGTTAAGACCATATGTGGCTGATGTAGTGATAAATTTATGGGGTCGTGATCTATTACAGCAATGGCATACACAGATTAACATTCCTCCAGTATTAGATAGGAACCATAGATGACCTCATGATTGTGGAAAAAAATAATGTTAAGTACTATACAAGACAGATACCAAATATCCAGGCGGTACAAAAACAGAATACAAGTCCTGAACAAACAGAGGAACCAAAAGCCCTACCTTTAAAATGGCTAACAGAGGAACCTGTCTGGGTAGGACAATGGCCTATGACCTCTGAGAAGTTAGAAGCTTTAGAAAGCCTGGTTCAGGAACAGCTAAATGCTGGACATATTGAGGAATCAACCAGCCCTTGGAATTCTCCTGTATTTGTGATAAAAAAGGAATCTGGTAAATGGAGAATGCTTACAGACCTGAGAGCCATCAATAAAGTTATCCAGCCAATGGGCTCTCTACAGCCTGGAATGCCCTTGCCTTCTTTGATACCCAAAGAATAGCCTATTATAGTTATTGATTTAAAGGATTGCTTCTTCACTATACCTTTATAAGAACAAGATAAAGGAAAATTTGCCTTCACGGTACCTATTACAATAATTCTCCACCAGTGAAGAGATATCAATGGAAGGTTTTGCCACAGGGAATGCTAAATAGCCCCACCCTGTGCTAATATTTCATACAAAAACCGTTAGAAATACTTGGTAAACAGTTTCTACAATCCATAATCTATCATTACATTGATGATATATTGTTATCTGACTCTAAAGGAGAAATATTAGGAAAAAATGTTTGAGAAGGTAAAGGAAGTTTTACCTCACTGGGGATTACAAATTGCACCTGAAAAAATACAAAAAGGAGAGCATATCGACTACTTAGGATATAAAATAGGTCTACAGAAAATTAGACCACAAAAAGTACAGATCAGAAGGGATTGCTACCAGACTCTTAATGATCTTCAAAAATTACTAGGAGAGATTTCTCAACTGCAAACCATTATTGGAGTAGAAGGGCATGATTTGAAAAACCTGAAAATGGCCCTAAAAGGAGACAAGGACTTGAATAGTCCACGAATACTATCAGCTGCAGCTGAGAAGGAATTAGAATGGGTAGAAAAGAGGATACTAGAAGCACATGTGGACCGTGTGGATCCAAACCTAGATTGTATTCTGGTTATATTACCATCTAGAGAATATCCTTCAGGGTTTTTGATGCAGAGAGAAGATATCATATTAAAATGGATATTCCTACTACATAAACAGAATAAATAACTAAAAACATATATAGAAAAGATCTCTGATTTGATTATAAAAGGTAAATTAAGACTTCGTCAGCTAATAGGAAGGGACCCAGCAGAAATTATAGTACCTTTAACTAATGAGGAAATTTCCTCCTTATGGAAAGATAACGAATATTGGCAGAGAGCTTGCAGTAACTTTTTGGGAACAATTATCCACAACTATCCCAAAACTGAGAGAATCAAATACATAAAGAAAACGATTTGGATTCTTCCACGCATTGTAAGAAAAACACCTATTTCTGGAGTTCATACATTCTACACTGATGCAAACAAATCAGGTAAGGCAGGATATAAATCAGGAAAAATTAGCAAAGTGGTTCAAAGCCCTTACAATTCTGTACAAAAGGAAGAATTGTATGCCATTCTCATGGTACTTATGGATTTTAAAGAACCCGTCAATATAGTTACTGACTCTCAATACGCAGAGAGAGTCATTTTACACATTGAGACTGCAGAATTTATTCCTGACAATACAGAATTAACTTCATTGTTTATACAGTTACAAGATGCTATCAGAAAGAGGACTCATCCTATATATATAACACACATCAGATCCCATTCGGGTCTGCCAGGTCCTCTAGCACAAGGCAATGATGAAATTTATCGTTTATTGATAGGAAGTGTGCTAGAAGCCTCAGAGTTTCATAAGAAACACCATGTGAACAGCAAAGGTTTAAAAAAGGATTTTTCTATCACTTGGGAACAAGCCAAGGAAATAGTAAGGAAATGTCCTACTTGCTCATTCTATAACCAAACTCCTTTACCACCAGCCAGTAACCCTAAAGGTATAAATAGGAATGAAATATGGAAAATGGATGTATTTCATTTTGCAGAATTTGGAAAATTAAAATATGCACATCACACTATAGATACATTTTCAGGGTTTCAATGGGCTACTGCTCTGAGCTCTGAAAAGGCTGATTCTGTTATCACACACCTATTAGAGGTAATGGCCATTATGGGCATACCTGCACAAATAAAAACTCACAATGCTCCAGCATATGTCTCCAGCAAATTGAAACAGTTTTTTGAGTATTACAAGATAAAGCACATAACTGGCATACCACACAATCCTACAGGACAAGCAGTGGTTGAGAGATCCAATTGTACTTTAAAAGAAATGCTCCATAAACAGGCAGGAGGAACCAAAACACCCAAACACAGATTACATAATGCTTTATTAACATTAAACTTTCTTAATGCTGATGAAAAAGGAAAAAAACAGCTGCAGAAAGACACTGGACAATAGAAAAAACTTCTGAACTAAATCAGCCAGTGTACTTCAAGGATGTACTGACCTCAGAATGGAAAGCAGGATATGTGTTACGTTGGGGTAGGGGTTTTGCGTTTGTATCTACAGGAGAAGAAAACTATGGATACCATCTAGTTAATCAGGATCCGGCAAACAAGAGAAACATCTTAATGAAGAGAAATGACAAGTCATCCAACAAATTAGGTCCCATGAGGTGTGCGGAGGCCTCTCAGAGGAAGGGGAAGTGTTCTGTTCTTGTTCTTACAGGAAAACAGAGAAAACCTATCATCAAATAGCCAAAAAACACTGAACCTGTAGGTGCCTACAGAAGAGAAGACAGCTCTTCAGAAACAATCACTTAAGGAAGCAGAATCTGATATATGGTAAAAAAAAGAAAATATTTAATTGTAGTAAACTATTTCTATACAGAAATCTATTTCTCTCTACTATCTAGTATTCTTGAAGTCCCAATTCATGTAAACCAATGCTGGCTTTGGAGTTGGATTTGGCTTTCCTTCTCTAAATTCAAGCATGTTCTTAAGATTAAATTCATGGTTTCTGCCTTAAATCAAGAAGCCAATTGGTGTAAGGCAGAAGAAAAAAAAATCTGGGAACTCATTTCTTATATGCAATTTTCTCTCTGAAATCCTAATTTTCTCACATACTTTTAATGCTTATTGTTGTCTTTCCCTAATGCATACCTTAAAACTTGAAAATTTTACTTTAATATTGATGTGTAACTTTTCCACAAGGAATAATAATGATTCCTAACAGCAGTCTTTGAACTCTCCGGAAAGAAGATGGGGCCCCACATCATCATTTCCACTTGACTCAACCTGATGCATCTGAACTACAAACATCACCCTAAAACCGGTTTGAGTCTGTTTTGCTCGAGACAACTCATGACTAGCTAGCTGTAATGATGTACCTTTTTATTACACCCTGGCCAGAGTTTCAAATAGAACTACAGTCAAGAATTTTCTGCCACACAGTGACTAGCTACATATGTCACAGCCAGTTCTGTTGAGAAATTTGGTTGCTAAAAATTTTCTTCCTACAGGATCCATTGGAGCAATCATCGTCCCATTTCAGCAGGAAGTAACCTTAAGATAACAACGCCCCCTTTCCCTACCCTTGGAATTTTGGGATAATCGTCTTTGGGTTGGTTTTAGTTATTTGGGATTGGGTGATGCTTACACTCGGGTTTATCTTTTAGACAGGAATAGGGAATGGTTGGGAAAGGTATGGTTTAGATGGGATATAGGTAGATTAGCCTATTTTCTTGAGAATTTGAGTAAGAATGAGATAGTTATTTTACAGCTTATATTGTTGTGTTTTCTTATGTGGTAAGCTATGTAAAATTAAGTTTACATTTTTTTATATTGTGTTAAATCTTTCTACTTACAATGTTTTTGCACATTATTTTTTACCATATTCTATGTATGTATACTTTTCTTGTATTCAAGACATTTTGTATATTGATACAATTTGGGATATTTATCACACTGCCCTTTATAGTTCTACCTCTTATCTTGACATTTCTACTCTACCTCTCTTTTAGGGATTTATATGTATGTATATGTACATAGTTATATTGTTTAGGTATTTGCTCCTGCTTTACTCAGGGAAGTTTCAATCAGTTTTTTAGCTAAGTCCCTGAGTATTACAGATTATCTTCACTCATGTTTCCTTTACCTATGAGATTAGTCAGACATAGATGCTAAATCTTCAATCACTTCATAGACATTCAAAACATGGCATTTAAATGTTTTAATATTAGTACTCCATTAACATGAGGCACTGTTGCTCCTGACAGCACCGTGCACTTTCCCAAAAATATGTTGGACACTGTTGTTGCTCCTGCTGGAGTTCAATCTTGCTTCAGCTAATGGCCTGTTGGGCAAAGAATTGGCCCCACCTTAACCACTGATTTGGACATGCAGTCCTATGTGCTTGCAGTAGACAAATAAAGAAGACTGCTTTAACTTGCCAAGTCAGGGTAAGACAGCCATTCTACCTCCCTGCTGTTGTTGTGGTCTGTCAAGTTCTCTTGGCCTTATCCAAATCTGGGTGTACCAATGTTGCTGTGAGACCTAGGGTGACTGTTCAGGTGGCTTGCTGTTTCTGTCCTTGCTGCACCTTTTGGAAGTTGTCCATCCGCATTTCCTGTCTACTCTAGTATTGTTAATTTCCTTCTAAGGTCTTGATGAGGTTGAAGATTAAACTATCACAACTATTATTCTCTCTTCCTAGTTAGATATATTAGGTACTAGACTTATGTTTTCCAGCTTAGGACAACTCTATTGTAAACTCCATTATGCCCTCACCCTAGGACTAGATATGTAGGTCATTTTGTTCTCGATTTTCCTTTTCTTAGAGCATACTTGTTATTCACTGTTTTGTATATAGTTTTGTATTAAGCCTAAATCTTTTCTTTAGACTAAAAGGGGAATTGTAGTGAGATAGTTCTGTGGCACTGACCATGCCCATTGGGGGGTGCAGCCATGGGCGGAGGGACCTGGGGAAGGAGGTCAGAGGGAGAGCCAGGAAAGGCCCTCTTTCTGTCGTGACTCGGACAGGAGAGGATTGGGTTGAATTTCCTGGTGTTCATCTGTTTTTCGGCCTAGTTGTTTATCCTGATCTTTATTTAACTGCGTTAGACTATGACTTGTTTTTGTTTTCTTTATTTACAGGACCAGGCAGGAATTTCCCACTGTAGAGCAGGCCTCAAATCTAATCAGAGAGCAGGTGGCTATTCCCTGACAATTTGTCACCTGTACCAGTGGGAACAAGTTGCCTCCTTGGTGGGTTCTGTAACCTGTAGGAACCAATACTGTGTTGGACTGTCTTCTCTTCCTGAGCAAACTGCATAGCACTCCACAGCACCCTGAAAGCTCAACTACAGAGAGAGAGAGAGAGAGAGAGAGAGAGAGAGAGAGAGAGAGAGAGAGAGAGAGAGAGAGAGAGAGAGAGAGAGAGAGTTCCTGGTCCATTCAAGATTAATTGCTTTGTCTGCAACCATAGTGTCTTACTGTCTGGTCATGATGAACAACCAACTACAGTGACAATAGCCTGTATTATTTTAAGTGCCTGTGTTGCCTCCCTAACCAAACTTGCCTGACTCTGACATTTTCATTTAATAGCCCATGTCATTTGGTAGTGACATTGTTCATCTGTGGGAAGTTCTTCTGTTCAAAGTCCTTCTATGCATACATATAGTATAGCTCACGTTTCTCAGGACTGGTGGTCTTGTAATGGTATTTTGCTGAGACACTGTGTGACCAGAACACTTCTTTGTAGCTTGGTGATTCAGTGCAGTTTTCTGAATTTCTCTGAGCCTCAGAGTTCACATGTATCAAAGGATGCTAATTCCTTACAAATTTACTTGCCAGTACTACTAGAGCTGGATAGTACTAAATGTGTAAAAACTTAAACAGTGACCTGAGCATAAGAAAAGACATGTATCATACCTTACAGTTGTATTGAAATTTAAATAAAAGTTGTCTCACCTTAAATTTTGTCTATTTGTTTATCTTATGAAAAGGTGAGTTTTTATAAGGATTCTTCATGCCATGTCGGCAATGTCAGTATTAGTTATGCTCCTACATCTCCTTTGAAACCTCATCCCTTCTACAATTACCACCTAAAACTTTAGTGTCCAATATCCTCACATTCTTTTATACCACATATATTCCAATTAGCTCCTTATATTTTTTACTTGACTTGCATGGTCATATGTACTTAATTTTGATTACCTTACCCCTGGCTCTTCTTTCCCTATCCCCTTAACTCAGCAACTTGTTTGAACCTCCCTGAGTCCACTAATCCACTGTTCTATCATAATTCAACCAGGTCTGTCATTGCCCCTTCCTAGCCATGCCCTATAATGCTTCATTTCTCTTTTCCTGCCATCCATTTGCATTCCATTTTAATATACAAAAACAAAGGATTTGAAACTAGAAGCCACATATAGAGATAAAACACAGTATTTTTCTTTGGGATCCTAGATGGTTTCCCTCAGTATAACTTTTTTCCAGTTTCACCATCTTCAAATTTAATGATGCATTTTTTTCTTTACAGTTGATTACAATGTTTAGTTGGTCAAGAGTGAGACTCATTTGCTAGGCCATCCATGTGTTCCAGAACCATGTTGAAAGAAAAATAAAATGAGTGGTTTTACAAGTGAATTGTACCCAATGAGAATTTGGTAATGATCCAGCATTAACTTGGAAAAAGAGTGTACTTCTGTTCTTCCCTGCTTAATTTTTATACCAGACAATGAAATTCAAAATCCTCTGCCCTTGTCCCTCCCTTATGCAGAAATAGATTGATAATGTGGGTGAAAGAATAGAGCTATTATGTATTACATTTATATTTGAAGGCAGGAAATATGAAACATTAAGCTAAATTAATCAGGATGAAATTCAGAAAGATAAACATAGATGTGTGTTTAATTCCCCAATGATAACTTACATTATTTAGGAAACACTTTGAAAATAATCCAGCAAAACTGGAACAAAGGCGTCCAGATCATGAGAAAGAATTGTCCTCTGAGCATCTCCTGTCACATCACTGGGACATTGTATTCTATTATTGGAAGCACATTTCAATGGGGACACTGATAAGGGAGATGGCCAAGTAGAAGACACAATGGAACTGCAGGATAAAAGGAGTCAGAAAGCAGCTTTACGAGCTATGTACCTCCACACGTTTGTGCTTGTACAATCACCGATTCTTGCTGAAAGCCCAGACTCAATATTTTAACAGAATGTTCCAGAAAATACTATTTCTCATGTTAAGATCCTAAGGTGGTCCTGCAATGTCTTTACTAGGGTCTATAAAGCTGTGTACACACTCATTAGCATTTCTTATGGCACATTTGTTCCTACTCATCACTTCCTTACTTGCTACACCCTAGTCAATGCAGATGCTTTACCCACCTAGGCTGCTCACTCCTGCAGGAACATACTTCCCCAGGAACATGGCTACTTCCTTCATTTTTTTTAATGCTTTCAATCAAAATCCTGTCAATGATGCTTACTCTGGGCACTCAAAAATATTCTTTGCACAATTATCTTACATTTATCTTTTCTACAATGCATATTAATATTTAAAACAGAAAATGTTACTCACTTGCTTTTTTGTGGCAGTATCTCTTTGCTAAATGAAATCCTCATGAAGGTTAGAGTGAAACATGAGGCAGGAAGGTGATGGTAAGAGTTTTTCAAATGAGAATGTTTAATACTTGATTTAAAAGTGAAAAAGAAGAAGACGAACATCATAATAGAAGGGCACTTATGAATATAAGTTTGATGTTTTCCTCTTGCTTTGATGACAAATACAACTTTCTGCAACAGTAAAGAAATACTCTGATATCCATGATAATACGCACTATCTATAGATGGTTATTGAACACTTTCTATGTGACTAGCATGTCTGAAGAAGTGAACTACTACTCTAATCAATTTTAATTAACTATAAATCATATTTATGTAATCGTATGGAACAAGTATTAACTACCTAGGAAAATGTAGTTTTTACAAAGCCAATAAATAAACCTTTATGGGGAGCACTTTATTTAATCAGAAAATCTCAATCATGCTTCGTCAATAAAAGGATAGTCTGCCTTAGTAATAGATTTTGCCATCCTTTCATTAAGTGATGTTTCAATAGTAGCTAGAGTGTCACATCAGGATTGTTAGACATGATTGCCTAGCTAGACTAGTTAGTTATAATATAAAACTAATGTCATCTCTCTCCTCCATGTCCAATATTATATGATTAATACATAAAATTCATTGTGACTCTTGCTTACATTTTATTCCTACAAACCTAGAGAGAACTCACATTCCCAAATAATAGACAATATACTCACTAGGAAACACTGCTCTATAAATACTTTATTAATGAGAAGCAATGAAAATGCAAGGACATTTCAACATATGACAAAGTAAGGTAAATGCATTACTTTCATTGTTGTATTTTAAAGCAAGGCTCTACAGTGCCATTTTAGCAGCATAGATTAGGGGTGGTGCATAAGCTGCAGAGATTATTGGGAGTGACAAAGGGCATGTGAGCATCATTCTTTACTTCCACAGTTACAGAAATTTTTTTGACTGTTGGTTGCTTACTTACAAAAAAACAAAACAAAACAAAACAAAAACACAAACAAACAAACAAACAAAAAAAACCAGTCCCTGAAGGCTTTCAGTACCTACAGACACAGGACTGTGGGTATGGCAATGATGCCTGTGATGCTGTGCACATGTAAGCTTCTTGCTCCAGGCATCTACTCTCATCTTTCTTGTTGTTTGGAAGATCAGTCATTAAACTGGCCTTGGGTTTTTGAAATTTTAATTTATTATTCTTTTAGTAAAGATAAGACAGATATATGAAATTTCTAATCAACATCAAGGGTAGTGAATAGGACAGAAAATGAAGACAATTCACTAAAAGAAAATAAGAAGCATTTTAAATATCTGTTTTAGTCTGAATCAGATTTATTTCTCAGTTTAACATCGGATTGGTTAAATTAAGATGTGAATAGTCATGGGAGAGTGAACAGTGTGATAGGAAAACATTTGTACTTGGTACTAGAACTCATAACTTTGTTTTGTTCTTTCTTTAATTTTATTTTTAGTCACAAAAAAACTCCATAAGAAACAAAAGGAAAAGCTATTTAGAACAATTGCATACATGTGGTTGACAGGTACATTTTTATTTTTTGCTATGTGGTACTTACTGTTTGATAACAAAATTAGATTTAAGACTGTAATTTTAGATCAAACACGGAGGATATGAATCAGTTTCCTGATACAAACATATAATTAAGACCAAACAATGAAGACAGTTAAACATGGTATTGCCCAACAGATTGTTTAATGACAGACTTCCTTCTGTCCTTGTTGGAAGGTAAAGGTTCACTGCAACTCTTCCATAGTTCACATATGATTTGTGTTTAAAATATTTTTTCACAAACTCCTTATTACACTTTTTCTTACCTCATGGGCAATGATTGAGATTAATAAGTATTTAATAAGCAAACCACAATGATCTGCCAAAAACCCAAGATTAACTGAAAAAAAAAATCACTGTTTTCCTTTTGGTCTTATTTTTGATATAAAGAATTATTACAACTAAGGTGCTTGAAATGTATTGAAACAAATGACATGCATCAGTTCTAATGCCAGCAATGGAAAACCTATCCAACCTTTCTAATAAGAGCAGGCTAAAGTTCAAGCAAAAAAAAAAAAGTTTCATTTTCTATTGCTAGGCACATCACATCCCTAAATCTGATGAAAACACATTTAACTCCATTATTCAGGAGAAGTTCAAATGTGAGCAAGTTATTAAATTGATGTATCAGCTAGGCTATTTACTCAGCACAGTGCTGAGGTCTAGAAGACTTTTTCAGAGGTAAAATAGTCTGTCATTTAAGAGAGACTTGTAAAATATTTGCTATGTGTAACATTATGAGACTATAAGTGAATATCTATTATGTGTTTGCACACAAAAAGCTATCTTTCAAAATAAATTCTTTTAGGGATTACCACATGAACCAGAGATTAAGAGCTCAGGAGGCAGGGAAAAAAAAGAAAGATTAATAATTAAGGCCTAATCTCTGTAAATAAACAAATTCTCTGCTATAAGCCTTATAACATTTCAAAAAGGGGGGGGGGATCAAGCACACTGTTTCAACTCAGAATCACTTCTGTTCATACATAACACTTCCTCACAACTCAACTTCATTATGAAATCCTACTTGATTTCCTTCTTGGACATGTTTCCTAATCCTATGGTCTGGAAGTCAGAATGGAGTAAAAAAATGAAACCTGTATTATCATACTATAAAAATGAGAAGCAGATTCTGAATGATAGCCTATTCTGTTTGTCATTCTGTCAAGTGATTTTCTCCTCACTCTCATGTTCCTTGCATTTTTCATGTTTCTCTTTTATAAAACATTGTTCAAAGCATGGGAGATTGCAACTTTGTAGTAGGTTCTGAGTCAAGTTCAGGATGATAAGAGAATCTGACAAAGAATTTTGTATGTTTACTTTGTAAAGTGTGTTTAACTTACAAAAGAAGAGATGCTCAATCTGTGAAGATAGTAGTTCTGCTTTCAAGTGCAGAAAACACCACAAATATTTCTCTGTGTTGTTCAATGCTAAGCAGGATAAAACCCTAGAAAATTCACCAGAGATAGGAAAAGGAGAACTTTTAAAAGATGTCATAAAGAGACCCTGAATTTGAAGAACACTTTAGAAAAAAGGTAGTTTATGGCCCTTCACCTAATGGAGAAATTTGACTAGAACACAGGGTATTAACAGAAGGTGATCTGTTTTCTGCAGGAATCCTACCCTTCTTCAAGCTGGTATTAACAGAGCAAAAGATGCCCACTGGAGATGGCAAGGATGTTAAAATTATCTCACAAGGATTTTAAAATAACTAAGACTGTGTGCTCTAATAGTCACATGTGGATAAGAATAGAAAAGATGAAAAACTATAGTGTTTCAAAAAAAAAAAAAAGTAAGACATGAAAGGGAAAACATGGACATTGTAGAAATATAAGAAAAAATGACATAAAAAATAACTCGTGAAAGTCATAACATACAATTAATGCTATTACTCCCAAGAAAAACTAACATGATTAAGTCAGAGTAGTTCTAAAATAAGTTAAAATATTTGTTAACAAAATATGACTTAAATTTTAAATTATATGATTATAAAATATCTAACAGATCTTCTGAAAATATTGTTTAGTTAAACTTTTTCATTTTAATATCAATGATTTAACAATGAAGATTATATTTTCTCCAAAATTCAAAGGCCTTAAGACAAAACATTACATGTAAATTGTTTATAGTTCTTTTCAAGCAACATATAAAGTAATAGCACTCTCTTGTCAGTGCAATGAGGCTCCTAATGTTTATATATTGCTTTCAGAAGCCAAAACACTTCTAGTAATGTCATGGCACATGATTTTAATTCTAGCACTTGGGAGGCAGTGTCATTAGATCTCTGGGGCTCTGAAATCAGCCTTGTCTACATTTTGAATTCCAAACCAGTCTGGGCTATACCCTGAGATTCTTTCTCAAAATATAGTGGAAAAATTGAGGTTTCCCATAGGTCAGTGTTTGTTTTAGGGTAACACCCACAGGACACTACTAACTATTGTTTTACAGTGAACAAAACTTAAGGTGGAAAAGGAACCTAATTCTCCAAAATAATATTACTCTGTAATTTGAGGACATGAACAAAATTTGATTTTCAGAGCTTAAAGTGAATGCTTTGTTATAGGATACATGATTTCCTGAGAATTTCTGTCATTCTTCAAAGAAAATCAGCCCCCTCTGCTACTCCCACAACCCCTCCTTTTTAAAAATCAAACATTTATAAATTGTAAAACACATGAGAGGCTTGAGATCAGAATGTTGACATCTATTGCTCTAGGAACTTTGCCAAAGTAATGGCACTCTTTATCAAAGTATGGTAAGTAAAGTGAGAAAATGGCTCCAACAACACCCAGTTACCAAAGCTCTTTCCTTTTTTCCTTTCTAGCTGTTGAAGCCTTTCACAAAGCATCAAAGATCATGCCACAACTTCTCTAAAGGATTAAGGGAGTGGGTGGAGTTTCCACTTCTACTGATTCTCTGTATAGTTTAATAATTTTTGTTACTGTTAGAATCCATTCTACTGCTGTTCATAAGAAAGATAGCTTTACTACCATTTATCTAAACACTGAATCAATATTAGATTTGGAAAAAGAATTATATTGTTTCATTTAGTTTAAGTGACCAGGTAGGCTAAAACCAAAAGTTTTGTCCATCTAAGGAAAGAAAAGCATCAAGAAACTCTCAGATCAGAAAATAATCCTTATCAGCTATAATTCTGACAGGACTAATATCCAGAATATACAAAACAACAGCAAAGCAAAACCTTAAAAAAAAAAATAAGTCAAGGCAAAATGACCAATAAAAAATGGGCTAGGAAGCTAAACAGAGAGTTCACAATAGAAGAATTAAAAATAGCTAAGAAATAGATCAAATGGTGTTTATTTTACTCAATAATTTGGGAAGTGCATATTAAAACAGCTATGAGATTTCATCTTGTGGCTAAGGTAAACAAAACAATTGATAACAAATGCTGGCAAAGTTCTGCAAAACGAGGAACAGTTACTCTCTGATGCTTGGAATGAAAACCAATGAAGCTACTATGAAAATAAGTGATAAGGATCCTCACAAAAAAAGTAAATCTATCATATGACACAGCTATACCACTAGTTGGCATATACCCAGTGGGTTCAACATCCTTCTCTACAGACACTTGATGGACAATGTTTATTGCTGCCCTAGTGACAATAGCTAGGAAATTGATAAAATGTGTCCTTCAACAGATGGATGGTTGAGGGATATGTGGTAGATTTACACAATGAAAAACTACTCAGATGTATGAAATAAAATATCAGTAAACAAATAGACCCAGAAAACATTCTACTAAGAGAAGCACTCCATACCCAGGAAAACAAACATCTCATAGTCTCATTCACCTGTACTTCCTAGGTGCAAATCCTCAGATATGAATGTCTAACATGGAGAAAAGGCAGAACCCAGGAAACTTAAAGGGCTTAATGGGAAGTATGATACATGGGACTGATGATATGAAAGGGAATTGGAAAAACAGGGAGACAGTTCCTACTAGGAAGAAGGGAGGTCAATACAGAAGGAGAAAGGGGTATGAGAGAGGGACAAACAGCATCAAGGCTGTTTGGTAAAGCCTCAAAGAATCATATTATTTTATATCTACTTAAAATTACATACAACACATTCATACATTTTGAGGGTTATTCAAGGCAGTCTAAGTGACTTGCATGATTTAGCCCTTGGTTGCCTCTCAAAGGTTGAGGATGGGTTCATGCTGATGAAAACACTGCACATTTAGGATATAGAACTTGACTGACCTGAACTGGATCTGACCTGCAAACTTCTTTGCTGTGATCTAGCTTCCATGGTCCCAGAAAATACTGTGAAAGCTGCCAAGGGAAGGAAGCAACCAAACTTACCCAGCTGAACTCCTGTTAACCATGACAGTAACCAGCATGGTAACATACGCAAAAAAGATGTAATAGGTGTCTTTCACAACAGCTAATTGGACTTGAAGTCCATTCAGCAGGGAAGGATATTGTGCCTTCTAATGGAAACTTAGCAAGCTCCCTGGGACTAGTGAGGTCATGGACCTGAGGAAAACAATCTACCACCATAAATCTTTTGTTTAGGACATAGACTAGAATGATTGTTACTACATTCTAAATCTTGTTCTTACAGCCACAGATGAGTATACCTACTACCCCAACAAAATCATGTCTCTGTATAGCAAATAGAGAGTCCCACAGAAATCCACAAGTGAATATAATACAGAGACCAACAGATGATGTAGAGCCTAACCCAATAGATACATCTACATCACAGCTTCTGCATCCATAGTTCAGGGAACACCATAGAAGAAGGAGAGAAAGATGAAAGAGCCAGAATACCAGGAAGTCCACTGTGAAACAGTCTCTTCCTCAAATGGATGCATAAACAAGAGCAGAACAATGTCAATATCAATGAACACAATAAAATGGAAAGGGGAAAATCCCATAAGACTCTGCCCTTAGACAAAAACTACAGACAAGTAATGAGTTCTGAGAGGAGATTTAACCTCTTCCAGGGATGAGACTCCTATTGAATGTCCAAGGCAGAGTGATCAGACCTTAATCATATAACTCATCTGCAAAAATATACTCAGGAAGTTCTATGTACATTTATCTGTGCATACATGTATAATGTATGCATGTAGTAAGCAAAGAAAAGGAGGCTGTCAAACTATCAACTTGAGTGATGTGAGATGTCATTGTGTATGCTGTAAATATGGGTTGCATTTATTGGTTGTTAAAGGTGATTTTTGACAATGGCCAGGAAGAATAGAACCAGGTAGGAAATCCAAACAAAGAAATGGAGAGATGGAGAGCAAAGTCAGGGAGACACCATGTAATAATCACTGAGGAACAATGTGTGTGAGATAACAAGCTACAGCCTCAAGGTAAAATACAGAACTATATAAATGGGTTAATTTAATTGTGAGAGCTAGTCAATAATACACCTGAACCATTGGCCAAACAATTATAATTAATATTAAACCTTAGAATATTTATTTATTAAGTGGCTGTAGGGACCAACTTGTGGGAGAAAAACCAGTCTAGTGGGACCAGGGGAGACAGAAAAACTTCCAACTACACTTGAGGATTGAGAGCATGGAAGATTTGAGGGATAAGTAGATCCGGGAAACTGAGTGAGGAAAAAGAAGGGAAGTGATAAAATTCTATTTTAATTTAAACATTTCAAAAACAAAATCAAGAAAAAATGAAATAAAAAACATATCCTGCAGAGAGGATATTACTTATTACTTGCCTTGGCTTTCTAGAAACAAACATTTTCATACAAAACCAGCATTTGTGCATTGCTCTAAGAACTATGAGTCATGTGTCACAGGAATTTTATATTAAAGTCTGCAATTCAAATGGAATAGTCAAAAAAAAAACAATTTTAAGAAGAAAATGGCATAATGATAAACCTCTATCTAAAGTATAAGTGCTTGGAAGTATATACTGGAGTTTGGTTTTCTCTTCAGTGGATATTCAGCTGAAAACAATGACTTCCCTCCCCAACAAAATACCAATAGTTCCCAGATCTCTGACTGACTGTTGACAGGCCCAATCACTGCAGGCCTACTTCAAGGAGCCTTAGCTGCTGGGAGTTTGTGATAACAATGGTCCTAAAGATGGCATTCTGCAGCCCTTCTCCTTGCCTTCCAATTGTTACATTATTTCCACATTTTCTTAATTGGTATTCCTGAATCCAGGAGGGGATTTTATATACAGATGGCCTTGGTTAAACTCAGTGAGTCATAAAACATAAAGCTATGAATGTGAGGAAAGCGTATATACAAAGGAGCAAGGGTATAAGGAGGTGGGAGGGGTGTGAGACAATGCCAGAGGTAAGACTATTCAAAACACATTATCTATATTTGCAATGTTCAAATGTTGTAAAAGCTATGAAAATAGAACAAAAGTACCATGAAGAAATTTCCAACTCAATCCCAGATAGATTTTTCTACATGTGTAGTTGAGGGGTCCTTATCAATTAGTTTGGTGGGTGACTAGAAGAAAAAGCAAGAACCTGTATTACTTGGGGGTCTGGGACTCTATGGTATTTGGATCCTTCTTAAATGCCCAATAACTTGTAGGAAGAGATTATCTGAACATTCAAGATATCTCCTTTCCAACTCTATTTTTTATTAATCTTGTTTCTTTAAGATTAATATAATTATTTCATTTCCTTCTTCCTTCATTGGCTCCAAACTCTCCCATATAACCCTTCTTGCTCCCTTTCAAGCTCATGGAATCTTTATCATTATTTGTTATGACAAATCTATATGTAAGTGCATATTCCTAAAAGCAACTAATATATTAAGCAATCATTTTTTTTAAGTTTTATAATATCAATTTTCTTTATTCTTGAGAATTTATGCATGTATGCCATAAAATATGATGATAATCACCCTGACCTTTTCTTTTTTCTTTTATTTTTTTGGTAGGGGATTTTTTATTTATTTTATTTAATTTTATATAACAAAGTCCAATTAAATGAAAACAAACATTTATACACAATATTTGGGAATTTGGGCGTTGTTCTTTCAAAAATACTTCCTGCTGGTAAGGGGCACTGTCTTGGGGGGATTCGAAGAAGATTCAGATATCCTGGCTGTAGTCTGTAGGGCTGCTTTGTCCAGCTGTTTTGAATGTAGGATTAGCTTGTACTCTGTTTCAGGCGGTCTGGCGTAATCAAACCACATTAGTCTGGAAGGAATCCACATCTTTTCATTTTCTGTGGAAACAAAAATAGAAATCCTTTTCCCCAGTAACTTGTCCTTCAACTTAAATTTTGGAGTCAAAGCATTTTTTTAATTTAATTTATTATTTTACATGTCGATCCCAGTTCCCTCTCCCTCCCTCCCACCCTCCCCCCAAGCCCTCCCTCCCTCCTTCCCTCCCTTTTACCCTCTCTGGCCTCTCACATGCACTCTAAACACCCTCCCCTCCCATCCCCCCACCCCAATTCCATATGTAGGGGAATGCCATCCAGTTGGGGTCATGTAGATCTGACAGGTCATGTGAAGTAGGAACTAGGGCTTCTCTCCTATCTCTAGATTAAGGCAGTTATCCCTCCATGGGGGATATGTTCGCAAAGTCCTTTTGTGCACCAGGGATACATCCTGGCTCCACTGTCTGAGGTCTCTTAGACTGCTCAGTCCTTCTGGCTGAGACCCATATTCAGGGGGGCCTGAGTCAGTCCCATGCTGGCTTCCCAGCTATCAGTCTAGTGGCCCTTAGCTCCTCCTTGTTCAGGTAAGCTGTCTCTATGTGCTTCTGCTGCGTGGTCTTGTCCTCTCCATCTGCTTCTGGGTTCTAGTTTGACTCAGTGTTTATGTATGGGTGTTTGCTCCTATTTTCAAAAGGCATTAGTTGAGGGCTCCATGGAGAAGTTAGTTGTTGATCTCACTCTCCGGGAAGGGCATTTATGATAGCCTTTCCACAGAAGCTGAGATTGTTAGTTGGGAGCAGTCTTGTAGTTCTCTAGACCTTTCTTTGTGTTCAATTTTATCTTCAAACCAATATTGGCTCCCTCTTTTATGTTCTCTCTCTCTGTCTCTGTCTCTCTCTTTCCTATCTTCTATTCCTAACCAGGCTCAATCCTCCTGGTTGCACAGGTTTTCCTTTCCTCCCCCTCATTTTCTCCTACTTCTCTCTCCATTCGCTGTCCTGCCCTACTTCACCTGAGCTCTGGGGGACTTGTACCTTCCCAGTTCTGTGAGGGACTTTATATGAATCTCTTAGAATACACCTTGTATCCTAGTTCATCTGGTGATGTGAATTATATACTGGTGATCATTTGATCTAGGTCTAAAATCCTTATATGAGTGAGTACATACTGTGTTCCTCTTTTTGTGACTGGGTTACCTCATTCAGGATGGTTTCTTCAAGTGCCACCCACTTGCCTGTGAATTTCAAGATACCATTATTTTTTTCTGCAGAGTAGTATTCCATTGTGTAGATGTGCCACATCTTCATTAACCATTCTTCAATTGAGGGGCATCTAGGTTGCTTCCAGGTTCTTGCTATTACAAATAGTGCTGCTATAAACATAGTTGAACAGATGTCTTTGTTGCATGGATGTGGATGCTTTGGGTATATGCCTAAGTGGGGGATTGCCGGGTCCTGTGGTAAACTAATTCCCATTTTCCTGAGGAACCGCCATACTGATCTCCAAAATGGCTGTATGAGTTTGCACTCCCACCAGCAGTGGAGGAGTGTTCCACTTTCTCCACATCCTCTCCAACATAAGTCATCACTGGTGTTTCTAATTTTAGCCATTCTGGTATCTCAAAGTTGTTTTGATTTGCATTCCCCTGATAGCTAAGGATGTGGAGCATTTTCTTAAGTGTCTTTCAGTCTTCTTGATTTCCTCCATTAAGCAATCGTTTTTTAAAACTGGCTTGCAAAGTAGTAGGTTCAGTACGGACTTTTCATATACATTTTGTTTTGGTTAACTCTCTCTCTCTACCCTTTCATGTCACCTGCCTACACATTTAATATTTGATTTATATCTCTAGCATTCACTTTTTCTAATTTCATGCCACATTCTCCCCACCACCACCAATATAAAGAAGCCACAGCCTATTTCTATTTGCCTGTCTCCTACAAATATTCCAATTTAAACACATGAATCCAAAAGATTCAACACTAGGATCCATATATGGCAGAGAACATGCAGTTTTTTGCCTTTCTTGTCCTGTGAAATTTCTAAGTGCAAAAATGTGCTTGCTATGCAAGACATTGGGATAGGGAGACAACTGTCTAATTAAGTTGTTAATGCTATGAACTGTAATGCCATTCTGGCATGTAAGATGTGTCCACCAGTGTAACAGTGGCATACCTATTATGGGATTAACCAACAACTCTTAGATTCTATATGAAGTGTATATTACAGGAACAAACACATGCCTGGTACTGTCAAAATAGTGAAAAATACTTAAGTAGAATAGTCTTGGCCTCTAAGGGAGAAAATCACTACTGCGGTTTAGCTTAAAAACATGGCATTAAAATACCTTCTAAATTTTTTTGCTTATACATTGTGGTTGTTTGAAAGAAAATGGCCCCCGAAGGGAATGTCACTATTAGGAGGTGTGGCCTTGTTGGAGTTGTTATGGAGTAGGAAGTGTGTCACTGTGGAGAAGAGCTTTGAGTCTCATATATGCTGAAGCCACTCCTAGTGAGACAGACCACTTCCTGCTGCCTGTGCAAAATGCAGAACTCTCCTTTTCCCTTCCAGTACCATGCATGCCTGTACACTGCCATGTACAACCACAACTATAATGGATTAACCTCTGAAACTGCAAGCCACTCCATCAACTGCTTTCTGATATGATAGTTTCTGTGGTTGTGGTTCCTCTTTAAGGCAATTTAACTGGTTTACTTTATTAGAGTTGCCATTGTAATACTGTTTCTTCAGAGCACTAGAAAATCTAACTAAAACATATATTCTACTTTTAGCCTTAATTGGAGAAATTTCTCTGCAGTGAATTGTGGTAAATGCACTGACTCATAGTTACTCAAGATGCCGAGAACACGTGATGACTAATTTCAGCTTCTAACAGGAAATGTATACCACCTCCTTAAAGGCCACAGTGGTCACCTAGCACTTGTGCCAAGTTTGGTGTTTCAGGCAATCTAGAGATGAGTGAAAATATGTAGGAGGATGTATATGGACTATCTAAATGTGCCGATTTGTGCTTGGGGCCCGAGAGTTGGGAGAATTTCAGTTAGCAGGTATACTGGAGCCAATTGATGGCAGAAATCAAGGGCCACTGTAACTTATATATGGGTTTAGTGACTGAAGTTTTGTTTTGTTCTGTTTTAATTTGGAAAAGTCAGTGCATCTTTAACTTATTTTTATTACTTTCTATTATTCACAGGGTTTCTACAACAATTTCTTTCCTACTCTAATCAGTCTCCCACTCTTAGTCCATTTCTCACTGTCATTAAATAGCATGCCTCCTATTTTTCTGGAAATAAGAGTGCATTAAAATTCTCCTTCACTCTGTCTGTTACCAACAAGACATTTTTATAAGCTCACCCATGCTTTTATCATTTTCCATGGTTACATTGGGATTTCCTTCTTTTTGATGTACCTCTACCCTTTCATCCATTAATTCAAACGCTATTTAGTCTACTTTTGTTTTGAGCCAAGAATTAAGAAAGGAGCTAGGAATTCGAAGAAGAGTAATGTCCCCCTGCAGGCACTCCATGCCTTCTGGTCTACCATCAATCACACCCTACCAGCTAGCCTCTTCAGCTTGACCTTTCCATTGACTCCTTTCCTCCTACATATAAAAACGTAGAGTATAAAAAGACAGAACAACTCCCTTTGTTAATTACTTACTGAACTATTATCTTCCCTCCTTCCTATCCATTTCCTTTCTGTATCTTAGTCATGTTTCTATGGTATTTTCAGTACTTTGTACTGAATAATGTTTTTCACCTCACATTCCCATTTTTATTGTTCCACCATTTTTAATATCTTAAAAATAACTTATGGCTTCCCAATAGCATTTCTTATAGTTCTTTTATCGTTATTACTTATTGTTAGTATATTTGATAATTTCTAGGAATCATTCATTTCATTTCTATATACATGGTGATAATGTTTAGCAACCATGCTCTCAAATTTCATGTTATTCATTCCTATTTTAGTTAGTGTCAGATGACCTTATATTTATCCACAAATTTATGTACTTTCCAATGCATTTTATTATTAATCTTAAACTGGTGGATCAATGTAATCTCTTGTCAAAATTTTCTTGCATGTTGTGTGGTGGGGTTAGTAGAACTGACTAGGCTCCATCAGTGATTGGGCTGTATTTATGTACTATATGGGAGGAGAGAATGCAAGAGATGATAGTCACATGGAAAGCTAGTTTTGTGCTAGATGAAAGGTATATCAAGATTAAGATCATGGTGCACACATGTGTGGGGAAGTACAGTCATTGACAGGGAGGACCAGTGATTTTCCTTTGTTTATAATGAGGGCAATATGATTAAAGCAGTTTCAATGGTAGAGATAATGAAAGCAAGGAGATCAGTATTAAGAAAGATTTTGTTTGTTTTTTGTTTTGTTTTGGTAAAGGATAGGAGTAACCATAGTTTTTATTAGAGTAGATGGCTGGATAAATAAGAAAGATTGGAGTAAGAGGGAGAAAGGTAGGTCACCATGATCACCCCCCCACATACACACAAACACACACACACACACACACACACACACACACACACACAGAGGGATTCAGCAAACATATTCAATATGGAAGAAATGAACCAGTTCTCAAACAGAATAATAGGGATCAGTGAGGCTGGATGGAAATGGGAGGAATTTCCATTTAGAGGAGGAATGTAGCCTGAGCATCGGTAGGCATTACAGGTTTATGTTCAGAAGGAATGAATTAGGGTATATGTGAACACCCAGACAGAGATGAGATATGAGATAGACAATGGAGAAATAACTGCACCAAACTGAAACCTTTAAAATGGCGAGGGGAAATGAAAAGAAAACAGAGCCAAAGACTCTTCAGTGAGGACTTTTATGCTGATGTGGTGTTCAGTTGAGGGATTCAGTTGGTGGCCTTTAGAGTTCTGAACTGCATTCTTAGCACCTAGGCTTCTTCAGTAATTAGGGGCAAAGAATGTGTGCATATGCCATGCTGCACTAGGAGTATAGTGACTCACTGAGGAATTGCTCTCATCTGTTGATCATTTCATTTTTCTCCATAACATCTTTATCTGCGCAAGATTGTGCTTGCACTGGAACGCCTGTGCCAGCACTTTCGCCATAACAGGCTGAGGAATGCAGTGCTCCTCCAAAGCCTGTGTTGGCAGAAAAGCCTTCCAGGGGATTTCAGCTTGAACTCTGTAGAGCTGTGATCTCTCAGAGAAGCATTACATTTGACTAGATTTAATTACTTTTGCTTGTAAGGAATAACAATGTAAAATCCAGCCACAGTAACATTCCCAGCAGTGGGAATAGACTCATACAGTATTAATTTGATTTCTAGTAAATATTTGAGACAGATGCAAAACAAGATTTTTATGACAACCAATGGAGGGTTCCTTAAAATTCGGCGGTGAATGTAAGTAGCCACCTTTTCTGCTAATAGACAAATGTAATTAAAACAAGCAACAGTGCCTCATATGGTAACTTCAGGCTGGGAATGTAGCTAAGTGTTGGCATGCTTGCCAGGCATGCACAGTCACACAGCTGCCATCTCTAATACTGCAAACAATCAAACAAAGGTAATATAACATACAATTAAATAAATGCAGTGCACAGATGAACAAATGTATCATATACAGCTAACACACAAAAATAGTACTCCTGCACTAATACAAGGTTTGGATACTGGTTATATTTTTTACAGAGAAAACTATATGTGTAAAATATTTTAAATCATTACAAAAATGTTGAAATTATTATACCTTCCCCATGTTGTCTTACTTCTAGAAAAGCAAGACTGAAAAGCTAAAAACATTAATGAAAATCATTAAATTAAATATTTGAAAAAAGCTTTATGAAAAGGATGAACAGATTTTAGGAGAGTCATAATATACTGTTCTTTATGCCAGAAATTCAAATTACACACACACACACACACACACAATTTCACAATGTACTTTTAAGCAAAAAAAAAAAAAAAAAAAAAGCTAGTTATACATTGGGTATGATCTCATGTACATATATTATACCTATAATAGCATGTGGCTTCACACTGACTAGAATAAAAATGTTAAAATTCAATTACTCTGACTCCTTACCTCTTTTACTGTGATTTGATTTGAATGTGAAGCACCCTCCATAGGTTCATGTTTGCACTTGGTCCAAGACTGGTTGTTTTGTTTGGGGAAGGGAGAGGCATGATTGGAGGAAGTAGGTCACTGGAGGTCAAGTCGTAAAGTTTACAGCCATCCTTCCCCAGTTCAGGGTCTTTTGTGCTTCCTGACAGTCAAAATCCTGTAACCAAAAAATGTCATGCTTCAGTAATCACTGAGAAATCTGCCATGGTGTCTTCTCCACCATAAGGGACAAAAACAAGGATAATCTTCCTCTAACCTGCTTTATCAGGCATTTGGTTAAAAAGAAAAAAGGAAAGGAACTAATGTATCAAACCAAAAGAAAAGCATGCACCCTCAGGGCTTCTGGCCCTCAGCAGTCTGCAGCACTGCATAGGAAGTCCACAGGATACTGAAAGGAAAGAAAACCCTGCAGAGCTTAGTGGTAGAAAATAGAATGTAGAGGAAGGAGAGAAAGATAGAGCTTTTGAAAGACTAGTAAAATAATCAAACATCGGGGTTTGAAGACAGTGGGTAAGTGCTCATATTCATGAGCAAACATAATATAGATTATAGATAATAATGATATATTAATAAGAGTGGCCCCCATGGGCTCATAGACATGAATGCTTGGTCATTAGGGATTGACAATATGTGACAGAGTTAGGTATGGCCTTGTTGGAGGAAATGTGCCACTAGGGGTGGCTTTGGGTTTCTAATGTTCTAGCCAAGCAGGGCATCCCTGTCTCTCTCTGCCTCTCTCAGTCTCTGTTCTGTCTCTGCCTCTCGCTGTCTCTCTGTTGCCTGCTTATCTAGATGTAGAATTCTGATCCTTCCCCAGCACCATGTCTGCCTGAACATCAACATGCTTCTCACCATGAGGATAATGGACTAAACCTCTGAAATGTAAGCCAGTCCCTATTAAATGTTTTCCTTTATATGAGTTGCTGTGCTCATGGTGTCTCTTCACAGCAATAGAAACCATAACTAAGACAGACATTGAAATAGAAAAGGACCAAAGCAAGTTGTGCATTAAAAATAAACTTTCATTGACAGTTTTTGTTTTTGTTTTTTAGTTTTGTTGTTGTTTGTTTGTTTTTGATTTTTTTTGTAGAATAATTTTGGTGAAGAAATAACTCCTAAAGTTTTTGCAAAATAATTGGCATTTTATAAAATGTAATTAAAACTTCATAAAAACAAAACCCACCCCCCCACCACACCACAGATATCTCAATCTTCTCCCCCCCCCCCCCCCCCCCCCCCCCCCCCCCCCCGGGGAGGTTTGGAAAAACCCCCCCCCAAATTCCCAAATATTGTGTATAATGTTTGTCATTTAATTGTATTTTTTTTTTAAAAAAAAAAAAAAAAAACCCTCTATCCATAAAAAAAGAATTTTTAAATAAAAACATGATTACATGGTGAAATTAGCTAAATCCAATGTCAATGTATCTCTATTGTAGAATATTATTTTAACTAGGTGAAAATGTGTTATATTTATTTATGATACAGAATATTAGTTTAACTATGTAACTGTATCGTTGTATTTGTCTATGCTGCATTTGTTTAATAATCTAATAATGTTTGTTTAATTATATGAAATGTCTTGCATTTGTTTCAGTTTGCCTGACTAAGTCATCTGATTGGTCTAATGAAAAGCTAAATGGCCAATAGCTGGGCAGGAGATGGATAGTCAGGATTGCCAGGGGGTAGACTAAGTAGGAAGAGAAATCTAGGTCCCAGAAAAGGGGAATGAAGAAGTGGGAGAGGAGAGAACAAGGGAGATGCCTGGGGTCAGAAGCCAGGAAGCTGCCAACAAATAGACATTGATACAGCAAGAATGTAATAAATAGTATAAGTCCTGATGCACAACACAGATAGATGAAGAGAAACAGGTTAAGTTATAAAAGCTAGTGAGAAAAGAACTAAGTTAAGGTCAGGCATTTAAAACTAATAATAAGTCTCTTTGTCATGATTCAGAAGCTGGCTGTTGGTCCCACCCACAAAACAAAACAAACAAAACAAGAAGGCTAGTACATATCTCAATGGACTTTAAAGATCCATACAGTTAGAATAGCTATTCTGAAGCTGTGGAGCTTTACATTAAGTGAGATATAGGAAAAGGCACTGCTTTTGTTGTTTCTGTTTTGGAGCTCTCATCTAGTACCTATTGGAAACAGAAGCAAAAACCCATACCTAAACACTGAGTCGAACTAGAATACAGATGCAGAGGGAGAGGACAAGACTAGATTGCAGAAAAACATAGAGACAGCTGACCTGAACAAGGAGGAGCTAACGGACCCCCAGACTGATAGCTGGGAAGCCAGCATGGGACTGACTCAGCCCCCCCTGAATATGGGTCTCAGCCAGAAAGACTGAACAGTCTAAGGGATCTCAGACAGTAGAACCAGGATGTATTCCTGGTGCACAAAAAGTCCTTGCAGGCACATCCCCCATGGAGGGATACTGCCTTAACCTAGAGACAGGAGAGAAGTCCTAGTCCCTACTTCAAATGACTTGACAGATCTACATTACCCCACCTGGATGGCATTGCCCTACATGTGGAATTGGGGTGGGGGATGGGAGGGAAGGGTGGTCAGGGTGCATGTGGGGACGTAGAGGGTAGAGGGAGGGAGGGAAGGAGTTAGGGAGGGAGAGGGAGCTAGGATAGACATGTAAAATAAAAAATAAAATAAAATAAAATAAAATAAAACATTGTTTGGCCAAGGCTGGTCTTGAATTGCTCTTGATCTTCCTGCCCCTATCAGAGAATCTCTGGAATTATAGGTAAGCTCCACCATGCCCTTTATAGATGGACATTATTTAACCCATGCATTTACTCCTTCATGGAACCTGGGGTATTACCAATTTCTGGAAGTCTGTGTGCCAGTTTACCTTGGAGACTTCCTATCACTGTGTACAGAGTGTTGGGATTATAAGGAGCCACTGTTGCTGGCAGGAATCTATGTGGGTTTTAAGGATCCAGACTCTGGGAAGGAGTTTGTCTCCTGCGATACTGACATTATTTCTTGTTCCTTCCTCAAATAATGGGAAAATTAGGAGTTTCACTCTTGTAAAGATAAAATTAAGCAAAAATGGTGTACATGCTAATGAGTTTTGCACTTGGATATCATCACACAAGTAGATGTCAGTATATAAACATATTTGTAAATTTTAAAAGCTGTAATGTGGTTCTATTAATGGTAATGAATAAGCACAAATCCCTGATATCCAACATAATCTACCAAGTGATATTCTTAAAGAATATAATGGTTAAGATGATTGAACACTGTTTATTTTCATTTTTGGTATGCTCTTAGTCATTTCTACTTCATCTTTTGATTATTGCCTATTCATCAAATTAATCTAGCTATTATTGCTTGATTTTATTGTTATTTAGTTTTAGGAGATTTTTATGTGTTCTAGATATTAATCCTTTTCTTCTTCTTTTTTTTTCTTTCCTTATTCATATGGTGGAATAGAGCCTATCCATCAACAGGGTCCTGTCTGAAGTACTGTCTCCTTCATTTGATGAATGCTTCAAATTGGCATGTTTGCCAAGCAGCCAAGCATATATGTCCTTGTGGGAAATAAGGATGGTGTGATGATAGCCAAAGCTGAGTAGTATAGCATGTGACATGATGTCGGCCATAACCTCTTAGATCTTCAGGAAGCCCTACAAACTAATAGCATGTTTGAGGAAAGTGGATGTAAGACAAAACAGGAAGGAAAGCCATTGAGAATTCAGGGAAATTCCAGAGACAGCTCCATGGGGATCACATTAAAATTTAGACCCAATTGGTTTAAATCTTCATAGACTTCATAGAAGAGTAGGACCCTGACTGACACCTGCAATGTGCTCATGCATCTATAAAGATCTTTTTTTTTAAATTTAATTAAAATATAATTTTTTGATCCCAGTTCCCTCTCCCTCCCTTCTTCCCTCCCTCTTACTTACCTTCTCTGCCCCATCACATGCACTCTAACCACCCTCCCCTCCCATCCACCAACCTAATTCCACATGTAGGGCAATGCCATCCCAGTGGGGTAATGTAGATCTGTCAAGTCATTTGAAGTAGGGACTAGGACTTCTCTCCTGTCTCTAGATTAAGGCAGTATCCTTCCATGGGGGATGTGTCTGCAAGGACTTTTTGTGCACCAGGAATACATCCTGGTTCTACTGTCTGAGATCCTTTAGACTGTTCAATCTTTCTGGCTGAGACCCACATTCAGGGGGGCCTGAGTCAGTCCCATGCTGGCTTCCCAGCTATCAGTCTGGGGGTCCGTTAGCTCCTCCTTGTTCAGGTCAGCTGTCTCTATGTGTTTCTGCAATCTAGTCTTGTCCTCTCCCTCTGCATCTGTATTCTAGTTCGACTCAGTGTTTAGGTATGGGTTTTTGCTTCTGTTTCCAACAGGTACTAGATGAGAGCTCCATGATGGTGGATACGTTAGTTGTTGATCTCAGTATCTGGGAAGGGCATTTATGGTAGCCTTTCCACAGTTGCTCAAATTGTTAGTTGGAGGCAGTCTTGCAGGTCTCTGGACCTTTCATTAGGTTCAGTTTCCTCTTCAAACCAGTAATGGCTCCCTCTTTTATGCTCTCTCTTTCTCTCTCTGTCTGTCTATCTTCTGTCTTCTATTCCTACCCTGACTCAATCTTCCTAGTCGCACATGCTTTCCTCTCCTCACTTTTCTTTCTCCTACTTCTCTCTCCATTCACTGCCCCCCACTTCCCATGTGCTCTGGGGGACTTGTCCCTCCCCACTTCTGTGAGGGACTTTATGTGAATCTCTTAGAATACACCTTGTATCATTGTTCCTCTGGTGGTGTGAATTATATGCTGGTGATCATTTGCTCTAGGTCTAAAATCCATATATAAGCAAGTCCTTACCATGTTCCTCTTTTTGTGACTGGGTCACCTCATTCAGGATGGTTTCTTCAAGTGCCATCCACTTGCCTGTGAATTTCAAGATTCCATTATTTTTTTTCTGCAGAGTAATATTCCATTGTATGGATGTGCCACATCTTCTTTATCCATTCTTCAGTTGAGGGGCATCTAGGTTGCTTCCAGATTCTTGCTATTACAAATAATGCTGCTGTGAACATAGTTGAGCACCATGTTGCATGGATGTGGATCATGTGGGTATATGCCTAAGAGGGGGATTGCCTGGTACTGTGGTAAACTAATTCCCGTTTTCCCGAGGAACCACTATACTGATCTCCAAAATGGCTGTATGAGTTTGTACTCCTACCAGCAGTGGAGGAGTGTTCCCCTTTCTCCACATCCTCTCTAGCATAAGTTGTCATTTGTGTTTCTAATTTTAGCCATTCTGGCAGGAGTTAGATTTTATCTCAGAGTTGTTTTGATTTGCATTTCCCTGATAGCTAAGAATGTTGAGCACTTTCATCGATGCAAAAATACTCAAAATAATACTGGCAAACTGAATCCAAGAATACATCAGAGAAATCATCCACCATTACCAAGTGGGCTTCATCCCTGGATTGCAGGGATGGTTTAACATATGAAAGTCTATCAACATAATCCTCTTTTTAAATGTGCCACTAAAAACAATTTCCTGCATTGTGTAGAACATCTCTTCATTTATTTCACTTTGTGTTCCCTTGGTACACAGAGGAGCTTACAATCTTAAATTAAACTAATATTACAATATGTGTGCAGTCATAAGCCATTCAGTACAAGGAGCTTCCCAAACTATATCCTATTAAATTGCCAGTGAGCTATAATTATTCAGGGAAATGTACCCTGAAACATTTATTTATTATAGATTTTGGCTCCTTATCCTAGAATATTCTTTTTTTTTTTTTTTTTTTTTTTTTTTTTTTTTTTTTTTCAGAGCGGTCTTCCTATGATTATACCTCTTTTTCTAGATCATGAGTCTTATTTATTTGTGTTCCAAGACAGGGTTTCTCTGTTTATCACTGATGATCCTAGAACTCTCTCTGTAGAAAAGGTTGGCTTCAAACTTCCAAATTTCCCTACCTCTTCCTCTTCCACAGCAGATGGTGCCCAATGTGAGACTTTACAGATGGTGCTCACATATGGTGCGGAAATGTGGGATTGAGAACAGGGGACCTAAGTGATGGACACTGCAGAGGAATAGACACAAGCATAAAGATAGAGCTCAGAAGAAAGATGTGAAGTGCTGTGAGTAAACATTGTAAGTCAGGAGTAAAATTGTATGTAATTGTAGACATGGGACACAGATATTTGTAGATAAGAAACAGAAAAGTATTAGTCAGATGATACATAAGTGAAATGTGGTGAGTTTGCCTCTGGAATGAAAGTTCATATAATTGTAAGTGCATATAATTGTAGATGTGAAGCAGAAATAGTAGCTAGATTATAAAGAAGTGAATGAGTTAACATTGAAAGTAAAAATGTATATAAATGTATATAAATGGACATATATAGAAAAATGGTGATCTTATAGAAAAAAAGGTGACACAGATAAGTTTGTATTTGTTCAGATTTTGGATGCATATAATTCAAGGGTTAGCTATAGTTGATGTATTACAAGAGATTTCAATTAAGGATGTTTTGTTTCACAAACTAATCATGACTTAGGGAAAAGGAGGATAAAAAATGTAAGTATGTAATACACACACACACACACACACACACACATATATATAGTGGCCACACATGTGTGTATGAAGTGTAATTTTGAATACATGAATCCTAACAAGAGGTCCTACTAGAATTGCTGGGATATAGTCAAAAAAGACATCAAGTCAGTGTCTTAATTAGAAGGGTTGGCTATTTGCACATCCCAAAGCTGCCCCCCTTGGGGGGTGGGCTGGTAGGAAATGGCTAAAGTCAGCATGGCCTGAGAGCCAAAGAAGCTTCTATGTTCAATAGACTTTAGTAGAAGAGAGGATACAGAAATTCTCTTATCTTTGTGGTTAAAAAAGAAATCTAGAGAATGGAGGTTAATACAATGTCTTGAGAAAAGCTATGGAGAAAAAGCCTCAGGGAACTGCAGCCCTGTTAGGCACTGCCTAGAAAGGTGTCAGTGTAAACACAAATGAGACCATGTCAGTTAATGAAAGCTTTACAATTTGGATTAGAAAAGAATATTTACAAACTTTAAATAACTTTCAAAACTTATTGGAAATTATGTCCTTATTTATAATTGTCTACAGGGGATCTTGACCACCCCTCAGTGAGATTCTTAAGGGCAGTTGTGACTCTAGTTCATCTAGACAGCTCACAGAAGCAATTACACAAAAGGTGACTCCAATGGAGCATGCAATTGACATGCCTATGGAGCTTTGAAAATGCAACTTTGAAAAATAAGTAAAGGGGAGTTGTGCCCCCAGTCTCCACATGATGCATTAAATAATACACTCTTCTTAAATTTTTTGAATGTCTAAGCCCTTGAGCAATCTGCTGTGGACAGATTCTGGCATGATGGAACTCGAGCAATTTTCACTCAAGTGAAGTGGAAAGATCCATGCACTAGACTATTGAACGGTCCTGATCCTGTCCTAATATGGGGTTCAGGGCATATTTGTGTTTTCTTTTTTTTATTTTATTTTATATAACAAAGTCCAATTAAATGAAAACAAACATTTATACACAATATTTGGGAATTTGGGCGTCGTTCTTTCCAAAATACTTCCTGCTGCTAAGGGGCGCTGTCATGGGGGATTCGAAGAAGATTCAGAAATCCCGGCTGTAGTCTGTAGGGCTGCTTTGTCCAGCTGTTTTGAATGTACGATCAGCTTGTACTCTGTTTCAGGCGGTCTGGCGTGATCAAACCACATTAGTCTGGAAGGAATCCACATCTTTTCATTTTCTGTGGAAACAAAAATAGAAATCCTTTTCCCCAGTAACTTGTTCTTCAACTTAAATTTGGAGTCAAAGCATTTTTTTAAATTTAATTTATTATTTTACATGTCCATCCCAGTTCCCTCTTCCTCCCTCTCTCCCTCCCTCCCTCCCACCCACCATACCTCCCTCTCTCCTTCCCTCCCTTTTATCCTCTCTGCCCTCTCACATGCCCTCTAACCACCCTCCCCTCCCATCCCCCCCACCCCAATTCCATATGTAGGGGAATGCCATCCAGTTGGGGTCATGTAGATCTGACAGGTCATGTGAAGTAGGGACTAGGGCTTCTCTCCTGTCTCTAGATTAAGGCAGTTATCCCTCCATGGGGGATATGTTCGCAAAGTCCTTTTGTGCACCAGGGATACATCCTGGCTCCACTGTCTGAGGTCTCTTAGACTGCTCAGTCCTTCTGGCTGAGACCCATATTCAGGGGGGCCTGAGTCAGTCCCATGATGGCTTCCCAGCTATCAGTCTAGTGGTTGTTAGCTCTTCCTTGTTCAGGTAAGCTGTCTGTATGTGTTTCTGCCTCAGGGTCTTGTCCTCTCCATCTGCATCTGGGTTCTAGTTGGACTCAGTGTTTATGTATGGGTGTTTGATCCTGTTTTCAACAGGCCTTAGTTGAGGGCTCCATGGAGAAGTTAGTTGTTGATCTCACTCTCCGGGAAGGGCATTTATGGTAGCCTTTCCACGGTGTGTTTTCTTGAAGGAAGAAAATGAGATTGCCAGACCATGTGGTAACATGCGTGGAGCAAAGGAAACCTGGACCCAAGACCATGGGAGCCAGTCTAAGCCAGTTCGAGTGAGTCCCCCTAAACCTGTGTCCCTGAGCCCCTGAAGTCTTCAACTCTACAGTCTGAGAAAGAAAGAAAACAATCAGTTCAAGATTTTCAGAATAAAAGGAGATTTGAGATTTCCAGTTTGGCTTGAAATTTCCAGTCTCTCAACAGGCCTGCTGCATCGATTTCCCAGACCCCTGAGTGAGTTTTCATCCTGAAATCAAGCCAAGGACTGGACCTTTAACAATTAGCTACAGTGCATCTTGGGACACAGACACTTTGTTTTTGCCTGTTTTTTCCCTTTGGGGATAAAAGGACTCATCTAGGACAATTTAACAGTATTATGGCCATGATATGTGGCAAAAGCCTCTCTTCAGTATTTTAGCAGGCAATGGACAAAAGTTTTGCAGTTAATATGTAGTAGTACTCAAGGACTGCGATGTCTCAAACATCTTTATGATAAGAATTGGACACAATGCTTATGAATCCTTAGATACAATGCACTTGATTAAACAGATTTAGATTTTGGTATAGCTGAAGCCACTCAGGACGATCAAGAGCAATTTTATCTTGATTCATCCTCTCTTTTTGCAAGAGTTGCTGTAGCCACAAAAGCATATGCATTTTCAAGCTTGCTTATGAACTCTCAATTAAAAATTGGCTCAGAGGTGCATGGTGGCATCGAGCTATGCACTACCCCCTAATGTATTTTAATACAGAGGCTGGTAGTCAGGGACAAGTAAGGTCTTTTTGCCTCCAGGAAACCTAAGACAGATCACACATGATGAAATGTGTGCACCAATGAAAATAAACACATTACCCTCATCAGTAGAAAAGCTGGATTGAAGAATGTGACTTTACTCTGGAAACTTTTGGTATCTACTGCACTGAATACGGCACAAATCAGAAAAATTATGAAGGACAACTTGGTGAGAAAAATATACAACTTTTCTCAAATATAAAATTTCAAGGTAAAGATAAAGCTAGGCTCCACTGATGGCTCTAAGTCAAGAGCCCAGAGAGCCAAAACATTCCTGAGTAAATAGAACAATGGTGGAGAAACTACCATTGAGACTCTTAAGATATATTAGAAAGTCATACTTAAAATATAATAAGACAAGTTAGTATTGATAGAAAAGCAGACATGCAGACCAATGGAACAAAGATGAACACCCAAATATGAGTTCATGTAACTTCAGCCACTTTAAACTGGACAAAGATGCCAAAAATGAAAGGTTGGGAAAATGAACCATCTTCAGCAAATGGATGCTGGGAAAACTGGATGTCCACATTTGAAGACTAAAACTAGATTCATAGCTATCACTTTGTACAAAAACAACTCTAAATGGATCAAAGACCTTAATGTGAAACCTGAAACACTGAAGCTGTCAGATGTAAGCATAAGCAGTTCCTTATAGGAAATAGACTAAAAACTCAAATGACCATTGAGTAAATTGTCCTGGGATGACCATAGGAAGTTCTTAAAAGAGAATAGAAAATGTATATGAAAGCACCTAGAGAAATACAAATTAAAACAACCTTGAGACTTCATCTTCCTTCAGTCAGAATATCAAACATCTGTGGAACAACTAACAACTAATACTGTAGGGGATGCAGTGAACCCTCCTTATTCACTGTTTGGGAATTTCAAACTGATATAGATATTATGGAAATCTGTGGAGAATTCTCAAAAGGCTAAAACTAATCTACCATATGACCCAGATATTCCTCGCCTTGATATATGTCCAAAGGTCATGATGACCTTCTTTGTAAGTAATTGTTTAGCCATCGATGATTTATTCAGAATAGCTACGAAAAAAAAAAAAAAAAAAAAAGCTCAACTGTCCTTCAACCAATTAAAGGATAAAATGAGGCACACATACACTATGGAATATTACTCATCTGTAAGGAAAAATAAAATTTGCAGATAAATTTGTAGGATTTGTAAAGGTCATATTGACCAAGGAATGCTAGACCCAGAAAGACAAACATCTCATCAGAGGCTCCAAGCTCCAAATTGGTACATATATGTGCATATCTTGGATAATGTCATAAAGCAGGAAATAAAAATAGGGCCACTGCTATTGCTCTTACTTGACCCCAAACCCAGAGATGGAAGTAAAGTTCTTATTACTGAAGACAACATGCACTTTAGAAATAGTGCCAGATAAACTTGAGGTAAAGCTTACATGAATGTATCCCCTCCTACTGATTAGCTTTCAATAATGGCCAGCATGACAAGATTACCCTAAAGGTACAATAGTGGCTCACATACCATGGCAGCAACAACAGCTGTAATTGGATTTGTCAGCAAGAGGAAAGCATGCCTGGTACTGGAAACATAGTTAACCACTCAATGCTAGTGAAGTAAGGATATGGAGGAGGATCTGCCACCACTGTTTTGTAATACCAGCATAATCCCTAACAACAATCTAAATATCTATACACACAGATAGGTAGTCTTCAGCCCTTATCAATGAATCTTTTCCTTGCAACAGAGAGAGACCATAACACCATAGCATAAAACCACAACTAATCAAAATGCAGAGCTGTGGATCCATGTCCCAATAGATACATCAAGAAAACACGCCTACCACCAAGGCTCAGGAAACATTGAAGAAGAGTTAGTAGAAAATTTAAGAAACAGAGGATCAGGGAATTTGGTGTGAGACTGTGTATCCTAGCAACATTAAAATTAATATTCATTGAAGTTACCAACATTGCCTCCTAAACATGAGCAGAACAAGGAAGACACCAATAGACAAACCAAAGTGGGCATGGGAAAGCCTCAACACACATAAAGAACTGTAGGCAACTAAGGAATGCTGACTGTGGGAGAAATAGTTTTCTCCATGGAAAACACACCAATTGACTATTCAATAGTACATGCTCAGCTGTGAAAATATGCATACAAGAAAATGAGGAGTTGTAAAACCATTTGTGTTATCTTTAGTGGCTAACAGGAGCAGTCCAGACTAGGGTATCAATAAAAAGAACAAAAACCATAATGCTCTATTATATTTCATCTTTGAAGATCAATAGAACAAAACCAGGAAAAATGAACTATGCTTTTAGTGAGAAACAGTCACTATGAGAATGACAGTGAGGCTGGTACCAGCACATGGAAGGAAAGACAACAATGAAGAGTTCTGGATGGTGTTGGTGAGGGAGTCCATTTATGTAGGAAAACTAACTAAATTTGCAGATAAAGGTACTATAACCTCCATCTATTCCTTCTGTGTTCTTTGAGTGGATTATCACTTAGTTTTGTTTATTTTCTTTCTTTTAGTCCTCTTGAAACGCACCCCCTTCCCTTGATGTCTAGAGGGCTGTGACATTTTATGACCATCTTCCACTTTACACATGAAGAGAAAGTAGCAAAGGGTCCAGGAAAGGTAAAAACTAATGGGGCCCAGAGGAAAGAAATAGCCTGGATAGTTCATTCATTTTTCTGTGCTAACCAGTGTAGTATCAGCTAAAATATTAGATTTTTAAGAAATTATTTTTAGTTTTTATGGTTCAAAGGATCAAACACAGATCCTGGTAGAGTACTCTACACTTGTGTTACATTCCCAATCTCGAAATAAACTGTTTGCAATGAGTTCCCTAAGTGATGTTAATTCTTTAGTTGCTCTTATATATCAAATTATTATAGAAATGTCAGGATTGTGCCCTCTTGGGGCTGAGGTGCTGTATAGTAGGTTCTATGAGTCCATTAGCCCACAGGCTGTCCCTCTAGCTAGTAAAGGCTAGCAAAACCTTAAATTCTTCTGGCATCCCTCCCCTTATGTAGTTGGTTATGAAAAATAGGGATATAGGAAAGAGAGCCATTTACACTTTTCTTTTCTAATACTGGTTATCACTCAATATAGTCCCAAAGTTATAAATTAATTAAACTATTTTGAAAGTTTGCTCAACTTAAATTTTATGAAGCATTATCTTACTTAAAATTAAAATATCCTTGCTTAGCCAAACCAAAAAAAATATTATTTCCCAAGTAGCAAACACTTTTATAATAATTTGTAATCCCTCAGGCAAGTATGCTAATAGCAGCACTCTGTGTGATCAATGTGGTTTTTATGATACCATATCCCCTTGCCCAGAAATAAAATTAATTGCTCTCTTGACAATAAAGAGATCAAGCAGAATAAAATTCACATTAAGGAAAGTGTCATGTACTTATATGAAAGTATTAAGTGACTTATATGTTCAGCCACATCAACATAAGATGGGTTAAATGCAATGCCAACAACTAGAAAGGAAAATTAAACTCTTACTGAATTTACTCCAAGACATAAGAGGTGATAGTGTTTTTTCACACTTGGCAGGAGCTCCAGTTGAAAAGAAATCCAGATGAATACAGAAAGCAATAGAAAAAGTGCCCAGTAACATGAGTTGGCATCAAAATTCGGTGAGATTCCATACTAAAGCAGCCATTGTGACAAAGGAAAATGCAGAAAACAAAGCAAAAATATCATTTTTTTTATTAAAAACAATCTTTTCTCATTTTACATACCAATCCCAGTTTCCACTCCTCCCCCTCCTGCTACCTCTTCCTCCCCCCTCCACATCCCTATCCACTCCTTGGAGAGGGTAAGTCTTCCCATGGGGAGTCAACAAAGTCTAGCATATCACTTTGAGGCAGGATGCAGGCCCTCCCCCATATATTAGGCTGAACAAGGAATCCTTCCAAAGAGAATGAGCTCTGACAAACCAGTTAATAGAGATAAATTCTGGTCCTGCTGCCAGTGGCCTCACAGACTGCCCAAGACACACTATTGTCACCCACATTCAGAGGTCCCAGTGTGGTCCTATGCAGGTTCCTCAGCTGTCAATCTGGAGTCAGTGAGCTCCTACTATCTCAGGTCAGCTGTTTCTGTGGATATTCCCAAACTGGTCTTTATACCTTTGTGCATATTATTGCCCCTCCTTCTCTTAAACTGGACTCTGGGAGCTCAGCCTAGTGCTGGCTTAGTTATGGATTTCTTCACCTGCTTCTATCAGTTACTGGAGGAAGATCCTCTAATGATAATACAGGAAGTCATCAATCTAATTACAGGGGAAGGCCCATTCAGGCACTATCTCTATTATGTCTAGGGTCTTGGCTGGGGTCATCCTTGTGGATTCCTAGGAATTCTAGTGCCAGGCTTCTCTCTAGCCTCATAGTGACTCCTCAATCAAAATATCTCATTCCTTGCTCTCCCTCTCTGCCCTTCCCCCATTTTGACTACCCCATTCCCTCCTCATCTTCTCCCACCCCCTCCTTTTCCCCTCCCTGTCCCCTTTTATCCTCCCCCAAACACTCCCAATTTTCTCAGGAGACCTTGGCTATTTCTCCTTACTAGTTGGAGCCATGTATGTCTCTCTTAGAATTCTTGTCACCTGGCTTCTCTGGTGCTGTGGATTACAGGCTGGTTACCCTTTGCTTTACATATAATATCCAGGTATAAGTGATCATCTTTCTAGATCTGGGTTACCTCACTCAAGATGGTGTTTTCTAGATCCATCTATTTTCCCTGCAGATCAATTTTAAAATACTATTACTGTCACCAAAACAAACCTCTGATATGTCATCTTCCATGTAGCATGACCTGAGAGGAGACTCCTTCAATAATTTGGGCTCCAATTACTTGTGTACTTATAGCAGTGTTTTCTTCAGTATTTTAATAAACTGATAATTTTGTATGAATTTTTATGACTAATATATTCCTGAATATAGAATGTTGGATTTTAAAGGATCAGACTCTAGAATACAAAAATTACTTGGAGAGCTTAGATAACCCTCCTGCAATTATCACCAGCTGATACCAGCTCAGGTACTAAGCACCCTGCTTGCAATGTCTTTTTTGAACTCAAATAAAGCCAATGAATCCAACCTGGGAGGCTGTTGAAGAATTACCAGTAATATACTATAATACAAGCCAACAATAGAGGAAGATCCTCCCAACTCCACAGAAACTTGCCTCACCTAAGAGAAAACCACCAGGAAACATCGCCTTTTTCTTCCTTGGACTCTGATATTTCTAACAGTTCTCATCATATCCCTATATGTTTGAGAGTATTTCAGAGAATCATGGCTCTAAACAATCTCTGCCAACTTCTCCCTTACACTGGGGATCTCAGTTCCACCACCAATTGTCACATGTGTGTAAATTAATATCATTCCCAATTTATTACACATGAAATCAAAGAAAAAATAGGTGTGGTAGAAAGTGGGAGAAAAGGATCAGGAGGGAATCTGGAGCCTTGGTCTTTGATGGATATCTTTGTAAAGAGGTGGTCATCTAGCTGTGGTAAGAACTCAGTCCTGTAGGCCCAGCAAATATACTCCTCCTGGATGTAGAAACAACAGCCAGATAGTCACATTTTGAGCCAAGACTGGGAAGTTCTATTTTTGACATGAGCAATGTCATAACATTTAAAACAACCCAACTTTTGAGTTATGCAGAGAGGTTCAGAGTGATTTGTGAGAGGCATTACAGTGTTTAAATTTTAGGGTGACAAATTCCTATGTTTGCTTCTGAGTAATATTACATCTGATGCTTACAATTGCATTTGCAACATGCTATATAGCAAACAGTAACCACAATGCAATTTATAGTGTTAGCATAGTGAAGTGCAACTAAATAGTGTCATTTTTGGTATGGCATACAAATTAATTTTAAAAGTAGCTGATGACAGAAAATTCTTAAATAATATTATGACATTTTGTCAGTAAATTATATGAAGGGAAGAGTAGGTCTAAAACATCATGATGTTAGTGAAAAGTAAAGAAAGTTTAGAAAACTATATCCTATTTTTATTTACTACAGTGTTCAAAGTATATTATAGTTTCAGTACTAGCTTCTAAGGGATGTTCCCCCCTGTCTAGAATAGTCCCTTATCAAGATAGCATTGTACAAAGAATAGGATAATAGAGACAGTTGAAAATGTGTGACTTTTGGTGCTAGAGAAAATTTTATGGAACAGATTTAAATATCTTTTGGCATTTTGTCTTTGTACCATTTTTAAGAAATTATTATACATATACACCTATAACTAATGGTATCATTACTAAAATATTTAATATAAAAATATCTTTCCTACTCTAAATTTTCATTGTTGTTTCCTATTAACAATACATTTTGCTAAGAATCTTGAAGCCAAGTATAAAGTTACTTTGATTCTTGTGCAAACTTTAAAAATATCATGCTACCTCAAAAAGTATAGAAGCTGAGTCTACATACTTGTAACAGTGGGGGGGGGTTGTTTATAGAACAAAATCTAAGGTACATTCTGATCCTTGCTCTTCATTTCATGTGAAAATGAGAGGTTTGCCTGAATGATTTTGATAGTTACAAAGTACACATGAGATGGACTTACCTAAAATAATTTCAGAAAAATAAAAGATGTGATCATCTCAATAGAAGTGAACAACCCTGTGTCAAAATCCAAAACCCTTCATGATAAAGGTCTTGGATATATCATGGATAGAAGGGACATACCTAAACATAATAAAAGCAACCTACAGCAAGCCAACATCAAATTAAATGGAGAGAAACTCAAATAATTGCATGAAAATCAGTAACAAGGCTGGGTGACCCACTCTTTGCATACCTATTCACTACAGTACACACAGTACTCAAAATTTTAGCTTGAGCAATACAACTAAAGAAGATCAAGAGGAAACACACTGGAAAGTAGGAAGTCAAAGTATTCTTGTTTGCAGATAATATAATAGTATATATAAGCGATCCCCAATATTACACTAGGGAACTACTATAGCTGATAAATACCTTTAATTAAGTGGCTGGATACAAGATTTAAAAAAAAAAGCCCTCCTACATATAAATGATAAATGGCCTGAGAAAGAAATCAGGGAAATAAATTATTCACAATAGTCACAAATGATATAAAATTTCTTGGTGTAACTCTAACCAAGCAAGTGGAGGACCTATATGACAAGAAATTAAAGTCTTTGTAGAAATAAATTGAAGAAGATATCAGAAGATGGAAAGATCTTCCATTGTTAGTATTAACACTGCAAAAATGGCCATCTTACCAAAAGCAATCTACAGATTCAATGCAATCTCTATTAAAATGCCAACACAATTATTTACAGACCCTGAAAGAACAATACTCAATTTCACATGGGAAAACAATAGTCCCAGGAGAGCTGAAACAATCCTGTATAATAAAAGAACTTCTGGATGTATCGTTATCCCTGATTTCAACCTATACTACAGAGCTACAGTAATAACAACCACATGGTGTTGTCATAAAAATAGACAGAACAATGAAACTGAACAATGAAACTGAAAATCCATGCACCCATGAACACCTGATTTTTGACAAAAGAAAACAATAAATACAATTAAAAAAGAAACATCTTCAACAGATGGTGCAAGCATAACTGTATGTCAGCATATAAAAGAATGCAGATAGGTCCATATCTACCACCTTGTATAAAACTCAAATCCAAGTGGATCAAAGACCTCAGTATAAAACCAGATATACTGAACCTGATAGAAGAGAAAGTGGGAAATAACAATGAACAGACTGATATGACAGACAATTTCCTGAATAGAGCACCAATAGGGTAGGTATTAACATCAACAATTGATAAATAGGACCTCATGAAATTAAATGCTCCTGTAAGGCAAAGGACAGTTCATAGGATAAAACAGCAGCCTACAGAATGGGAAAAGTTCTTCACCAACCCATTTCAAAGAGGGTTGATCTCCAAAATATACAAAGAATTCAAGATACTAGAATGAACAATTAGCAAATGAGGTACAGATCTAACCAGAGAATTCTCAGTAGAGGAATCTCAAAAGGCTGTGAAACAGTTAAAAAATGTTCAACATACTTGGGTACTAGGGAAACTCAAATCAAAATGACTGAGTTTCCATGTTATATCTGTCTGAGTGGTTAAGAAAAAACAAACAAACAAAAGACAAAACAAAACAAACCACAAGTGACTGCTCATGCTAGTGAGGATGCAGAACAAAGAGATTAGTGCCCCACTCCTGGGGAGAGTACAAACTTGCACAGCCACTCTGGAAATCAATATGGTGGTTTCTCAGATAACTGGGACTTGATCTACCCCAAGACCCAACATACCACTAGTGGGCACATACACAAAGGTTGTTCCATCCTACCACAAGGACATTAGCTCAAAATGTTTATAGCTGCTTTATTCCTTTATAATCAGAGGCTAAATGTCCCTCAGCCAAAGAGTGGATAACGAAAATGTGGTACATTTGCACACTGGAATATTACTTGACTTTTTAAAATAAGAGCATTATGAAATTTACAGGCAATTTGATGGGACTAGATCATCCTTAGTGAAGTAACCCAGACCAAGAACATGGCAAATACTTACTCATATTAGTTATAAAATAAAGAATAAAAATGCTACAATCCACAGACCCAGAGAGGCTAGGTGACAAGGAGGTCCCAAGAAGAGTCTGTATGGATCTCTCTGGGAAGGAGAAATAGAACAGATTTCCTCTGTGGACTTGGGCAGGTGGGGATGGAAATAGGTGATCAAGTGGGAAGAGAATGAAGGGGAAGAGTACTGGAAAGGGGGACATTTTGTGGTAAGGGAGAAACTTGGTACAAGGGAAACTTCCAGGAATGTACAAGAATCACTGGCTGTCTTCTGTAACTAGGCAAGAATTCCAGTGGAGGGATTGGGACACCAACTCAGTGAAGTAAGCTCATTCTTGCCTATGGGAAGTATAAGGGTGGGGTAAGATGGGGGTAAAGGTAGTGCAGAGATTGTGGGAGTGGACAACTGGTCTATTTATCCTGAGACCCATGTCACAAAAGTGAGTTCATCACTGACACTGCCTGGAGTGCCAGGATCTAGAGGCTGGATGTCCCAGATACCTAGTATAGAACCAAACCTGATTGGAGAAAAAATGAAACATCAATGATGCCTCATAATATTCTGTTATACTTATGGGTTTGTCCCTAGGTCAATTGTCATCAGAGAGAGAGGCTTCATCCAGCAAGTGATGAACACAGACGCAGTCACAGAGCAGAGAACCAAGCTCATGTCTTTGATCTCAGCACCTAGGATCAAATCTTTTTAAGCCCAGGAATAGGGAGGTAGAGATATGAGTGATATGACTGGGCAGAGAAAGGAATATAAGGTGGGAAGAGACAGGAATTCAGAACTTTTGCCTCTGAGGATTCATGGAGATAGCATTGCTCAATGCTAGAGTCACAGCTTGGTGGTTACCAAGACCTACTGCTCTTCCAGAGCCCTGAGTTTAATGCTCAGTATCCATGGCAGGTGGTTCACAGCCCACACACTGTAACTTCATTTTCTCATGTGGACACATACCTACATATAATTTTAAATGAAAAAAAGAAGTAATACTCAAAAAAGATAAAAGATAGTTATGTCAAAGTAGGAATAGTTTTCAAATGGTGTTAACAAAACAGTTAAAGCAAAGAAAGTTGTAAACTTAACTGATACTGGATGATGTTCATCTCTTGAAAATTTGCAGATATTTTTAATTATATCAATATAAAATCATATTCAGTAATGTTATATACTACACAGATTTCCAAGTTTTAAAAGCTATTCTAAGGAAATAGTCCCCATTTTAGTATAACAAAATACCAAAGCATTGGAAATTTAGAATTTTCCTCTAATTACAGAATGCTTTTGTTGCTACTTCTATGAATTTTATTGCTATTATCATTATCATTATTACTACTACTATTATTATTACATAATAAATGGTAAAACTGAAGATTCCCACAAATAGGTATTATATTTAGCATGAAAATTAAAAGCAATCCAGCTCACATGTAACTAAGTTTATAGTTGTAGATAATTTGAAAAATCAAATGTCAGTTGTTGTAAGTTGATACATTTTTCAACCTGGATTTTCCAAGAAAAAAAAAAAAATATATATATATATATATATATATGCTTTTTGGTGGTGCCACATTCTCATCAAGGTTAAAGGCTGTTTGATAAAAACTGTTACATTGTAACTATAAATCCATGAGGTAGCAATTAAATTACCATTCTGGCCCCTGGGTTAACTTCATGGCAATTTGAGCTAAAGGAAGTAACAATTACTCTTTATATTAACACAGAATCTTTTTCTCCATCTCTAAACAGCTAACTATTGTTTTAGCTGCCTTTTTTGGGGTCTCTTAAATGGACAAGAATGAGAACACTGGTGAAGGTGTTCCCTCAGAATGTAATTGGATGTGGTGGGGATGTGTGCAATGGTCTGTCTCCCCTGAAAATTCACACTCTGTAATCTGGGGAGTCAGTCAGTCACACTGATAAGGAAATCTATTTTAAATAATATGAATAACTGCTGTGATGTTTATGTAATAACATAACAATTTAGAAAATGTGGTAAATATGAGCTTGAATGTTTATTTCCCTGAAGAGGTAAAAATAAGGACTTGGCAATGTTAAGAATGAAAATCATTAAGAAAACAACTTTGGATGCTTGCCTGATTAAAACTTTGAAATTCCATTCCTAGGTCTTGTTTAGCTGCCTTGCTTGAGTGTGGAAAATACTTTTATTTCTCCAATTCTGGGAGGCAAATAACAACAAAAGGCAGTTGTTATTTTGTTTGTTTTGTTGTTGTTGTTGTTTTATGGCTTAATTAATCCTTGGTGGGAGAGCAGGGCACCTTAGGAGCCAGGGTGTGTTTTGTTTTGGACCAAATACTAAAGCAGAGGTTTATGGGGAATTCTTCCTTTCTGCTCTCAGCTGCTAGGCCAGTTGGCTGGAGTTCACAGTCAAAGGACATGAGTCAGAGACAAGCCTCCATCATTTCACACAGAGAAAACACTGTAACAAAGGAGTAGAGGCAGCCTTCTCCCTGCTGGGGCCTGCTGAGTGTGGAGCTATTTATTTCCCTAGGAGGTATTGGAACTCTCTGAAGGCTGCACTGTCCATAGTGAACAGCACAATGTCTTCTGCTTGTCAAACAGTTTCTGATTATCTGTAAAAGGCTGTGGATGTCAAAGCAACTGGGATTTGATATCTAATATGTTCTGAGGAAATAATTATTAAATCAACCTTGGAAAAATGGGATCAACTTTCTTTTTAAAATTCAATTGTATGTTTTTAAGTCTTTTTTTTTTTTTAATAATGGTAGATTCACTGTTTTAGGAAGAGTACACTGTTTCTGCCCTGTGATATTAACATTAGTATGCTAAGAAGAAAAGTCAATAGTTTTAGGAGACTATTTTCAAATTGTATCCATATGTGAATTTAAGAAATGTGTGACTTATTTATACCATAAAGTGGAAATGCCTTTACCCATTACCATTTTTGGAATTATTTTGCTTAATTAAATCAGTATTTGTCATTTCTACATACAGACATTTTAGTTTTAACTTTTAATTATATCTTCTCAATCAGTATCTATAAAAGATACTGGGAATAATTGCATGATACTTGAATTGTTTGGGTTGGGACATATTCATATACTTTTCCTTGTATTTACAACTGAGGCCTCAGTGATCTTCAACGTCTCTGGTCCCTGCAATTAACATAGCTAAGATCAGTGTCTACTGTCTCACCTCAAATATGTGGAATTTCCCCATGTTTACTTTTTGTTCTAGAATGATCTTCCTAGAACACACTTTTACCATATCACTAGAAAGCTCTTTCTCTATAAGACATATAGAACTCTTCATGATCCCCACCCACTCAAGCTCTCTACATCTCCAATACTCTGTTATATCAAGTCAATTGAAGTTTGTAGACATGATAACAAACTCGTATTTCCATTCAGAAGTAATCTATAATCTGTGTGCCAACAATTATTTCTAACCAACTTTGTCTTATAAAACAAAATCCACTTCTTAGCTTCCTTCATGAAGCAATTAAATGCTTCCACAATTCCAATGAATGTTAGTCTAACCTACTAAGGTTCTTTGTTTACCTCATGGGTTCTTTATTGTTGCACCAGCTTGAACACTATTCAAAATACTGTTTGCTATGTTTTGAGAACATATCAGACCCTAAAAGTACTAAAAGTAAAATGTAGCTCCAAGACTAGTAGAACAAAATAAAAAACAAAAACAACAAAAAAAAACAAATCAACAAACAAATAAACAAAAAAAACATAATGTTATTCCTGAATGATATCCTATGGTTACAAAAATTAGCTGGGTAATTTCAGTCTTCTTAGGTGGAAAATTTATGTTATTTAATCCACTTTGAAATGGGGATTTTATTTTGTGTAGCCAAAGCCATAACTGATAAAAATTAATAGACCTTTGTAAATAGAAACTTCAGCTTTGTTGTATACAAAGCAGCTTTATGTCCTGCTTAGTTTTCCTGCCTATATGTTTCCCCTTCTCTGCTCTGTTTCCTTGGTACCACATAAAATCACTTGCATTCCTATTAGGGAACATTGCAGCATTGCTGCCAACCCTAAAGCATCTTTATGTGTGTGACTCATACTCTCATCTTGCTGTGTTTATGCATAACCCATATCAAACTGAATAACTATTCCAATTAATCCATGTATTTAAAACTGATAGAGTTTAAAATTATACGACCTTCAGTTTTTGTCCTTTTGGGCCCGGTGCTCAGGGTGAGCACTGGGCCAGAGTGCGGGACCCCCTCTACTTCCGAGGAACTTCCTGAGTTGGCTCTGAGCACACTGGACCACCTTGAGGACACACTCACCTGATCTTTGGGCCGCATCATCTACCCTCTGCCAGAGGTGAGTCTGGGACCAGTTGATGCTGAATTCCCCCCCAATATCCTTCCCCAGAAACTCCCTGGGTAGTTCCCATCTCCATCTCCCCCCAATAAACTTGCCCTGAGGGGTACAGTCCTGGTACTCTGGTCCATACACCTCACAAAGCCTGCCTTCTTCTCACGCTTGGTCCTGCTGGGCCCACTTCTCAGGATGAACATTGGGCCACAGTGTAGGTCCAACACCCCCACCACATACTTGAAACTTCCTCGGTGGGCTCTGAGCATACTGAACCCACCTATCCACGTGGAACCACCTTGATGCCACACTCACTTGATCTTTGGACCCCATCACCAGACCTCTGCCAGAAAGACCTCCAAGAGAAGTCTGATCATCCAGAGTTACAGACATGGAAGCCCTGACCCACCTACATCCACCTTGAAAGCAGGGTACAGAAAGAGACTCCACGTGCACCCACTGGAAGAAGCGATGGGAAGATGGCAATACAAGTAAACACCCAACAATAGAAAGACCAATATGACACCACAAGAATCTAGGGACTATTCACCAACTAGACCTGAACACACCAAAGCATATGAAGTGTAAGGAAAGCCAAGAAAAAAAAACAATCAAACAGAAGAAGGAAAAAATTCAAACAGTTCAAGACCTGAAAACTAACTCTTCTTTGAAAGTCTGGTAGAATTCCTTGCTAAAAACCATCTGGGCCTGGGCTTTTTTTGTTTGGGGTTAGGAGACATTTAATGACTCCTTCTTTACATTAGAGGTTACAGGCCTGTTTAAATTGCTTATTTTGTTTGTTTAAACTTTATAAATCAATACTTATCAAGAAAATTATATCTTTTACAAATTCCAATTTGGTGAAGAGTAGGTTTTTAAAGTATGTCCTTATGATTCTTTGGATTTCCTTGGTGTCTCTTCTTTTGTTTCCTTGGTGTTCGCCTTTTGTTTCTGACTTTATTAATTTGGATATTATCTCTCTGTAAGGATATGACTTTTTCTATTTTGTAGAATTTGTCAAAGAACAGTCTTTGACTCACTGACTCTTTGTATTCTCTTTCTGTTCTATTGATTCAGGCCTCAGTTGATATTTTCTGCTGTCTACTCCTTTTCAGTGTGATTTCTTCTTTTTTGTTCTAGAACCTTCAGGGGCTGTTAAATTGCAAGTATAATATAACTTCCATTTTTTATGTATGACCTTAATGTTATAAACTTTTTTCTTAGAATTTTTTTCATTCTGTCCTATAAATTTGTGTATGATGTGTATTCATATTGATTGAATTCTAGAAAGTGTTCAATTTTTCTTCATTTCTATCTTGACTAGGTTTTTATTCATTAGAGAGCTGTTCAGTTTTCATTAGTTTGTAAGCCTTCTATTGTTTCTGTCATGATTGATATCCAGCTTTAATTTCTGAACTGAAAGAATGTAAGGAACATTTCAATTTTCTTGTATCTGTTGAGAGTTGCTTTGAGTCTGAGTATGTGGTCAATTTAGGAGAAAGTTCTGCATGGTACAGAGAAGATATACTATTTTGTTTTTAGGTCAAATATTCTATAATTACCAGTTATGGACATTTGGCTTATAACATCTGTTAGCTATAGAATTTCTTTGTTTAATTCTCATGTAGATGACTTGTGTATCAGAGAGAATGAGGTAGTGAAGTCTCCCACTCTCAGTGTGTAAGGGTAAATTTATGAGATAAGCTGTAGTAGTGTCTTGAACACATGATGGTGCCCAGTGTTTGAGGAATAGATGTTAAGAATTAAAATGTCATATTGGTGGATTTTTGTTTTGATGAGTGTCTAGTGTCTTTACTTTTCTCTTCTGATTAGTTTTGGTTGGAAGTGCACTTTTTTAGATATTAAAATGTCTAAACAAACATGTTTATTATGTCCACTTGCTTGAGATATCTTTTTCCAACCCTTTGCTCTGAGGTAATGACTAACCTTGATGTTGTTGTGTGTTTCTTGGATGAAGAAAAAGGATGGGTCCGGTTTTTTGGTCCATTCTATTACTCTTGCTTTTTATTGGGGGACTGAGACTATGATATTGCTAAATATCAATGACAAGTGATTGTTGCTTCCTGTTATTTTGCTGGTGTGTGTTTGGTTGTGTGTTTGACACCCTTTTTTTTTTTTTTGCTGCTCTAGGATTACATATTCCCTGTGTTTTCATGGTTGCAATTAACCTTCTTAGGTCAGAATTTTTTCTTCTAACAACTTCTGTAACGTCGCGTCTACCTTGGCCAGCAAGGAAACGTGACCATGACTCTTCTTCAAGCAGTTTATTCAGGAAACTTGTACATCAGCTTCCGCCTCCCCCAGCCCCAGCAAGCCCTTAAATGTGCGCTCACTGCCCAATCAGCTCATGCCACCTGGTGATCCCAGATAGGCCACAGAAGGAGGAAGTGTACCAGATCCATCAAACATTTTCGCACTTCCAAATAAGGCTTGTTTACAGCTAAGCTTGGACTACCTGGCATCCAGCCAGGTGCCATCTTGGGGCTATGGCTTCCCACACTGTAAGTCTGGATTTGTAGATAGATTTTTGCCTAAATTTGGTTTTATTATTAAATGTTTATATTTTTCCATGTATTGTGATTGAAATTTTTGTGGCATAGAGTAGTTTGTTTTGACTTTTGTGCTCTGAGTTTGTAGAACATCTAATCACACCCTTCTGGCCTTTGGAGTTGCCATTAAGAAGTCATGTGTTATTTTAATAGGTCTGCCTTTATACATTACTTATTCTTTCTCCCTTGAGGATTTTAATATTCTTTCTTTGGTCCGTACATTCAGTACTTTTATTATCATGTGCCATGGGGAACTTTCTTTGCTGGTCCAGTCTGCTTGGTATTCTTTATGCTTCTTGTGCCTTAACAAGAATCTTTTTGACAATTAAAGAAATTACCTTGTGTGGTTTTGTTGAATATTGAATATATTTTCTGTGTCCTTACCTGGGTGTTTTCTCTTTGCTCTATTCCTATTATTCTTAGATTTGATCTTTTCATAATATCTCAGATTTCCTGAATAGATTTAGCCTTTTTTTGACTGATGTATCAATTTCTTCTATTATATCTTCAATGCCCAAGATTCTTCTATCTTTTTTATTCTATTCCTGAAGCTTGCCTCTGTAGTTTCTATTTGCATTCCCAAGATTTCATTGGCAGAATTATCTGTTGATTTTTTTTTTTTTTTTTTTGTCAATCAGGCCCCCATCTTGCACTGTTTGTATTTTCCTGGGTTTCTTTAAAAGGTTTATTGTGTTTCTCCTTAAGGGCCCTTCTCATCTTCTTAAAGTTGTTTTAAGGTCTTTTTTTTTTTTCTTGGAATTCAGCTATATTAATACTCAGGTCCTGTTCTGGTAGGGTTGTTGGAATATATTGGAGACATCTTGTCTTAAATATTATTGGTTATATTTTTACACTGTCATTTCAGAATCTGGGATTAGGATGATTATAGGTCTGGGTGATGACATCTACTTTTGTCTTATTAGAGAATGTTTTGTTTCTTGGATTCTTCTTCTTCACTGGACTTTTGGAGAGTGTGGAAGCCTTGTGCTGCCTGGCAGCAAATTTTCAGGGGACCTGTATTCCTGGATTACAGAGATATGTTCCCCGGGTATTCCTGTTGGTTTTGTAAACTGAGATAATGGGATAGTTTGTGCAAAGGAAGTTTAGAGGAGAATATCTTCCAGATCCATTGGGGATGAGGTCAGAAAGATAGGAGACCACAGCAGGTTTTCTGCTATAGAACTGGGGGTGGTAGTGGGGACATTTGATCAGGGGATCAGAAGAAGAGGTGTGGATCCTCTTTCAACCTACCTGTTGTTCTTAAAGGAATGATCCTTGGGTTTGCAGCTTTTTCTCCTGTGGTGGGGGCTGACAGAAAGTAATGAGTTCAGGGAGTTTGAATTAGATCATCTCGGGGATCTGCTAGAGAAGGAAACAGGTAGACAGGAAAGGCTGCCACAGATATTCTCCTGTATATCTGGAGACAAAACTGAACTGAGGGATTGGATTTGGGTGAGCAAGGCATTATGTTTATTCATACACACACACACACACACACACACACACAATTAGCTGCATCTTAGCTGCATCTTCCATACAGAATTTATTTAGATAATCCAAAATTGATCAAATAATTAATTATTCCCAGTAGATTACATTAAATTAATCTCCTTTTCCAAGGGTTTCAGGAATATAACTGTTTCTTGGTCAATTCTTCAATACACTAGAGAAGAACATTGGCACATTTTATTGAGCATGCTTCACCATCACCTGGGGACATGTTTAGAGACAGACACAGTTGTGTTCAACCTAATTTCATCAGGACCAGGCCAGTTTGGGTATTTCTGTACTGATAGATCTCCAGCAATAGCTGTGAGATGAGGTTATTTCTCTTCGAGAATACTGTATAATCTTGTGTCCCAGGTATTAATGGACTTTCCTACCAGCCTGGTCCCAGAGCCACTTTAGTCCCAAAATAACACACAGAGACTCTATTAGTTATAAAGGTGTTGGCCTGTTACTAGGGTTTCTTATTGGCTAGCTCTGTCCTAAACATTAACCCATAATCACTAATACATGTATGTCTACATGGTCTTATCTTACACAGAATGCCAGACTCTCATCCTCTCTTCCTAAGATCACATAGCAATTCCACTGTTTCCTATAATCCTCCATCCCTCCTAGTCCCACCTATCTCATTTTCCTATAGGCCAACAGTGCTTATTTACACGCTGACATCTCCCATCACGCAGAAACATTCCTTTATCTCCACTCATCAAAAGAAAACAACAGTGATGCTTAAATGCTGGTTCCCATATATTGTTTTTGATAGACTTATCAGGCTTACAGAGCCCATTTGGAGCTAAGTAAACTCTGCTTTTGAAAGTTTATTCTGTGATGAATATATAAGTTAACAACTACTGTTCTGTCATCTTGAGAGTTATACTTCATTTTCACAGCTGCTATCATTTAGAATGATTCTTGCTATTATCCCAGGTCATGACCTATGATTTTATTGTGCCTGACACCTGTCCTTCTTGTTTCTCTCCACCTGTGCTGATCACTTTCAGAGGGAGGTGTATGTTGAGGTAATAACCAACCAGACAAGACAAACATGAGTACTTTCAGGGGTTAATGTCATTTGTTGAGACACACAGGAAAAGATTGATTCTCTCACGGCACCACACACTTTCTAGGTTCACAGATGCTATTGTATTTTCTTTATTCCAAGAAAAGGAGTTTCCTTATGCCATTAAATTCTCACAATTTTTCAACCACATACAAACTTTTTTGCCATCTTGTAATTAAGCCTATTTGTTTATATCATTTTCTACAATTATTTTAAAGATAACACAGACCTCACAATAAAATTTAAAAAAATTTAATATTTATGATTTTTCATGGGTCAGGAATTCAGACAGATCTTGATGGTATCTTCAACTTAGAGTCTCACAAAGGCACAATCACCGTGTCAAGCCAAGAATCATACTCAGTATGTAAGACTTGTCCCTAAATCTCTACTATGCATACCACTTTCACAATATAGCCTTCATCAAGGCAGACAGGAAAATCTTTGTGATTTCTAAGTCACCATTTAAAGGGCTCTCTTGATTAGGTCAGACTCACACAGGAAATATCATTTTTGATTAACTTAAAGGCAAGTGATTAGGAGTTTTGATTACAGCTGTAAAAATCTCTTCACCTTTACCTTATAATGAAATGTAATCACAGACATGGATGGGGAGCCCCACTTCTCTGAGCCATCTGTTATTCTGGAAGCTTGGGGGCAGCTTAGATCCCTTCCTACTAGCATCAATTAATAATGGTTTATTATGGAATATCTTATTATTACCCACTTGTTATTAACATATATTCATATGTCAAATGAATAGCAAGATCATGAAAGAGGAATATGTTATGTGTTTTCATCACTGAGTTTTAGTCCCTTCTCCATGCTTACTGGCAATATATATAGAATGATTATCAAATGTGTATCTGGAGCACTCTGTGCATGCATGTGTTATAACACTGATTTGAGCAATTCTTTGTCGTTTCTCTTAAGAATCTCTGACACGATCTACATGACCCCAACTGGATGGCATTCCCCTACATATTGTATTGTGGTGGGGGGTTGGGAGGGGAGGGTGTTTAGAGTGCATGGGAGAGGGTAGAGAGGGCAAAGGGGAGGGAAGGAGGGAGGGAGGGCTTGGGGGGGGGGGGGAGGGAGGGAGAGGGAACTGGGATCGACATGTAAAATAATAATAAAAAAAAAAAAAAAAAAACGCTTTGACTCCAAAATTTAAGTTGAAGAACAAGTTCTGGGGAAAAGTATTTCTATTTTTGTTTCCACAGAAAATGAAAAGATGTGGATTCCTTCCAGACTAATGTGGTTTGATCACACCAGCCGCCTGAAACAGGTCAAGCTGATCCTACATTCCAAACAGCTGGACAAAACAGCCCTACAGACTACAGCTAGGATATCTGAATCTTCTTCGAATCCCCCAAGACAGCGCCCCTTACCAGCAGGAGTAGTTTGGAAAGACGACGCCCAAATTCCCAAATATTGTGTATAAATGTTTGTTTTCATTTAATTGGACTTTGTTTATTTATTTAAATAAAAAATACTCTATATGCAAAAAAAAAAAAAGAATCTCTGACACAGATCATTCACTTCACATATGTCCACCACACTCATATATTATACCCATATAGTATGTTATTTATTTATGCAGTTATAGAAATAGAAGTATTTGCTCATTTCCTCTTCTGTAGTTAAAATGCTAATGATCCCTCATACTTTGCATGTCGGACTAAGAGAAATCTATTTGGACCTGAATTGATCTTCCTCCGTGAGGACTAGCTTTCAAGGTAGCAGATGGTGTCTGTGCATGTTGCAAAGGGAGAAAAACAACCAATAGTCCTACCCAGATGTGATGACTGTGAACCACAACAATAATTGGTATGGCAACATATCCCAAAAGGTGCAAAATATCTTAGCAATAACCAATATTAAATTGGACTTAAGCCAATTTAATAGGAAAATAATCCGATCTGTCACTATCAACCCAGCCTACTACATGTGGCTAGTGAGGTTATACATCTTACAGGAGAGCCTGCTGCTGTAACTTTACTAAACCAGGATTACCCCTAACTGAATTATAAATAGTTATCTTTATACACACAGGTAGGTATAGCTCTCAGTCTGTACCAATAGAAGCTTCTTTCCACAGTAGACAGAGACAATTACAGAGAGAAACTTCTGCTTGAAATACATAAAATGAACTGTGTGGTGTGTCCAGCCCAATTGATAAGTGCCCAGCCCAATTGATAAATCTACAATACAACCCCCACACAGCAAACGTGACAGTGAATGTCATGTAAGAAGGGGTAGGAATATTTTAAAAGGCAGATAGTTGGGAAGTTGACAGTGACATTGTGCCTCCCAGAAATGACAGGGAAACTACATCCATAAAACCTCAACAATATGGATGCTGTAATAAGACAAGATCAGTGACAACCACCCAATATTCTAACATTGAAGGGGGATATCTCATGGTCCTACCCCATAGATGAAAATTTATAGGCAATTAATAACATCTAAGAGAGGGAGAAATAACTTTCCCAGAAATAGGTCTTCTACATAGTTATCCCATACAAAGTAGTCATTCCTGAAAACCTGTACATACAAGCAACATTACCTAGACTCCATGTCTGTATTTATATATTTATGTACTTATATATTTCTAATGACAGTTATTAAGGAAAGACAGGCTATTAATTTCAAAGGGAGGAAGGCAGAGAAAGAGATGGTGGGAAGAGGGAGGGAGGATCATGTAATTATATTTTAGTTAAATATTCCAAATTAAAAGATAATGCTTCAGTAATATTTATATATGTGTCTTTATAAATATGGGATAAATATATGGAAGAACCATTTTATTCTAGTAGTATTTTTGTATGTTGATAATTATTGAGTTTCTTATTATATGTGATGCCAGTTTTCCAGTTTCTTACTATACTCAAGAATGTTTTAATAGAAAATTTAGCCTCTGAAATCTGATGTCTAAATACAAATACCTCTTTATGTCTGTACCTCATATATCCTTAATTAGGAGAGTGATGAAAATAACTTGACATTTATTACATAACATTATATTCCCTTATTCCTAAATTTCTGTTTGAAATGTTTACTTTTATTTGTCTAATGACATTTCACATTCTCAAGCACACAGACCAAACTGCAAGATTGTGCAGCTCAGTATGTGTATCACAAGGTACTCTATCCTGATAGTGTCAAAGCAGAGGTCATGTGACATGTAATGGTGGATGGGACATTTGTGCTCTTTCCATTTGTCTCCTTCCTTGGTGTCTTCTGCTTTACCTAGGAAGAAGCCTAACTCGTTGCCACGAGTTGGGAAGCTTTAAGAATGATTTTGCTGTGTATTTGACTGGCATAGGCTTAGAAGCTTAGTCTTGGAATTCCAATTGTAATTATTTCTTACCAACTAGTTTTTTGTGCAAATCATTTAAACTAACCAAATCCAAATTGTTTGAAGCATAGCTGATATGAAGTGTGTAGGGCAAATAAATTAAATATTTAAATAAAATAAAACAGTTATAAAGCAAGTATTCTGACACCTGTGTGTAATATGACTGCTTAGGAGGCCTAGGCAAAAAGATCTTAAGTGTGGGACCCAGTTCTCCCTGGGAAGGGGAAATAGAAGAGATTTCATGAATGAACTGGGGTGGGGCAGATGGGGATGGGAACATGAAGAGTCATGTAGAAGTGGAGAGGGAGTTGAGAGTACTGCAAAAGAAAGGCATTCATATAGAAGCCTGATGCAAGGGAAACTCCCAGGAATCTATAAGAATTATCTCAGCCAATACTCCTAGTAAAGGTGATATGTAGTCATCTCCTGTGACCAGGCAAGATTTCCAGTGGAAGGATTCAGAAACCAACCCAGTCACATAACCTTCAACCTACAGTCTGTCCTGCCTGTGGGATATGCTTGGGTAGAGGTGCAGAGAGTTTGGAAATGGTCAATCAATGACTGATTTAGCCTGAGAACCATGTCAGGAGAGTGAGTCCACTTCTGTCATTGCCTGGAGCTTGCGGACCTAGAAGCTTGGTGGCCCAGAGGCCTAGAATACAACCAAACATGAATGGAGGAAAATAAATGAGAGTATAATGATGACTGAAGATACTCCAGGATGCTCATAAATTGACACATAGCCCAATTGTTATTAGAAAGGCAACTGATGGAAACAGATACAGACCCGCAGCCAAACATTAGAGTTCAGAGAATCCTGCTAAAAAGAGGAAGGAATGAATATAGGAACCAAAGGGGTCAAGGACATTAAAAGAAAACCCAGGAAATCAACTAACCTGGGATCAAAGGATTCACAGAAGGCTGAGCAAACAACCAGGGACTCTGCATGGGACTGACCTAGGTCCTCTGAATAAAAGTGACCGTGACCATTTTTTTTTTTATTTTAAATTTGGTTTATTTGTGGGATTTCTAACATTGGGGGCAGGGGCTGTCTCTGACTCCTTTACTGGCTTTTGGGACTCTATTCCTTATACTGGGTTTCCTTACCCAACCTTAATACAAGGGTGGGGGGGGAGGTGCTTAATCTTACTGCAACTTGATATGCTGTATTTTGTTGATATCCATGGGAGGCTTGCACTTTTTTGAATAGAAATGGAGGAGGAGTGGGTTAGGGTGGGTAGAGAGGAGGTTTGGAGAAGGGGCTGAAAGGAGAGGAGGGAGGAGAAACTATGGTTGGGATGTAAAAAATGAATAAAAATAATAAGCTATGCAAGCAGAAACAAAACAAAACAAACCTTAAGTGATATGCCAGCCTGGGTACATGGGTACATGTCGAGAAAATAAAAGAGAAATAATAGATATCTCTTAACTTATTACCAACAATTTAGTGTATGTTGCAAAATCTGTAAAATTTTTATACTCCACAAAATGCAACAAGTGTGGCAGCACAAATAAGTACATTCAAATTTCTGTCTTTGTTTCATGTCCAAAGGCAAAATGCAAGTCATGTTTAGGGATTTTGAAGTATTTAGTGTCATTGAAATGAAATTTTGAATTTTTTTGAATCTACACGTAATATTCAGTAGTCTCACCAAGCAAGATTTAAATCCATTTACTTTGAAGGTTTATAAATGAGCAAATTAAAACTTATAATAGAAAGAACAACTTCTTGTATATGGCAATCTGGCAAATAAAAGTAAGTTTCTAGCTGAAAGACCATGTTCTGAAGAGGTGAGTAGGTGCAGTGGGACAGAGTAGAGAAGTCCATTGCTTGCAAAGCTACAGGGTAAGGACCAAATCACTCTGTCACTAGCCAAGCTGCCGTAGGAGGCCAGCTTAATACCTTCAAACTTTCCTATTCTAAAATAATGTTCTTTCCAGAAAATATTTTATTTACGTGTTCTATTTCTTATAAGCACAGTACAAATTTGTGTAATCTTTCCGTTCCATACAATAATTTGAAAGGCTGTTGTTGCTCCTGCTGGAGTTCAATCTCGCCTCAGCTAATGGCCTGTTGGGCATAGAATTGCCCCCACCTTGACCACTGATTTGGACATGCAGTCCTATGTGCTTGCAGGAGACAAATATAGAAGACTGCTTGACCTTGCCAAGTCAGGGTAAGACAGCCATTCTATTTCCCTACTGTTGTTGTGGTCTGTCAAGTTCTCTTGGCCTTAGCCAAATCTGGGTGTACCAACGTCACTGTGAGAACTAGGGTGACTGTTCAGGTGGCTTGCTGTTTCTGTCCTTGCTGCACCTTTTGGAAGTTGTCCATCCGCATTTCCTGTCTACTCTAGTATTGTTAATTTTCTTCTCAGGTCTTGATGAGGTTGAAGATTAAACTATCACAACTATTATTCTCTCTTCCTAGTTAGATATATTAGGTACTAGACTTACGTTTTCCAGCTTAGGACAACTCTATTGTAAACTCCATTGCCCTCACCCTAGGACTAGATATGTAGGTCATTTTGTTCTCGATTTTCCTTTTCTTAGAGCATACTTGTTATTCACTGTTTTGTATATAGTTTTGTATTAAGCCTAAATCTTTTCTTTAGACTAAAAGGGGAATTGTAGTGAGATAGTCCTTCTGTAGCACTGACCACGCCCATTGGGGGGTGGAGCGATAGTGGAGGTGACCTGAGGAAGGAGGTTGGAGGGGGCCAGGAAGGCGCTCTCTCTTTCTGGCATGACTCGGACAGGAGAGGATCGGGTTGAATTTCCTGGTGTTCATCTGTCTAGGTTGTAAGTTATTTCTCCCTGAATAAACATCTATTCGGCCTATTTGTTTATCCTGATCCTTATTTACCGCAATAGATCTCCGTAGCAATTAAGATTTTACACTGGAAAAATCTATTCCTAGGATCATCAACATCATGGCCAGCCTAGCTGCTTGTCTCTCTGAGTCTCCAGCTCTCACATCTGGGGACACTGTACTCCAGCCAAAGGTTCAGTTCCATCTCAGTCTCTGGAGCCATTCCAAGCATAAACAACAGTAAGAATCATGTCTTAGAATCATGACAGATACTTTTTTTTCTAATGGGCACTACATTAGAGTGTGAAAATGTACAGGGCTTGTTTTGTAGAGTAGAGATGGGGTGCATTGGCCTGGAAAGATTCATCCCCACCTGGCCTTGAACTGGAGAGATAGAGATGTCAATGTCCCACTTGTCATACCAAGAAAGTAAGAGGTTTCCTTTGCCCTTTCTAAAAGTTAGCTCCCAGCCCCGGTAATGACACTGGCACACAGGACACCTTACACTTTATTAAAATACATGCAGGGAGTAGACAGACTTTAGAATTTCCCAGCTTATGTAACCTGGCCATGATTGAACTTCCACATGCTGCTCTAAAAGACAGACCTAAGTATATAAGGGAGATGTCAGGGAGTTCAGGACAATCTGTGTGGAGTTAGGGCCATTGCCATAAAAAGAATAAGTAACTGTGGAGTTACTCAGTTAAAACAAGACAGCTTCATTCTTGTCCATGTTCATGTCAACAATGAGTGCATTAATGGGAGAATGATGCCTTTACATAAGAGAACTCCTGAAGACCAACAACAGGGACAGAGTCTGATGAAGTTGGTTGGGCTGGAAAATCAACCAACAAGTGATGCGTGTGAAGAGCCTTGGCATAGGTCAAATAGTCCCCTCTCTGCTCTGTATTGTGTGTGACACCCTTATCTCTACACAACACTTTTACTTGAGTTACTCAGTTGATTTCATTTGGTGTCCTGTGCTGTTTTAAAGAGGTTATCATAGATGTCAGATTATGTTAGAAGCATAAGCCAATTAGGTGCATATGCATATGCTAAGCAAGTCCCCTTGTGAATCTAATCCTCAAATATCTAACATATAAAATACAAATGCTCATATTATTTTCATTGATATTAAACAACATTGTAATCCTTGCACAGGGTAAGATAAAATACAGAATAACACCACTAATATTATTTGTTCCACCACAGGGGTGTTTTGTTTGATCTGAAATGTTCTATTGAACCCTTTTACTATTTACGGTTTAATCTGATACCTGTATCCCATCCTCTAGGCCCCTGCTTGCCAGAGCAGGTTTTTCTTGTAGTACTACACAGGAGAAGTTGAAACCTGTCCTCACCACATGTTTCAACCTTGGCTTACAAGAACCTGTTATTATTCACCACTCCCAGGCTGGCTCACACAGAAACTCAAGGTTCTGTCAGTGATTTTACACAGTATCTATGGTAGTGAACTTAGGACAGAGTACAGTGATGAGTCCATCCATAATCTCAGGAAGCTCCTCAGGGGTGCTCTGTGTGAACTATCATTCTGTCTAGCCACTTTCTTCCATAATGCCAGACTGGACGTTGATAAGTGTCCTAAGCTTCTAAGCTTACCACTGACAAATAGTTCAATATAAACTAATCATTTTTGTTATTAAAACCAATACCTCCATTATCTTGTGATCTAGGTTTTATGTTTAATTAGAACTCAGGATAACTCATGTGGTAAAGCTGAATTTACTTCATAGGCCAATTATCCCCAAACTTCAAAGATCTCAGCTAAAAATGCAATATTCTACAAATATAAATATACATATATGCATACATGACTGGGAAAAACCATCTTTAGTGGTATTTGACTGTGTTTTTCCCAGAGAGTTTTTAATTCAGTGCCACTATTACTGCTATTGTGATCATGCAGTATTTGTGTTGTGCAATTTTCATCAAAAAATCATATATAAATTAACTGAAGTTTGCATTTTTGTGTGGTACAGACCTGGGCTTTGTTGCCTTAGATAGCAACATTTTGTTGTTGTTTTTATGACACGTGTTCCCCACAAACAGCTGTCCACAGACTTGAAAGTGATAGTTTCAGGGACAAGTGGTGGGTCATATTTACAGGAGTTAGACACAACTTGACTTTAAGGAAGGAGGAACTGACTGTGAGCCATCCTGACATTACCTAAGCTATCTCAGGAGAATATGAGAATGAGCTCTAGCAGCTTGGCAATTGGAATTTCAGTAAGGGTTTTGGGCTAAACTTTTAGTCAACAGGTGAGATACTTTAAGGGAGTTTAGAAACAGAATAGCAGTGGCTAAAAATATAAAAATAATTGTGGAATAGTGAGAAATAGGGAGAAGCATATGATTGTGCTCATTTTAAAAGATATGGCCATACGTTTCTCCTAGCATTCAGAAAGTAGTCACTAGAATGACATGACACACAATGTTAGTCAGCTTAATCTTACGAAGGTCTAATGCAGGCAACTATAGCTCTAAGAACTGTGGTGATATCTTGCAAGTACACATGCAAATAAAGCCTGTCTGAGGGTCAGAGAATGGAGTTTGTTCCTAGCTAACTATAGAGGTCTGGAGGTCTGAATTGACAGAAAGTGAGGTAGCTTGGCAGAAATAGGATATAAGCAGGGAGAAACAGGAAATTGCTCTCTTGTCTGCTGAGATGCTAAGGAGGTAAGGTGTGCTGTAGCTTGTTCCTTCTCTCTGATTTCTCAGCACCCCTCACCCCTCAAAAATCCCATGTAACTCAGTTGTTAGGGCATAAGACTCTTAATCTCAGGGTCCTGTGAGTGCCAAAATGTAAATAGAGTTCTTAATTGGTGTAGATAATAAAAGCTGTAGTCAGTTATAGAGGGAAATGCTGAGAGACCAGAGAGAAGGAACAAGCCACAGTACACCTTACTTCCTTAGCATTTCAACAGACAAGAGAGCTATTTCCTGTTATCCCCTATTTATATTCTGCTTCTGCCCAGCTACCTCACTTTTTGTGTCTCTCCAGACCTCCAGACCTCTATGGTTAGCTAGTGGTTAGCTCCATTCTCTGACCTTCAGACAGGCTTTATTTGTACAAGCAAGATATCACCAGAGAGTACATCAGCTTTGTAATCTCTAAGACACTGTTTTGCACCTGTGGTCTCAGCCTTTGACTCCTATAACTTTTCTGTTTTCTTTTCTAAGACGTTTCCTAAGCCTTGTGGAAAGGAGGTGATAACGCTGTCTTGTTTTAACTGAGTAACTCCACCGTTGCTTATTCTCTGCACTCTGATTAGTTGTGAATCTTTGTGTTTATAGCCCCATTGCATAAGTTTCTTTGTTGAGGAACAGGCTGCACTAATCTCTGTAAATAAGTATGGATATTTAGAAGGCAATTCATGCTATGTCCATTTAGCAAAATGGAAGTAGTAGGTTATAATCTAAGGCCTATGACATAATCTGCCACAGATTTTTGGTCAGATTTAGAGTACCAGGTATCAGTTTCATCTTGTGGAATGTTCCTTAAATCCAATCAGAAAAATATAAGTAACCGTTACAACATCTATGCCATTACTGTACCAATAGGAACATTTTACCAGGCCAGTATTTACTATAGCTCTCAGGGAACAAAAATGAATGTGATTGCTGTTGGTTTTTCTTTTCCTGCAGCCTCCATAGGGTCTTTTGTCACTATTAAAACTAGCCAGAAAGGAGGAAGCTTCAATTCCAGTACCAGCTTGTTTTGTGAAAACCATACTGTAAGATATTTTCAGGAATAGGCTTTTACCATTAAGTTTGGTGGGTCTCTAAGAGCTATGAAAATAGCCTATATATTTTTGAGGTAGGGGGCCTTGGAACTCTGACCAACAACATTAAGGGGAATGTCCCATACTTAGCACCTGCTTTTTGTTGTTTCATGAGTTAACAAAAACAGTAATTTCTTATTCACATCCACTTGGGACTGCAAGTTAATTTCAATTCCATGAGATTCATTTCATCGTGACTTGCTTGATATGGTTGGGCTTGACTACACTTGGCTGATTTTGTATCTCTATTTCTCATCACCTGAGGCCAGAAGATGACTCTTTTCTGCGATACATTATAATGAACCAGAATAATTCTTTAAAGGCAAGTGCATGACATGAAAATTCTTCTTGAATGTATTTGAATCCATAAGCTTGTTTGATGTTTCATGGGTAAGGAAGTTAGTTACATGACTGTTGGGAGCATAAATGTTCTTTACCCACAGATCTCTAGGGAAATCAACAATGACAATACCTCATGGATATCTCCTCAAAGGAGGAAATTCCTGTCTTCTTCCAAGAAGGCTGGAGATGGATACTGTTAACAATTTGGTGATTTTTGCTATCTGTAGAGCCATACATCACTGCTCCTGCTACCTACCCACAAGAATATTTAGCCCGGACTCCTTTTTCCTAGACTGTTATCTTTAGTTCCCAGTCAGTAGAATTCATCCTTAAGGGAGGGGAGATGTTACATGTATGTTATAGCCTGTCAACCTCTGTGCTGTCTCAGTCAGATACCACACTAGATTCTTGGCCTTTTAGCTATCAAGCCTACCTTCAAGGTCACATGTACTTTGCAAAGGAGTTTCTATGTAGTCAAACATTATGCTTTATTGTACACATGGAATTGGAATGATTGTTGTCTAGAAATTTTTCTCAATTTTTATTGTGTTTAAATATGCTGTCAATAAACTGTTTGGTAGAAAACACACTAGAAAATTGATTGAGCCTAAGTCAGGTTAAACCAAGTTTTCATTCTCACTTCTTCATGGTTCCTTTCCCTGCCTGGCATGCCACCTGAAGGGGTCCTTTCACATGACCATATATAAACTCAATTAGACTGAAAAAAGTAGCTTATATATTAATTTTCTATGGCCACTGTAATGAATTGCACAGTCAGATGATTTAATATATGAGAGATCTATCTTTCTATAGTTCTAGAATCCAGAAATCTAAGATCAATATTCCTGAGTTTGAACAAAGTTACTGATCAGGCACCACTTTCTTTCAGGGAAATGGGGGGATTTGTTCTTTGTTTCTTTCAGCTTCCAGAGGATGCCAACAGTCCCTGACTTGTGATCACATAACTTAAGTGTCTACATTTCTAGGCACATTGTCTTCTTCAAAGTTGTGTGTTCAATCTACCTCTAGATTCCTATATTCCTGTGATAAGATTACAAGGCATTTTGAGCTTAGCCAGAATTATGTATGATGTTCTTCTATAATCAGGGTACCTAATTTCATTATCTATTCAAAGACTATAGTCTTCCAATAGCACAATGTTAGAGATTCTGAGGAATAGAAACTGGTAGCTTTGACCAGTATTATTCAATAAAGTTTATCCACAGGGAAGAATGACAAGACATGTGGAAATGATAGACATTAAACAAAACAGTTTAAAAACTTACTATGTATGTCATGTGTAAGGAAAAAAAATCTTTGGTTTTTGAGATGAGTTAACACTAGTGCAATCAGTTGTTTCATAATGTGCCTCTTGCTTTCCCTTGGCACATTCTGACACAGTGTGATTGACTTAAGAATACTATGGTCAGAGGCATGGAACAGTTGTTCCCCACCATATGATTTTAAGATCTTTATTTACAGGGGAGTTGTGATTTGTTTCCTAACTTTCACAGTTACCAGTATTCAAATTTTTAAAATCATGTGTGATTAATTTCTAAGTTGTGCCAAGGGTAAGAGAAGAGCCTGCTCAATAAGATCTGGAAGAGTGACTTGAAGTTTTAGAGATTGAGTCACCCACTACTCCAAAGACTTTTAAATTGGAATTGGGGGTAAGGGCATAACCAGGATAGTACAGACCCAGACCCCTGACAATGAGTGTCAGTTAGGAGGCCTGGGCAATCTATGGGATCTCTGGTAGTGGATCAGTATTTATCCCTAGTATACAAATGGACTTTGGGAGCCCATTCCACAGAGAGGGATACTCTATCAGCATAGACACATGAGGGGGGTGGCGCTAAGCCCTGCTTCAAATTATGTGACAGACTTTGAAGACTCCCCATAAAAGGCCTCACCCTCCCTTGGGGGCAGAAAGGGAAGGGAGAAAGAGAGAAGGGGAAGGAGAGGGAACTGGGATTGATAGGTAAAATAAACTTGTTTCTAATTTGAAAACAAAAACAAAACAAAACAAAACAAAACAAAAAAACAATGTCCATTGTTTATTGAATGCTTTTCTTTACACAGATAGAAGTCTATTCTTCTCTGAGGTTATCAATACCCTTCAAGGTTGTGAAGGTCAATCTTACTTTTAACAAATGAGCAAGGAGGTAAACACACCTCCTCAATATCATGTTGGAAAATACATAGTGCAGAGATTCCTAGTTTTCTGGAGTTATCAAGGAACTGTGTGTGTGTGGGGTGGGGGCAAGGAGAATAAAAAGGGGAAGATGGGCAGATGTATGTAGCCCAGGATCCTTCCCAGAGGGGATGCTTTCAAAATACAGGGCTTAGCAACTGAAGACAGGAAGTCTGTTCAAAGCAGAAGGTGAAGTTTAACTAAGGATTAAATTAAAATATTTTCAATTAAAAGTAAACCTAGCCCTGTTGGGAGTAGTTCCAGGTGTTAGAATGGGTTTCTGACAATGCAATGTCTTGATTGGCATATGCTGTTAAATAATTTTGCTTAATGTTCCACCAACTCTGGTGTTTTCTCCACAGAAAACAGTCAAAAGATTAATGTTGTTAACATAATACATACCAACATTTTTTGTATAGACTCTTGCTACAAAGATGGATTACAGTATTGCTGTAGTTATATTTCCACCTCAGTGCTTAATTCCTATGAGGCTGGAGAAGGATGTTGCTACTTGGCAGTCAGCTCCACATTGCTTATAAATCTGCATATCCCGTCTTTGTCTCTACATGAACTCAACAGAAAAATATGTATATATATAACAAGTTCCATTTCACCTCCAGGCCCTCATAACATAAAAATAAAATTTGCTATACAGAACACTTGTGGAGCATTCCCAGCATAGGTGAAGCAGAATGCTCCAAATTCAAGGGGAAGACTGGTTAGGCCAGTACTTTTGGGCATATTTCGAAAACTAACATTTTTGCTAACCAATAAATTCCTCAAAGACAGGCACAGGAACTATGGTTATATTTATCTCTTTCTTACAATGATATGAAAGAACAACAAAGGAAAACATACATTTTGTACTGAAATTATATAGTTATACATTAATTTTAACTCTAAGTATAATACTTACATTTATACATAACTTTTAGAGACAAACTGTAAAGATTAACTTTCCAAATGTTTTTGTTTTTGCTTAAGAGTTCTAATGTTAATTTTAAAATTTGTGTTTAATTGTGCCATTTTAGTGATAATGTTATTTTGCCAACAATTTTTGACGAATCAAATTTAAACCTATATTAAATTGCAAATGAAATTCAAAACCATGGCTTTGGAATGTGTTCCCATGCTAACAGGTACCAATACAAGGCAGCCTGTTATCCCTCGTTCCACTGCAGTGCAGAGTTGTCTGGAAACAGAGGCCACTAGAGTTTGGCTGGATTCTGAGAGTGAGAGTCTGCATGAGCAAAGGGATGAGTTGATGTTTCAGACCAAACCTCCCAACTAAATTTTGCCTGGATGACTCAGATATTTATTAGATGATTCTATCTTAAATTTTGTGTTACACATCTGTTCATGGATAGTAAAGTCTTAGAAGATAAGTTTTTCAGAAACTATAGAGTCATTATTTTTAAAATAGTTTGTGTAATAGTAGATCTTTCTCATTATTCACTGAGGTTTTAGAAATTAAGTAAAGAGAACAATCTGCTGCGAAGATGAATGTTGTATCCATCCATATGAAGGAGAGAATTTAAGATTGCCAGAACTGGAATACCAATGAAATGTTGTAAAATGATTACTGATGAATTCAGAAGCCACTCACCATATTCATTTATTGGGAACATGCAAAATCTCACAGGTTTTTACACAAATTCATCATTATACATAGTCTACTTCATGCATAACTACATACATATGTGTAGATCTGTATATCATTATTATGTATAGATGTACATATATTTTTTACTAATGAAATATATCTTAAAATCATTAACTTTTTCAGGGGAGGCAGTCACTTTCCCTTCAGGAGAAATCTCAGAGCAGAGAATGCTGTAAGCAATGAGGTGAGTCATGACACTGGGAACATTTTCAGGCAGTTTGCTCTCATAAGTGGATAAAAACAGCCCTTCACAATATATTTTTTTTTCATAAGCATACATGCAGCAATAGAGAGCTTGAGTGTCTATAGGGACACAACTCAGTTGGAGGTATGGAGTGAGATTTAAGACTACTTATAAGGAGGACATGGTTCATTGGTAGAGAACTTGTCCGGCTGGCTTCAGACCCAGGATTCAATCTGTGTTCCCCACACCAGAAAAACAAAAGTGGACAAAGCCTAAAAACAAGAGCAAAACTAGTTCTTTTTCTGGGACCAAGAGTATTAATTTTCTCCCCCTTTTCCTCTTTCTTTTCTTGCCTCTCCCTTCCTTTACAACTGCAAAACAACTTACAGAATTTGAGAATTCAAGCACCAGGTAGACAGTGAAAAAAAATTTCCAATTAACTGTAGTCATTAGACTCCACTTTTTAAAATGTTTCAAACTTAATTGAGCCTAATATCTGCAAACAAAGTTACCTATCTAGAAATAAAATAGTTCCAATATTTATAACATTGCTAGGTTTTAAACGAGTAGCTTTTGGTTAGTCTATTATTATGCTGGATTCCCTGGCAGCATGAGCATGCAACTAAACAAGGTGAGGTTAACTCCTGATTATTGTGGCCATAATACTTAAAAGAAAATATACAAAAAGTAGTGATATATATGGACTGAAGCCAGAAAACAATAACACTCAGTAGCATCCCAGATACTTCTTAAAATACTCTAAGGCACTTGAGCACCCCTGAGTTCTCTAATTTTCTTTCTTTCCTTTTTTCCTTTTTTTTTTTTTTTCAGTTTTCAAGATGGGGTTTCTCGGTATAGCCCAGGCTTTCCTGGTACTCATTTTGTAGATGGAGCTGGCCTCAAATTCACAGAGATTCACTTGCTTCTGCCTATGGAGTGCTGGGATTAAAGGCTTGTGTCATCACTGCCTGGCCCTAATCCTCTTATGCAAGAACTTGCATAACCAGTAAAGACATTCAGGGCATTGTATCCAGGAATGACATCATTCATTTCCAGTTTTTTTTTTTTTCTATTATTTGTTTGATTTCTGTTTTCTTTTTTCTAGCTTGTAAGAAACTTAAGAGCAAGGCCTTTATTTTTTTTTCTAAACTTTCACTTCATTTTTATGTACCCACAGGTAAGCCACATAAATTAACGAACTACATATGATTGTCCGATTGTCTAGTAACAGGTATCCATTCTCTTCCATGCTAAGAAGGCTTATGCATGAAATCAGTCTCATTGAAGGTGCAGTTATAGTTTAAGTCTTTGGGAGTTTTCATATTTGAGTTGTTATTTGTACCATGATATTTATGTCATCTACTTTCTGTTTTCTGAGGAATATTGTACAGGTTAAAAGTTGGAACACAGAAGGATTTTATTCTTAAAATGGAAATACACACAAATTAAATTTCTAGAGGTTATAAAATTAATGGCATGAATTATCACTAAAAAGTTAGCACTCAAATCTGTCAAAGAGCCATTGTGTGGCTGAAATGTCAACTCAGACTTCATTATGGTCACAGAATGTGAGAGGTCAAGCTGATCATATCCTTTATTGCTGGCATTAGTCAGCCAAGCAGATGGTGAATAAATTTTATGAAACTGTGATGACTCATGTATAAGAATATTCCTTAAAATTTGTGAGAGTTTCAACATGTTGAATAAAATATTTAAAGATAGAGTGAAGAGTCAGATGGTAACCTGATGTGTAATGCAGAGTTTGTAAAGAGAAAAATTTGAATACACTCAAGTTGAAGCTGTTTAATTCTGAGTTTATTGATTCCACTTGGACACAGAAAATGTGAAGACAGGAGCACACTAGACCCGCCTATCTATGTGGGACCACCCTGATTCCCTGTCTGCCTGATCTCTGACCCACACCACCACTGGTCCTCTGCTGGAGCTCCAGGCCCCTGCCAAAGATCCGCCTATTCCTGCAGGACTGTACTGAGTCCTTGCCTGCCAGATATTTGGCCCCCATCAACTGGCCTCTGCTGGAGGTGAGTCTGGGACCCGTTCTGGTTGAATTCCCCCAAAACCCTTCTCTGGGGACTCCCTGAATTGGCCCTGAATCTTGCACCCCCCCTATGTCCTGTCCCCAGGGAAGCACTCTTGGTGCTATGATATACTTCCCCTGTCCCCTGTATGAAGAGCCTGCCCTCCACCAACCCTGTGCCCTACCTAACCCACTGCTCCATTGCCATGGTTGAGCACTGGAACAGAGGGTGGATCCAGCAATCCTGCCATCTCCGAGGAACTTCCTGGAGCTGTTCTGAGCACACTAGACCTGCCTATCCACCCGGGACCACCCTGAGTCCAGGTCTGCCTGATTTTTGACACCCATCATTGGGCCTCTGCCAGAGAGAACTTCCTAGATCTGCTCATAGCACACTAGACCCACCTACCAACGCTGGACCACACTACTTCACTCCCTGCCTGATCTTTGACCCCTATCCCTGGGTGCCTGCCTGAGGAGAGAACTCCTTGAGAGCTTGGACCACCCAGAACTACAGACATGGAACTTCTGACCCACCTAAACACACTTGGAGAGGAGCAGAGAGAGAGAGAGAGAGAGAGAGAGAGAGAGAGAGAGAGAGAGAGAGAGAGAGAGAGACCACCCGCACACACTGGAAGAAGCGATGGGAAAACAGCAATAAAAGAAAACACCTAACAATAGAAAGACAAGCATGATACCACCAGACTCTAGAGGCTCTACACCAACTAGACCTGAACACCCCAAAGCAAAAGAAACAGAAGAGAAAGACTTAAAAATTATTACGATGTGAGGAAATCCCTTAAAGAAATGGGGGGGGGGGAGAAAGACAAACAAAAAATTGAAAGAAATAGAGAGAAAAACCATGCAAAAAATGCAAGAAATGAACAAATCTCTTAAAGAGAGTAAAGAAAGCCAAGCCAAGTAAAAATAACCAAATAGGTGAAAAAAAACAGTTCAAGACTTGAAAACTGAAATAGAGAAAATAAAGACAACACAAACTGAAGGAATGCTGGAAGTAGAAAAACTGAGCAAATGATCGGGAACTACAGATGCAAGCATAACCAACAGAAAACAGGAGATGGAAAAGAGAATCTCAGGCACTGAAGATAAACTAGAGGAAATAGATTCATCGACCAAAAGAAAATCTTAAGTCCAAGAAATCCTTAACACAAAACATCCAGGAAATGTGGGACACTGTGAAAAGGCCAAACCTAAGAATAATAGGCAAAAAGAAGGCAAAGAAGCCCAGCTCAAAGGTGCAGAAAACATATTCAACAAAGTCATTGTAGAAAACTTTCCCAGTCTGAAGAAGGACATGCCTATGAACATACAAGAAGCATACCAAACACCAAATAGACTGGACCAAAGAAAAAAGACCCCTCCACACATAATAATAAAAACACCTAACAGAATAAAGAAACAATATTAAGAGCAAGAAAGGTAAAGGCCAGGTAACATAAAAAGGCAGACCTATCTAAATTACACCTGACTTCTCCATGGAAACTCTCAAGGCCAGAAGGTCCTGAATAGATGTTCTACAAGTACTAAGACTCCATGGATGCCAGCCCAAGTTACTATACTCAGCAAAACTCTAAATCACTATAGACAGAGAAAACAAGAAATTTAACGGCAAAGCCAGATTTTCACAATATGTATCTACAATTCCAGCCCTACAGAAAGTTTTGGAAGGAAAACTCCAACCCAGAAAGTTAACTACACTCACAAATACATAGGCAACAGATAATCCCACTTCACCAGAATCCAAGTGTAAAGCAGGACAAATATATTCACAATACCACTAACAACAAATCTAAAACAAACAAGCATTAACAATCAATAGTCCTTACTCTCCCTCAACATTAAAGGTCTTAACTTGCCTATAAAAATAAACAGGCTAACAGAATGGATATGAAGACAGAATCCATCCTTCTGCTGCATAAGAAACACATCAAAGACATACATTACCTCAGGGTAAAGGGTTGGGAAAAGGTCTTCCAATCAAATGGACCCAAGAAGCAAGCAGGTGTCCCATCGTAATATCTAACAAATTAGACTTCAAACCTAAATCAATCGAAAGAGATGAAGATCATTTTGTATTCCTCACAGGAGAAATCCATCAGCATAAGGTCTCAATCATTTATGACCCAAATACAAAGGCACACACATTTGTAAAAGAAACACTAAAATAACACTCAAAACTCACATAAAACCTCACACACTTATAGTGGGAGACTTCAACACCCCATTCTCACTGCTAGACAGGGCCACCAGGCATAACTTAAAAAAGAAACAAAAGAACTAATAGAAGTTATGTCTCAATTGGGTTTAACAGAAATCTATATAACATTCCATCCAAACACAAAAGAATATGCCTTCTTCTCTGCTCCACATAAAACCTTCTCAAAAATCGACCACATAGTAGGCAACATAACAAACTTTAACAGATTAAAAAAAAAAATTGGAATAGCTCCCTGTATCTTACCAGGCCACCATGATTTAAAGTTAGAATTCAACAGCACAAATCGAAGAAACCCTACAAACTCATGGAAACTGAACAATGCACAATTGTTCCATACCTGGGTCAAAGAAGAAATAAGGAAAGAAATAAAAGACTTCCTAGAATTCAACAAAAATGAAGACACAGCATACCTGAACTTATGGGGCACATTGAAAGCAATGCTAAGAGGAAAGTTCATTACACCAAGTGCCCATATGAAGAAAATGGAAGAGAGTCACATTACAGAATTAACATCTCAACTGAAAGCCTTAGAACAAAAAGAAGCAAACTCACCCTGGAGGAGTAGACACAAGGAAATAATCAATTTGCGGACTGAAATCAAAAAAGTAAAAGTCAGGAAAACAATATAAAAAAATAAATGCAAGAAAGAGTTGGTTTTTTGAGAAAATTAACAACATAGACAAACTTGTATCCAAACTAACCAAAAAGAAGAGAGAACATGAAAATTAAGAAAATCAGAAATAAAAAGGAGGATATAACAATGGGCACTGAGGAAACCAGACAATTTTCAGGTCATGCTTTTAAACCTGTACTCCACAAAATTTGAAAATTCAAAGGAAATGGACAAATTTCTGGATAAATATCACATACCAAATTTAAATGAAGAACAGATAACTTAAATGGACCTATAATCCCCAATGAAGCAGTCATCAAAAGCCTCCCAACCAAAAAATACCCAGGGTCAGATGGCTTCAGTGCAGAATTCTACCAGAAATTCAAGGAAGAGCTAATACAAATACTCCTCAAATAATTACCACACTTTTTACAAGTACACAATTACCTTGGTAACCAATCCACACAAAAACCCAACTAAGAAAGAAAACTACAGACCAATATCCCTCATGAACATTGATGCAAAAATACTCAATAAAATACTGGCAAACTGAATCCAAGAACACATCAAAGAAATCATCCACCATGACCAAGTAGGGTTCATCCCTGGGTTGCAGGGATTGTCCAATGTACGGAAATCTATCAATGTGATCCACCATGTAAACAAACTGAAAAAATCCATATGTTGAAAAAGCCTGTGGTAAAATTCAACACCCTTTCATGATAAAGGTCTTGGAGAGATCAGGGATAACAGGAACATAGCTAAACACAATAAAAGCAATATACAGTAAACCAACAGCCAACATCAAATTGAATGCATAAAAGCATAAGGTGCAAGGAGCAAGACAAGGCTGCCTTCATTTTCCATATCTCTTCAGTATTGTAGTTGAATTTCTATCTAAAGCAATAAGACAACAAGAGTAGTTCAAGTGGACACAAATGTGAAAGGAAGAAGTCAAACATTCACTATTTGCAGATGATATGATAGTTTACATAAGCGATCTAAAAGTATCTACCACGGAACTCTTACAGCTGATAAATACCTTCAGCAACCTAGCAGGGTACAAGAAAAACTCAAAAAAAAAAAAAAATCATTAACTCTACTTTATTCAGACGCCAAAGGGTCTGAGAAAGAAATCAGAGAAACATCGTCCTTTTCAATAGCCACAAACAAAATAAAGTATCTTGGGGTAATGCTTATCAAACAAGGGAAAGACCTATATAGCAAGAACTTTGTGTTTTAAAAAAAATTAAAGAAGATACCAGAAAATGGAAAGGTTTCCCATGCTCTTAGATAGGTAGGGTAAACATAGTAAGAATGGCAATCTTGCCAAAAGCTATATACAGATTCAATGCAATCCCCATTAAAATCCAAGATCAATTCTCATTGATCTTGAAAGGATAAATGTAACGAGTACAGGTTTTTTCCGCCTGCCTTCTGGTCTTGTCCCATCACCATGCCAGCCCCAAATAACGCACACCAAGACTCTGTATTTGATATAATCTGTTGGCCCATTACTAGTTTCTTATTGGCTAGCTCTGTCTTAATTATTAACCCATTTCTGCTGATCTATGTATTTCTCTTACCGGGGAGCCGGCCGGCATACTGCTTTCTCCAGACTCTCCATCTTGACTCTTTCTTACTACTTCTTGTTTCCTCCTTGTCTCCTAGTCCCGCCTATCTTGCTTTCCTATTGGCCAACAGTGCTTTATTCATTAACCAGTATGAGAAACAAATACAGAATGACATCTCCCATCATCTCCTCTTTTCTGTCTAAATAAAAAGAAGGGTTTTAACCTTAACATAGCAAACCAACAGTTATCAAGTAAGAATCACAGTTAACAATATTTAGTCCATTAACGATTAGGAAGATTTGAATAAAATATTCCATCATCTATTTTATCTTGTGAGTCTAAAGTCCTTTATGTACCTTATCTTTAATCCTAACTAAGGAAAACTATAACCATAACTATTTGTCTTCAACTCCTTCAAAGACCACAGAAGGATAATATATAAACTCTAGAAGTGACAGAGACAACTCACTGCCTGGTCAGTCACCCAAAGTTCTTCTGTAATGTTCCATCTTCAGCCCATAGACAATAGTGTGTCTGGCAGACTCTTCAGCAAAGCAGGAAATTTTAAACTGTCTTCTTGTATTGGCAGTCTGTCAGTCACTTTTCTCTGTGTCCTGCATACTGTCTGGCAGATTCTTCCAAGAAGCAGGAACTCTGTAGCAATGCCTATCTTGAATCAGTAGTCACTTTCCTGTGGGTCCTGCATGTCCAGTTTATATATCACAAAATCAAACAGTCCAGACAAGAGCAGTATCTTGTCCAAATGGCTAGTCTTGCCATATTGGAAGTAAACTTCATAACGCATTTCTTCAATGTCCATCTTCCTTTCTGACGCAGGTGGTGTGGCCAGGAGCAGTTATGTCTCACTGTCAAGAAAAACCTTAAACCATTTTAAATGCCGTATTCTGTAGGTCTTTGAAAGCTTTGAAGAATTCCTATCTATCTCAAATACATCTCTGTGTATCTTCAAAAACCCAACTAACAACTCTGAGCTTTGACTATCATAGGTAATTATCTATAATCTGTATTACATTAAACATTACATTTCTAAATGAGCTATAAAAACAAAGTACCTAAATGTGGAGAGATAAACATATCACAAAATTGACATTAAATTGTATCAATAAATGAAAATCTACTCCAAAACAAAGTAATCATATCAATACCATAATCTCCTTTTTTTACCTTTAAAAATATTGGTTGTGATCATTAACCATTTATAATCAACCCCATTTAAATGAAAACAAACATTTATAAACAGTATTTGGGAATTTGGGCGTTGTTCTTTCCCAACTGCTTCCTGTTGGTAGGGGGCGCTGTCATGGGGATCCTAAGAAGACGTAGATATCCTGGCTGTAGTCTGCAAGGCTGCCTTGTTCAAGCTGTTTTGAATGTTGGATCACCACCAATTTTGTTTCATTGGTTCTGGCTTGATCAAACCACATTAGTCTGGAAGGAATCCATAGCTTTTTATTTTCTGTGGAAACAAAAATAGAAATCCTTTTCCCCAGTAACTTGTCCTTAGGCTTAAATTTTGGAGGCAAAGCATTTTTAAAATATATAAATTGAATTAAGCCAGCAGCATTTCTTTTATCAGTTGTTATTTCCTCAGCAGACAAACAATTTAAAGACAACAGAATAGCATATAGCATATAGCATCCATGGTTTGTTTTATTACTCTGCTTCTTTTACTTCTATTTTTTCAGTTTTTTTAGACAGGGTTTCTCTGTGTAACTTTTATCTGACCTGGAATTCACTCTGCATATCAGATTTACATTGTAATCATAGAGATCTGCTTACCTCTGTCTCCTGAGTGCTGGGATTAAAGGTGTGTGCCACCACACCCAACTCCTTAGTGTCTTTTTAAAACCATTTTATTTCTTTTCTCTCCCAAGCCTACATATATTTTAGAACACACTGTAAACGTTTAGAAGTTTTCTTAATGTGAATCGTTCTTTACTGTAAATCTTTATCTTTTTTCTGGCCTCGAGTCTTTTATCTGGTAAACAACAACATTGCTAAAATGAAAGTCATAGTTGTTTCTGCTGCGGATTATTAAACATGTCGGCAGCTATATTACTGCCAGCACTGAGAGCTGTGGTCACCACCTTGGTCTGCTTGCTGCCATCCAGCAAGGATGCTACCGGCTTGGAGATGTGGTCACTGCCATTGCCATCTCTCATACACACCAATAAACTATTAGCAGAGTTATTTAAAAGCCTCACAGTTTTTTGCCGCTTAAATTGAGTCAGGAAATTTCCCTTAAAGGAGCTGCATAATCTGCTTGTCTCTTGCAAGTCAAAGTCCAACCGAGAAAAATGCTGTTACCAAGAAACCTTGCTTGTCTCTGTTCTTTTGTTTTTAGAACCCTTTTTTAAGCTTTTGTTAAATTTTAAGTGGAAGTTCTTACTAGCCACGTGGGCACCAAATGTAAGGAGTAAGGTTTTCCCTCCTGCTACTGGTCTTGTCCTGCTGCTGCGCCAGCCCCAAATAACACACAGAGACTCTGTATTTGATATAATGCTATTGGCCAGTTACTTGTTTCTTTTCGACTACCTCTGTCTTAATTATTAACCCATTTCTGTTAATCTGTATTTCCACGTGGTCTTACCAGCGAGAGGCGGCTGGCAATTCTATTCTCTCCAGATTCTCCATCTTGACTCTTCCTTACTACTTCTTGTTTCCTCCTTGTCTCCTAGTCCTGCCTATCTTGCTTTCCTATTGGCCAACAGTGCTTTATTCATTAACCAGTATGAGAAACATATACAGAATGACATCTCCCATCAGATAACAATAAACTTTATATGGAAAAACAAAAGACCCAGGATAGCCAAAACAACCCTTTAAAATAAAGGAAAGTCAAGAGGCATTACTATCCCTGACTTTAAGCTCTGCTACAGAGCTATAGTCCTGAAACAGCCTGGTATTGGCCCAAAAGTAGACATGTAGACCAATGGAATGGAATCGAAAATCCTGACTTTAATCCACACACCTATTAACATCTGATTTTTGACAAAATAGCTAAAGGTATACAATGGGAGGAGGAAAGCTGGCACAACTTGTTGATGGTGTGTAGAAGACTGCAGATTGACCTATGGCTATCATCATGCACAAAACTCAAGTCCAAGTGGATCAAAGACCTCAACATAAATCCCGCCACCTTGAACTTCTTAGAAGGGAAATAGGGAGGTACCCTTAAACAAATTGGTACAGGATACTGTTTCTTGAACATAACTCTAGTAGCACAGTCACTGATATTGATAATTAATAAATGGGACTGCCTCAAACTGAGAAGCTTCTGCAAGGCAAATGACACAATTGACAAGACAGAACTGCAGCCCACAGATTACCAATCCTACATCTGACAGAGGGCATATCTCCAAAACATACAAAGAACTCAACAAACTAGTATCCAAAACACCAAATAACCCTATTAAAAATGGGGCACAGAACTGAAGAGAGAATTCTCAATAGAGGAAATCAAAAAGGCTGAAAGACAATTAAGAAAGTGCTCAACATCCTTAGCTATCAGGGAAATGCAAATCAAAATAACTCTTACTCCTGTCAGAATGGCTAAAATCAGAAACACCAATGACAACTTATGCTGGAGAGCATGTGGAGAAAGGGTAACACTTCTCCACTGCTGGTGGGAGTGTAAACTTGTACAGCCTTTTGGAGATCAGTAGGGCTGTTCCTCAGGAAAATGGTAATCAGTCTACCACAGGACTCTCAGGCATATACCGAAATGATCCATGCAACAAAGACATGTGTTCAATTATGAACATAGCAACATTATTTGTAATAGCAAGAACCTGGAAGCAACCTAGATGGTACATTTACACAATGGAATACTACTCTGAGGGGGAAAAAATGGAATCTTGAAAGTTGCAGCCAAATGGAAGAAACTTTAAGAAGGCATCCTGAATGAGGCAACACATTTACAAAAAGAGGAACATGATATGTACTCACTCATATATGGATTGTAGATATAGAGCAAAAGATCACCAGCCTATAAGTCATACCACCAGAGAAACTAGGATACAAGGAGAATTCTAAGACATTCATATAAGGTCTCTCACAGAAGGAGAAAGGCACAAGAGCATATTGTGTGTGTGGGGGCAGTGAGTGGAGAGGGAACTAGGAGAAAGACAAGAGGAGGAGGGAAAAGCATGTGGGACTAGGATGATTGAGTCAGGGGAGGAATAGAAAAGAGAGAGAAAAAATATGGAGAGATAGAGAGACCATAAAGGAGAGAGCCATTATAGAGAAAACTGACTCTAGAGAAATGTTCAGAGTTCTACAAGACTGACCCCAAGTAACAATTTGAGCACCAGTGGAAAGGCTAACATAAATGCTGTTCCCTGCTAATGAGATTGATGACTAATTTATCCAACACCATAGAGCCCTCATCTAGTAGCTGATGGAAACAGAAGCAGACACCCACAAATAAACACTGAGTTGAAGTGGAATCCAGATGCAGAGAGGGAGGACAAGACCATACTATAGAAACATACATAGACAGCTGACCTGAATGAAGAGTAGCTAATGAGCCCCTAGACTGATAGCTGGCGATCCAGTATTAGACCGACTCAGACTCCCTTAATATGGATCTCAGTTAGAAGGCCTGGGCAGTCCAAGGGACCTCTGACAGTGGAACCAGGATGTATCCCTGGTGCACAAAAGAACTTTGGGATTACATTATCCATGGAGGGATACTCCCTTAACCTAGAGGCAAGAGGGAAGACCTAGTTCCTACTCCAAATGACTTGACAGATTTAGATGACCACTCCTGGAATGCATCCCCCTACATGTTTAGTGGGGTGGGGTGGTTGGAAGGGGAGGGTGATCAGGTGTCATGGGAGGATGGGAGAGAGGGAAATGGGATCAATATGTATAATAAAATAATAAAAAATAGGTATTCTTTCTAAAATTTGTTTTATAAATACTAGCTGGTTTAAGATGCTGTGCTCTAATTATTTTAAGGGATTTATGTTTCCATTCACTGTCCTTTTATTTAAAAAGTACAACGCATTTCTAATACTGCAGAAGTTTTAGGGAAAAAATACTATTTGCTACTTCTGAAGGTAGAAATTTGGTATTGGAAAGGAAGTGTTGATAATTAGTAAAAGAAGTGGATGTTATGGACACACTGTCAGACATTTTAACATTTATAGAAATTATTTTTGCATTATCTGACTATGTGAAGTTTAAGAAACTTTAATTTTTTTTGTCTTGGCTAATTCATGATAATATTCCAAAGTTGGATATATATATATATATATATATATATATATATATATATTATTGCAAATATGTAACATCTTACCTATTCAATACCTGAATAAATTTTCATGAAATAAAGAAAGAAAATGTGAAGACAATTTTCTTCTTTTGCTTAGTACTAAGTACTAATTGTTAATAAATGTCAATATATTATATTTCTCTACATTATGAATCTGAGAAATGAAAGACAGTGCGCAAAGAAGCAAGTCACTGAGTATTTTCCCTGTGTGGCCACACGCTCCAAGCAACAGGAATGGAAGGTATTTGGTGCTGGATTGGGTGGACATTATTTCTATAATGAAAACCACATTTTAAACATATGAAAAGATGATGATATTCATATTTTAGGAGTTACTAATATTTCCTAAGAGATTATTTCCATTGTTTCAACTTTTTTTTATTCTGAGTCTATGTCTGTGAGTATCTCTGTGTTGAAATGTGCACTTGAGTGCAGGTGCTGTGGAGTCAGGAGGGGATCCTCAGATTCCCCAGAGGAGGAGTTACAGACAATTATGAGGAATATCACCCTTGTGCTGGGAGCGAAATTCAGGTTCCATGCAAGAACTTTGTTCTTAACTCATCTGGGAAGATGGACAACTGCTGGAGGGGACAGCTACAGAGGATTGTACAGGGATAAACCTCTTCAAAGTATGTTGCATGCATATATTATATTCACATATTATAATTAAAGTGATGATTTTAAACAATTAACACATACAATTAAAAAGGAAAATATACTTCCATGGTAGACAACTACAGTGCCTTGGACACTAGAAGTTCCCAGGATGAGAATAGAATCCTTGCCTCAAATATATATCATGATTAGGTATAAATATTCCAAGTCACATATAACCACATAAAACTTTCTCAAAGGAATTCATTTATGTGGATTTTGAATGAGATCGCATCATGTGTGTTAAAGATTTTGATAGTTGATTAATGTCAGTTTAACCTCTATTCACTTTATCCTGCCTCATTTTCTAGGCAATTTCACCCTAGGCTGGGCAGCCCTACTCTGTGCCACTGCTCAAGCTTCACTGCTTTCCAACAAGCTTCTGGAGAAGCAGGTTGCTGCTCTGTGAGGTTATGGGTAGCACTCCTTGTGGGAGTTTAGTCAGAAAGAAGAATCTTGAGTACAAGACAACCAAGTGTTCAAATAATCTTGTGTCTCATTTATTAAGTCCTAGCAGGAATTCAGGTGTACTTTCAGTTTCTAAGTATTTTGTTACTTAGACATGGTGCATGGTGCATTCAGTCATTTTTCTCTCAAAGCTGTTGTTTCAGTCTCTGCTCTAGTTTCTCGTGTTGATTTCATATGACAAAACTTAGAGCTTATCAACATCTCTCTCCCCCATCTCCTTTCTTCCTTCACTCTCTTTCTCTTTCTTATTCCATGCTCATAGATACCTTCTATAATTTCATAAACCCATTCATTATGGCACCTGGCATAAGGGCTTCTGTACTCACAGCTACAGGAGATGCTTTGCTATCTCATGTATTACTAAATCACTGTTGGTATGATATTTAGGGTCTTAAGTTTACTGTCTTTGCATACCAAAAATGGCATTAGAAATACAGAAAACAGGAAGAGGGGAAATACATATAAAATTGTTTAAATAGTAGCTTAAAAGTCCAAATTTTTTGAAAGTTAAAATTTAATTCTAAAAGAGTCTTTCCTTCTGAAGAAAAACAAGCAGTTCATCATAAAAACTGTAACAGTCCCTTGATTTTTATTTCTGAGGAAAATTAGTGAAAGCATTGCATGCAGACAGCATTTTCTTGTAGTTTGTTATAACAATGAGGTTAATCTTTCTCTGTGATAGTTCTTGGTGACAGTATTGTCAAGGTTGTCAAATTCTGCATCCCTGAGAATGCTCTTAGACAACGTGACACTTGGGCTTCCTTATTGTATCTGACATGAAGAGTGAACATGCTTTCAAGTTCTGCATTTTTAAAATAAAAGCTTATTCGTACCTAGTTTTTCAACTGTAGAGAATTCTTGACCTCTTGAAATATATGGACCTTGCTTGGGTGTATGGTATTGATTATTTTAGTAGAAGAAAAGGAGAACAATGCTTTTGAGTTAGCTTAGTACATCAAAGTTAAGATCAGTCAAATAGCCTCTAGGCATTGCCAACCTGAAAGAATTATTGGAGACTTTGATCTCCAACTTTGTTGAACTGTGGATCAAATTTTACCCTTCATCAGTCTTTTCTAGTCATCATTTCATTTTTCTTCTCTTTCTTTTTTTCTTTCATTTTAACTCCTGAGGGTTGTATATGACCCTGGTCAGTGTTAACGGCAAGGCATTGGATAGCTAATAGAAATCAGAATTTAACAAACAATTAAAAACTTTTGTTTGATCATATGGAATTATAGTCTATAGGTATGTGCTTCTCTTTCCTATGTTTGTATGGCTATAGTATTTTCCCTAATCAATATAGGCACTTTGCTTTCTAATAAAACCCAGAACAAAGAAGAGAACAAAATCTAAACAAGAAAACAAACAATTGAAAAACACATTAAATTTATAAGCAAATGACACAGCTAGGTCCTATCTATCTGGCATACTTCATCATGCCAGGAATGAATTAGCTTTTTTTTTTTTTTTTTTTTTTTTTTTTTTATGAGCTACTTGTGGAAGTGAAAATGTTTTAAATTTAACTTTCAATGTGGCTTGTTAGTTTCCTCTTTTGTGTTGTATCCAGTATTGTATTGGTTTCAGCTGCCCTGTCCCATCCTACTGCTTTTGGAAAAAAGAGAAACAGTAGTTGGTTGGAATCACAAGCTTGAAGACCTACACACTCTTGTTTTTAGGAAGGAAAATCATAATTTAAAGGAAAGAAAATGGAAATAATAAAAACTTCCGTTTTTAATAAGAATGAGCATAGGTAAATTTTTATTTTCTTTGTTTCTTTTATTAAACTGAGCATTACTTTATGTTGTTGTTCCCTAGAAAGATATTTCTAACTATTCTGTATTTTAGTATTAAGTATATAACATACCAAAATATAGTTAGGGGGAAAAGAAATCTAACTGAAGAAGAAATTCAATCCAGTGTACAAAATTCAGGATGCTAGCAAGAATGAAGGAAGATGTCATATTTTGTGGTAGGCAGAGTGGTACAATATCAATTAATACCCATATTTGTATACTCCAATATTTATAAAATAACCATGTGATTAGTTGGTTCTATGCCCTTTAAGTAAAATCCAGTTACTCTGATTTTAAAACATATTATATGGTAAGACCCTGTTGCTGAATATATCAGAGGCTTCCGCTGCAGGACATAGAAAAATCTCTATCAAACTGCTCAGAAAATTTCTTTCCTGTTTGCAGGATTTTATGGTGCTGAGTAGACTTCTAGAAAAGACATCAACCTTAGTACTCAAAATGGGGCCCTGCATGCTATAATACTGCTTTTCCAGACAATCTGTACCAGTAAGTGTAAGAGTACCTAAGCACTTTCTGATAGAATTTGAAGCCTGCTCCAACAGGAGGGAATTTTATGACTGAAATTATAACCCTGTGCAAAACCCATAGCTGAGGACATCATAAGACTAGGGTAGAGAGTGATACTGCAATTTTGCTAAATGATTATTCTGTCAAATTTCATTCTAAATATTTTTGTTTACATTCACAGACCTACATTGTCCTCAACCTTCGTCAGAGGAGCTTTGTGAAGTGAGCAGATGTATAATGTGCTGAAAATGTCTCATCACTAGACATCCATCACCTACAATGGCCCAACTAGCATTGTAGAAAAGGAGGGAAAATGTCAGAGGCAGAAGATTGAAAGAAATATTGTGACTGTATCCCACTGAATAAGCATGGCTATTGTACTCAGGAACTTTTTCTACCAAAATTTTAGCAAAGATGAGTTAGATGGTCTCCAGCCCCACCCTTTACTGGGGAGCTATTGACAGTGGATAGTTTCTGGGAAAGGGAGAATTATTCTGTAAGGCAATGGTAGGTTTCCTATGTTCCACACCCATGTACATAGAGGCAGTACTAGTTAGACTTAGAAGATTATGTAAGTAAAACAAGAAATGAAAGCATCATAAAGTTAGGAGTGGTGTGTTTGTAGTTATGGAAGAAGAATGGGACAGATATACAATAATTTTAAATTATATAAATGAATGAAATTCTTAAAAGTAAACTATAAAAAGAAATGAATGTGGGAAAAGGATTTATAGAAAGGAGAGGATAGACGATGAGAGTGGGAGAAAGGGAGAAAGGTGGGAGATGAATCCAATAAAATACATTATTTTTAAGTATGAAATTGTTTGCTTTATTGAAAAACAACCCCTCTGTGTCTGGAGACTACTGTTTTCTTGGTGCTATCAATTCCTTCTGACTCTTAGAATCTGTCCCTTTTCTGTATCAAATTGCTCCCTGGGTCCCAAGGGGTGGTCTTTCATGAAGACAATCCATTTAGGGATGATTGTTCCAAAGTCTGTCATTCTTAGCACAATTGTGCAGCTGTCAGTTCCCTTTGAATTTCATCTACTGTAGGAAGAAGCTTCTGATGTTGCCTGAGAGAGGCACTGATCGATTGATATAGCATGATGCTGTTAGGAGTCATTTTATTGTCACGTTCCTTTAACAGAATAGCAGTGTTTGGTGTTCCCCCTATATCCATGGTTGATCTGGTCTTTGGTTCTGAGTAGTGTCAGGCACAGATTCCACCTCATGGGGTGAACATTAAATCCAATCAGAGGATCCAATCACAACATTTATAGCACTATTGTACCATTGAAATATTCAGGCAAGTCATTCCTATTGTAGACCTTGGGGCTTGTAGCTGGGTTGGTGATTACCTTTCTCCCCTACTAGCATGCAAAGAACCTTCCAGTACATCCAGAGTAGGGGTGGAGTCTCTATAGTAAGGCACAAACTCAGTTCCTCTCTGTGTTGTCTTTAGCAATATGGCATTACCATAAGTTTGTGGAAAGCAGCCAATAGCCTTGGCAATACCTTGAGTTGTTTTGGAATTTCCATGGAGCCTCTTTGGTCAATTACTCAACTAGATATAATCTAGCACTTGAGGTTTCACTTGATGGCAAATGATATCTAGATGGGACATCTTATTTATTATTACTGAGTTCATTTAGATATACTTCATACATGTATATATATTTAAAACTTCTACAGCAGTTAAGTTTCCATAAGACCCCACAAATAGTCTTCAGTTTTGTTGTCCCTGCCAATTTTTTCTCCCTTACAACTTTATCTTTTCCCCTCCCTGTTTAATTCTCCCAACATAGTGTCCACTTCTCTAACTATATATGCTACATACTTAATAAATATATAATAAATAGTAATTTGAAAATTATTACTTAAATTTTCTTTTTTATTAAACATAAATTCTTTTCACAGATAATATAATCTGAATACAGTTTCCCCTCCCACTACAATTTACATTTCCTCTCTAATCAGGGTCTACTCGTTTCCTGTCACTCATTAGAAAAAGAATAGGGTTCTAAGAGATAATTATAAAGCATAAAATAAAATATAGTAAGAAAAAACAAAACCCATCATATCCAAGCTAGATAAGCCAGGCCAACAGATAAATAAAATAGCCCCAAGAGAAGTCACAAGCAAGAGCCCACTCATTTACACATTCAGGAGTCCCATAAAAGTACTACACTTAAAGCTATACTCTATATGCAGTGGGCCTGGTACAGACCTGTGTAGGACCTATGATGGTTTCTTCAGTCATAGGAATTCATATGTTTTGCTGAATTCTTTTAGTATCCCTCACTCCTTTGTCTCCTTTTTGTGGGTTTCATGAGCTCTGAAACAAGGGATATGATGGAGACATCTCATTTAGAGCTGAGCCTCCCAAGGTCTTCTCACTGTGATATTTCTGGCTGTAGGTCTAGGTCTCTGCATCCATTCCAATCTGCTTGCTGCAGGAGGAAGTCTCTTTGATAATGACTGAATAAGGCACTGATGCTTGAGTATAATAGCATATCATTTAGGAGTCATAGTTATTTTAGGGGGATAGTAGTATTTGATTTAACCTAGGTTTCTGGGCTAACTCTTCTCTGGTGCTTGGTAATTCAAGCAGTGTCAGATATGGGTTCCATCACCTGAAGTGGGCCTTGGTTAGTTTCTCCTACAAGATTTGTGCAGTCATTGCCCTAGCAGGCAGGATATATTGTATATCAAAGGTTTTGTAGCTGGGTTTTTATTCAGGTTTCTATTTTGGTAGTGTACAGAGTAACTTTCTGTGTCTAAAACACTAGAACATGAGTGTAAAAGTCCTATGTAGATACCAGCTTGACCACTCCATGTACAATGAGTTCTATGGGTGTTGTCATCAGCAATAGGGCCTTGTTGTCAGTTTGTGGAGAGAACCCTATTGTCTTGGCAACAGCCCAGGGTTGTTTGGGGATTCCCATGTGACCCTTTCAGCCAAAATTTAATTTGAAGAAACCCAGTCCTGGTACTGGAATCTTTGGTGACAAGAGATGACCAGTTGGAGTTTGATCTCCCTCACTATTTGGAGAATTCTTAGAAGATTGCCTTCATATAGTATAAGAAGTTTCTGCTGCATCAGATGTCTATACCATCCCTCAAATGTGCTTTAATTGTAACCATGTTCCCTTTACTTCCCCACCCCCTCAATCTCATCTCCCCTCACCCTTCTATAGTAATTCTGCCCCTTTGCAGCTCCATTCCATCAAAACTTCTATTCTACTTCCAACTCCCAGGAAGATCTATGTGCTTCTCATAATCCTTTCCTTGATGCCTAACTTCTCTGGGTCCATCAATTACATCTTGGTTATGTCTTCTTTAATGACTATTATCCAGTATAAGTGCATACATACATTCATATCTTTCTGAATCTGGGTTATCTCATTTAGAATGATCTTTTCTATTTCCATCCACTTGCCTGCAAATATCATGTCATTTACTTTTAAGTGATGGGTAATACTGCATTTGTAAGTGTATCATATTTTCCTTATCCATTCTGCTGTTGAGGAACATCTAGGTTGTTTCCAATTTCCAACTATTAAAGCAGCAATGAACATGGTTGAGCAACTGTCCCTGTGGCAAGTTTTGTGTATATGCCCAACAGTGGTATAGCTGAATCTTGGTGTAGATCAATTCCCACGTTTCCTCTTTAAGGCTTTGGGCTTCAGCTATGTTATAATATTCAGTTCCTGTTCTGGTAGCATTGTTGGACTACTATTGGACACATATTGTCCTCACTGTTATAAATTCTGTTTTTACACTGTCATCTAGGCATCTGGATTGGGATGATTACAGGTCTGGATGATGATATCTAGTTTTGTCTCCATTTGGTTAGTGTTTTGTTCTGTGGTTTCTGCTTTTCCCCTTTCTGGAGGTTTTCACATTTCTGAAGTATGGTGTCCTATGAGTAAAGAAGCTTTTCAGGTCCATGAGGTTTCATTTATTAATTGTTGATCTTAGTGGTGTTCTGTTCAGAAAATCTCTTATGTCAATGAGCTCAAGGCAGTACTCACGGAAGTCTTCAAAGACTACAGATAAACACAGATATTTACATTACAATTCACAACAGTAGTAAAATTAGTTATGAAACAGCAAGAAAAATAAAATTATCTGGGAGTTACCACAACATTATTATTATTATTAGGAAACATGAACACAATATTATTAGGAAAGTTGAGAACCACTTAAGATACACTATCATGTTTAGTGTACCTTGTTTTATTTCCATGAGCTCCCCCTTGTTCAGGTCAGCTGTCTTTGTGGGTTTCTGTAGCCTGGTCTGGACCCCTTTTCTTATCACTCCTCCCTCTCTGCATTCGAATATCTTTACCCCCCTTTTACCTGAAGTGATTTTTTTTCTGTCTGTGGTTGACCCTAAAGGATCCATCTTTTTTTTTTTTTTTTAATATCCATTCTGTTAGTCTGTGGGATTTTATTAGGGAAATGGGAACATTGATATTGAAAGAAGACAATGACGAACTGATTCCTGTTATTTTGTTGCTGTTGTTTGTGGTGGTAGTAGTGGTGTGTGTGTGTGTGTGTGTGTGTGTGTGTGTGTGTGTGTGTGTGGTCTGGGATTATTTATTCCCAGTGTTTTCATTGTTGTAATTAACCTTATTTTGGAGTTTAACTTAGGCTGAATGTATAGTTAAATATTGCTTAAATTTGGTTTTACCACGGAATATTTATTTTTCTCCATAGATGTTGATTGAAAGCTTTGCTAGCTATAGTAGGTTGGGCTGGAATCTCTGGTTTCTTAGAGTCTGCAGCACATCTGTTCATGACCATCTGGATTTTAGAATCTCTATTAAGTACTCAGGTTTAATTCTAATAGGCCTTTACACATTACTTGATCTTTCTCTTTCCTTGCAGTTTTCAATATTTTTCCTACAAGTTTAGTGTTTTTATTATTATATGCTGAGGGAACATTTTTTTCCAATCTTTGGTGTTCTAAATGCTTCTTGCCTCTTTGCAGGCACCTCCTTCTTTTGGTTGGTATATCTGGACCTTAGAGTAGAATTCCTGTCCATCCTTTATTTTAATTATTCTTAGACTTGCCTTTTAATATTATTCCAGATTTCTTGAATATTTGGTGTTGGGAAATTTTTATATTTTACATTTTCTTTGAATATTATATCCATTTTTTCCTACCATATCTACAATATCTGAGATTCTTTCTTCCTTCTCTTGTAATCTATTAATGAAGGTTGCCTTCCAGGAGGAGTTAACAAAATCTGTCAAATCATTTGGAGTAGGGACTAGGCCCTCCCTCCTGCCTCTAGGTTAAGGGAGTATCTTTGCATGGGGAATATGTTCCCAAAGTCCTTTCTTGCACCAGGGATACATCCTGTTCCACTTTCAGAGGTCCCAGTGGAGTGGTGGGGGATGGAAGGGGGGGTTAGGGGCATGTGAGGGAGAGGGAACTGGGATCGATATGTAAAATAAATAATAATAATAATAAAGAAAGAAAAAATGAAGCTTGCTTCTATTTCCTGTTTTAATTCCCACGTTTGCATTTTCCAAAATTCCCTCAGTTTGGATTTTCTTCATAAATTCTACTTCCATCTTGAGGTCTTGAACCATTTATTTATTCTGTGTGTTTATTTATTGTGTTTTCCTTGATTTCTTTAAGGGATTTATTAATTTTTTCTTTAAGAACCTCTACCATTTTTATATTGCCCATTTTAAGTTCTTCTTCTTGGGCCTCGGCAATGTGAGACTATTCCAGTGGCTGTTCTGATAGAGTTGTTGGGCCCAAGTATTGACATATTGTCTTGACAATTATTAATTTTGTTTTTATGTAGACTTCTAGCCATTTGGGATTGAGATACTATAGGGCTGGGCAACATTTGGTTTTGTCTCCATTGGGTGAATGATTTGGTCTCTAGTTTCTGTTTTCTCCCTGGATTTTAGGGTACTACTGTGGCTATATGATGCCTGCTAGAATATTTTCAGTGGACCTGTTTCCTTGGCCTGCTCAGCTGATGTGTTCCCAGGTTATTCCTTGGGGCTGGAAATATGGGGTAAGTTGGGGAAAGAAAGGTTGGAGTAGATGATCTTTGTGATCTGTTGGTGTGAACTCAGAGAGGAAAGGAGAACACTGTGTGTTTACTACTATAGAGATGGGGATGGGACTAGGGGTTGGATCTGAGGGAGCAGATGGAAAAAGTGATCTTCTCACTGCCCTGTCAGATGTGATCTCTAAGCTAGCAGGAGTTGCCTGCTGGGGTACAGGACTGGGACAAAGCAATAAGTGTGTGTGTGTGGGGGGGGATTAGAAGTGGGATATCTGTGGGATCGACAGGATGTAGGACAGGGAAGGATGATGTGGGTGTTCTGCTGTAGACCTGGGTTTGGGAAACAGGAAGAAGTGCAAACAACATTATTTTAAAAATGACAGGATTATATGCCTTAGTTTACCAGCTGGTGTCGATACAGATCTAACATGATAAACCCCTTAACTGCTCTAAAACAACCTGTAATGTACTGATTTTTAGTGTTTACATAATACAGTAGCATCCTCTTTGTGTGATCCAGACCTTCTTGGGGTTCTGGTGGAAGTACTCACTTGATTTGTGAGTCAGAGATACTTCTGGCTCATTATGTGTTTTTGTTTATTCTCCATGAAAATGTTTACAAATAATTTCACCACCTTTACAGTGTGATTCAGCTTCATTATATGAACTCTTCATAGCTTCAACTCACAAAGTAAATTATTTTTGAGGAACATTTTGTTAACTGGCAAAAAGACACCACCCATGAAACAATTTACAAGGTTTATGATATAAATGATAAAGCCAGTAATATGACATCTTATTATATCAGACTTCTGATACTTTAAAATTTACAAAACTTATTCCAATAGCATTTTCAGTTATTTTATTCATTTTATAGTCTCTTTATGACTACAGAGTATTTCTAAAGTTATTAGAAAATTATTCTTCATTTTTCATTATAATGGGTTTTATTGACAAGTTGATGGTGAACATCTTACAAAACATAATAAACCCACTTTAGAATCAAGTAAAACAATAAAGTGCTATATCACATTTCTAGTAATATTTTATCTGATTAAATAATTATAATAAAAATAATGGAATGAGTCATCCTCCAAAAAAGTCATAAGTTTTAGACTTTAATCTATATTCTGTTTCATTTGCTTCTAAGTGTATAAATATGGAAGGGATAATATGCAAACAGATATTAATCATTTTATCTGTCAATCCAAAAAGAAAAAGAGATCCTAGTTAAATGATAAAAAGGCATGTTTCAATGTGTGTATTTTATTTGAAACAAAAATGTACACTTATATCTAATTATAAAGTAGTAAGAGATGGATGTTACAAAAGCTAAAGTTTCATTCTTATTGTTTATGTTATTTTTCATCATCAAAATTAATATATGCTTTTTTTATAGTGAGGCCAAACAAAATGTAGACAGAAATATGCTTTCAAGAATACATTCAAGGGATTCAAATTGTTTGTAAATTTTGGTAGTAACCATTATTTAATTTCATTTTGAAATATTTTAGATTAACTATACATCTTTTCAGTTCCTTGCCATGTCATCATATTTCAATGTGACTTAATTTTCAAATATTATATAATGCACAGAATAAAGTGTATCACATATAGAATTTAGTTTTTGTAAGAATCTTAAATATAAGTCAAGAATTTTAAAATAAATACTTATGTTTGGCTTCTTTTCTTCATTCATTTTTGAAAATTCGTTCATCAACCCTACAGCAATATTTACTAAATAAGCTATTGCTAAGTTATGTTTCCAAAAACACCTTACTTAGAGCTTATTTTATGTTTTCTTTAACTATTTTTGTTGTTTTAATCTTTTAGTCACTAGTTTTTTACTGTAAAATCTCAAGCTAATGTTTGTATTTAAACATGATGAATCACAGAGTTAGTTATGAAGTGACTATCATATTTCTATTTAGGGATATGACTTGATTTTTCTTCTTTTTAAATAGCTGCTGCTATTTTGGGGTCTTTGAAAGCTGAGAAGAATTCTAATCCAGTCTTCAAACATTTGTTATGTGATCTCTCTCCTTCCTTATATGTTGTAGTAAATTTTGTACTTTTGCATCAAGTTTCGCCTATGAATCTGAATGTATGCTAACAAAAACATATTATAATATTATTTTTAAAATTCAATTCCTGTCCTAAACAGTATATTCTGTTGTTGTTGATTTATTTTTCCAAACTAAATTCCTCTATATCCTAGGTTGTACTTGCCTTCCGCAATTCCTCCCTTATCCTGCTGAATACTGAGGTGGAAGGCATGTGTTACCACTCCCAGTTCTTGGGGAAAGGTTTTGTTTAAATCTTTTGTGTAGCAGTAGAGGGACAGAATGCAAATCCAGCTCCTGTACTGAGAGATGGTGTTTATTGCCAACAGGCATGTGAAGGTTATTATTGTGAAAAACCCAAAAAGTTAAGAAAAATCACTTACTTTCATTTTGTGACATCACACAGAATCAGAAAATTTTATTTTAGATTGTGCCCTGTAATTCTGAGAATGAATTTCTGTAACTGCCAGCTGTTCTGTCCCATGAGAAAGCAGGCTGGGTGCGCTAACTCTTAGGAGAAAATGTGGAGTGTGACACTGGACATCCTTTTACTTCCTCCTTGGCCTTTCCTCTTATCCTCATCCAAGACAGCAGCAGAAAGGGTTGTCCCACAAGGAATTTGACAGTTCGGTACCTGCAGACATGGGTGGCACACATTTAACCTTGCCAAGCTTCCTTGTGTGGTTTTAGGTTGTTTGCTTTTTTGTCGCTGCCATTCACTCCAAGAAGGAGAAATCTGTTTTCTTAAAGAATTAGCATAACTTTATCTAGTGCTTTGCAACCCTCCATTAAATTTCAGTTGTTCTAAGGGCTTCAGAGGTAGGCACTTATTATAATTTCTTAATTCACCATAAATAAAAAAAAAAACAAGCAAGACAAATGGATTAAACTCTACATGTATGTGTATACATGGAGTTAGTACATTATAGAGGGTTTTTTGTTTTTTGTTTTGTTTTGTTTTGTTGTTTGCTTTTTTGTTAAATAGTATATAGTTTGATTCCTATGGATTTTTCAGATATATTTATTCTTGTTATTATTTTACCCACCTTCTTCCTTATTTGCCTCCCTATCCCTTTCTGAAAGGCCTCCCTCTGCCTCTCTCTGTATTTACCTTCCTCCTCATCCTTAAGGACCTCCTCCTTTCCCGTTTCCCTAATTAGATCACTTTTCTTATCTGGTCTGTAAGGGTTCTCTTCAAGATACAAATACCAACTAACAGAAACCCCTGTACCAGACATGAGACTTCATCATTTGAGTCATTAGTCAGAGCTGTATAGGAGACCCCTAAACTTATAGCCTATTGCTGTTGATCTTCAACTCAGCAGTGGAAGGTAAGTGCCTATAACTGAAAAGACAATGCCTTTCAGAAACAGGGCTCAGAGAAACCTGAACTGAAAATGACTTGAAAGTCCCTTTCCTGAAGACTTCTAAAGGAGGGAGACAATCAACATTACTAGACAGCTTTGATGCCTATGAGCCAGATAGTGGGTAAGCAATGCATGATAAACCTAAGTGGGAGGAATATGTTGGTAGTTACCAATAGGTCTCCAAGTAGGACTTAAGACCCACTCAACAAAAAGAAAGCCATGCCTGGTACTGGAAACCTAGCTAAGCACTTAGTGCTAGTGAAGTCATGGTTATTTGAGGACAATCTAAAACCACTAATTTACTGAAATCAGCAATAAATCCTAACAATCTGTAAGCATATATCCTTAAACACACAGATAAGTGTAGTTTTCATGCCTCATGAAGAAAATTTCTCTTTGCCACAGCCAGAGGCCATTACAGAAAATCACAATCAAAATGCTGAGTTATGGATGCCAGTCCCAGAAGGAAACTCTTTGGCACTCTATGGCTCAGGAAACATTGTGTAAGAGTGGGAGGAGATCTTGTAAGAGCCAGAGCATCAGTTGTTTGCCATGAGATTTTATCTCCTAGTAATATCAGAAGCTACTCCCAAAAAATTTGAACATGACTGCCAAACTGTTGACATCAATGAACGTACAAAATTAGATAAAGAAAATCCTATGAGGTATCAATGCTAGACAAAGAACCTTAGGCAACTGAAGAAAGCTGGTAACAACAATAGAGGTAGTTTTCCCCAGGGAAGAGTACACTGATTGGTTTTCCAGTGCCAATTGATGAGGTCTGAAAACATGTATACAGATTGTATCATATGAACTGAACAGGTTAAATTAGGTATCTATCTATCTATCTATCTATCTATCTATCTATCTATCTATAAACATATAATATAAATATGAAATAAATATAAACATAAATATATACCGAATATATAGATATACAACTACAATATAGATATAGATATTGCACCTATTTACATATATTGCATCTATGTATAGAGAGAGATATATAGATAATTATATTGAAAATACATGTATGTACAATTACAATAATAAAAAATGAGGCCATGAATTTGAAGAAGAATGGGGTAGAATATATGGGAGGGTTTGAAGGGAGATATGGGAAGTGAGAAATGTTGTAATTAAATTATAATCTCAAAAATCAAAAGAAAGACATAAAAATCAAAAAAAAAATAAAAAGAGAGAAAAGAGGGAGGCCAATAAAAAGGGAGGGCATCAAAAAAGGGGGTAAAGGAAGGTGCCCAAAATTTAAATTATATCATTTAAATGACTTTTTAAAACTAACTTTAAGTAGGGTTTTTCTGGTCCTAGATGGTTTAGCAGTTAAGAACACTCAGCTGAGCTCAGTTCCAAGCACTGTCTTTGGGCAGCTTTCCACTCCCTGCAGCTGCCATCCAGAGGATCTGTCATTCTATTCTGTCTTTCACAGGCTCATGCACTGACATGCATATGCGACCATACAGATATACATATATATGCAACCAATTTAGAAAGTAAAATGAATCTTCAAAAGTATTTACTTGGCTGAAGATAATTAGACAGTTGATCAGAGGTTTAGAAAAAACGATATGACAAGCAATGATTGTAATCACTGTGCACTGATTATGCAGCATTCTCTCAGAGGATGCTGTGATCTGGATGTGGCTCCTTTCTCAAAATTTTTGTGCAGGAAGCATGACAGCATTATCTATAGTGAGGGTGGGTACTGCAGAACCTTTAGGATATTAAACATATTTGGAAGTAATTAGAAAAGAGTGGTCTAATATTTGGACCACTTAGTATTTATTCTTAGCTCTCTCTCTCACCATTATTTTTACAAGTGTTTCTGCCACTATATTCTACCATTGAAGACTGTCTGGTGGCACAAACTCTTCATTTTGAGCTCTTCGAAAGGTGTGAGCTCCATGATATTGCTTTCTTCATAAACTGCTTAACCAATTACAAAAGGGAGAAATAGTCTAAAACCAGAAATTCTCCCTATGCAGGTTGACCTGACAGCTTTGTTTGTTTGTTTGTTTTTGTTCATGGTTTCAAAAATACACTACACTTAAAAATGATGTTTTCAAGATAAATGTCTTAGTCTATTTAAATAAATTAAAATACTGCTTCTTAAGTAATGTTATGAGTTAAAATGTACATTCTAATTAAGAGCTGAGATTGTGTGATTCTGACAAATTTTCAGGGGATGGTCACCCCTGAAATAGTGATTGGTGGGTGTCCAGAGGCTATCTTCCCATGGCAGAGCAAAAACCAATAGTCATTAAAGGACTTCTTCTGTGATCAATCAGTTATACTTACATCAAGGAGAGTTTATACACATTGTACTGCTTAATAATCATTCTAAACAATATAGAATAAGCAATATAGGGAGTTTGTATCTTGTTTATGGCAACAGGCAGAAATTAGGTATTAAGTTGAAATTCTAGACGTGTGGATATGCCTCTTTCAAAGGTATTTAGCAGCAGAGAAATAATTGAGGTGATTTCAAAGCAGTAAGTGCCAATTTAGAAGACAGTGACTAGTCTCTCTCCTGCCTCTATTTCCAAGAAACTCAACTGCTTTCTGTGATGTTTACATAACCTGCTGGATACTCAGATATGAGTTCCTCAGTCCAAGTGATAGATTACTTTTTAATACTCTCACTCTTTAGATATTTGGTTAATCAGGGGAAATATTTTACACCAACTCTGTCCAGACACATTTATATGAGTTCAAACTCTTAAAGATAATTTGTGTACTCCTAGAATTTATCATTTAATGAAGGATCAACCATTTAGTTCTTGAGTTTGCTATTTCCCGTCTAGACAACTACAGCATGATATTGTTTGGATAACTGCCTTTTTTCCAAACTCTCCAAAATGATGCAATTGCTTTTTACCTCTGTAAACTTTGTCTGCTAAACCTTCTCTAAACTACTACACATATTTTTATAGGGGTCTCATTCCCCTCTGGGATTTTTTTGCTATCAAAACCAGATTTACACAGGATTTAGTCAGATTTGGACAATATTTATATCAGAATACAGAATAACATTAGAGCTTTGAATCCACAACTTTGTACTGAGTTTTCTGTGTAACATAAGATATATTTTAATCTTTCATTATATTAATATATTTTGCTAAACTTTATGATTTTTTTTATAAAAACAAATCAAGACTATATGTTCGAAACAAGCAGTCTGCTGACCCCACCCCCTGACGATGGACGGGACACACATGGCCATGTCATCCCCTCTGTCACTCATTACGGGGCTGCTTAGGGGACTCAGTTTCCCTTTGAAAGCAAGCTCGCTCCCTCTTTCTCTCTCTTCCTCTGTTTTGATTGCTCTCTTCCCCTCTCCCTCCTTTGCTATCTCTTTCTCTCTCTCCTGCTTTCGGTTGGCCACCAGCTATCCTCCCCCTGCTTCTCTCATTTCCACCAATAAATTCCACGTGGGTGTGCTGAGCCTTGTGTTTGTCTTTCATAGGCAATAAATGCAGCAAAAGAACAACACTATAGATACACAGATATAGTTATACCTCATTTAGTTTGTAGAAATTTAAATGAAATTATTTATTCTAACCTAAATCCAGGAAGAGATTGCTGCCATTAATACAATCTGTCGGGTAAAATTTTGAAGAGTAATTTCCCAGAGTTAGAATGTATTATAGGCCATAATGATGGAAACTGGTTATTTACTCATTAAATGACTTTTTTCATAATTGCACAGATTCAAATGTTTTAGGAAAGCATGGCTGATGGAGCTTTATTACATACATGATTTAGAATTCATGAACAGCTTTCTTTAGCATCAGATCTGCTGTGCTCCTGATAGAATTTAAAGTCTGCCCTATTCAGTTCCTCCTTTACTACTTGTCAGTAAGGAACTATGTTTATGTCTGATATGAGCTCACTAACAAACATTGTTTCACATTGAAATTTTATTATATGTTTAAATTAGAAAATGTATCATTAAACTTGTTATCTGTATACCGATTCTATCTCAAATTCACTTTATGAAAGAATATCAAAGAAAAGATATGGAATCTAATAACATTTTATTATAAAACATTGATTGCTCTAATATAATGTTACTCATGAAAAAAAGAATACTACTACTACTGCACTTTAGCATTTTAGCAAGACTGAAAATCAGATAATATGACTGAAAAGAACTTTCAACATTTTTCTAAGGTAATGATTCTATGAGCTAATGCTCCTGCACTTACAGTAATGCTTGTTAAGTCAACTTCTGGTTGGAATTAATCAAGTTATCTATGGAATTTTAATTATGTTTTAAAGAGGAAACCAATGTACTAACACATAACAGTATCACTTTGTGTTATGAGAATTGATCTTTACATGACCTTTGCTTCAATTTTTTTAATGAAAAGAAAACATACTTTCTAATCATTAATATACATTTAAATTCAATAAAATAAAGGTATATGTAATTCAATTTTGAAAACATTACCTCTCATTATTATAATTACATTTGAAAAAATATTTGTTTATACCTTTAAGTAAGATGCTTGGCTTGTTAGATTATAGAAAGATATTTAAAATTTATATATGTAGATTGCTATGGGACAACTGCAAACATAGACAATTTTATCAAAATAGAATTTTAAAACTAGTAATCTTTCTTATCTCTTTGAAAGCTGTATTAATATTTTCATGTTTAATAAAATGGATATACTTTAATATCTGTTGTTTATTCCTATAAGACAGAAATACTGAAACCCATTTAAAATTTAAAATGACCTGAAATCTCATCAACAAAATCTAAGAATAAAGAGGCTTCTTATTATAAGCTTCTGGGGGGAATAGTTGAAAGAACAGAATTATCATACCCTTTGAATGAAAAAGAATGACTTTATAATGGGATGGCCTGTTCATAGAAGTGATGATGGTAAAATCACCTTTTTAAAATAATTCTTAGTTTTCTTCATACCTGTAAACCAAGTATATGTATCTACCAATCACTCCCACCCTTTTTGGAAAGGTGATAAAACTTACTAGAATTGTCTCAGACTTTATTTAATATATACCTTGAGATACTTGTAATTTTGATGTGTTTGAAAATTGGAGCATATACATTTACGTTTCAGAATGATTCCCCTTTTATTTATAACACATTACTTATGAATTCCAGATAAAGTTTGATTTTGTATATCAAATTCTAAAGTAAATTTCAATTCAACTACTGGTACCATTGTCTAATATATATTTTACAAACACTGGAAAAGGCTTCCAGCCAAAAACGGTTACAAACATTTTATTGTGAGTTGGGAATGATGAATTCATGTGGTCTAGGTAATATTACAGTTAGTACTTAATCCAATGAAACATCATACCCATCTCATATGGCAATTTCACTGTAGTGTCAGAACAACCTTATAATGTTGTTTTCAGTCCTATAAACTCAGATGTCCATCTTACATTACTGATCGAAAAACTAAGGGACACACTCAACAAGTGGTTTCAAGAACCTGAATGGAACAATGTAGAGTCAATAATTTGTAACATTCACAGAAGAAGCCAAAGTATAACCTTTGAAATAATTAGCATTTGGAGTCTATATCACAAAATGATAAAACAAATAGATAAAAGACCAATCAGAGAAAAACGTATTTCCCCATCTCTTCTTAATGTTACTAAAGGAAGCAATAAGAATAGGAAAAAAGAAAAAGTATAGATTATATTCATATTCCAGTTATCAATAAGCCTGTTCCTAGGTGGATAGAAACTCTCTCTTGAAGGAGAGATTCATATTTCATGTTTATTTTATTTTTAAAACTTATATGTATGCATGTACATGGAAGTGCAGGACATCCATATTTGGAGTTAAGTTATAGGGACTGTGGGCTGCCAGACACAGGGCCTGGAAAGTGAATTGTATAGTTAGGAAGAACAATGACCTCTGGAGTGCTGAGCCAGGCAATTCCATAGGCTGAGAGATTAAAATAATAAACGAAGCACTTGCTTGCCTATGACGAAGTAGGAGGACTGTGTCTGATGCAAGTTTGGACTACATAGTGAGTTCAAAGCCAGCCTGAACTACATAGGGAGTCCTAGTGTCAAGAAAATAAAAACTACAAATGTAGTTCCATGGGAGGGTGCTTACCTGCATATAAATAGTGAAATTGATGTCTTAAGTATGGATCTGTTAATCCAGGCAAAATGTGTCACTGGATTTCTAGATGTAATTAACTTGGCCAATGCTGAGAAGATATGACATTGTTAATGAATATCACTCCAAATCCACTGGTCTCTGGTTGGACCTGACACCCTAAACTGTCTTGTTGTGAAATGTGTGCAAAACTATTATTGTATGATAACATTCTTTGGGAGATGCGAACCAGTGTTTACTAAACCCAGATGTGTAACCAACTACAAACCAAAGCACTGATCCTGCCAATGTTCACCTCATTGAAGCAACGAGTCACATTTATAATAATCTGGACAAGGACTTACTTATATGAGCAGATAAGACTCAAAGAGAGCTGTATCATCAAAGATCTTCCCAGTATGGTTGACAGTTCACAAAAGCTGGAAACCTGGAGCACACTGCACAGCACTTTGGCAGCTCAACAGGTAGGAGAGTGTCATTCCAGGTGGCCCAGTTAAGTGTCTTCCAAAAAGCTTGGCTGTTATTTTTTCCTTCTGGACAGATTGATTGACCTCTGCTTCTTGCAGGCAGTCAGGCTTCTTGGCTTGGCTAAATCCTCAACACTTCCTGCTGCTTATTTACTCACATGGAGGGAGGAGTCTAGTGGGTCTGGTTAGTTTCAAAGCCTTTTGGAAATTATTTTGAGTTGGTTACTTCCTGTTTTAATGAATTTCCTTGAGTATTTCATTCCCCCTTAGAACAGGGGTCCTCAACTTTTGCAATGCTGAGACCCTTTAATATAGGTCTTCATGTTGTGGTGATCCCCAAATATAAAATTATTTTCATTGCTACTCTATAATTGTAATTTTCTACTGTTTTGAATCATAATTTAAATATTTGATATTTCTGATTGTCTTAAGTGAGTCCTGTGAAATAGTTGTTAGATTCACAAAGGCATTGAGACACACAGTTTGAGAAGTGCTGCTTTTTTTCATTTGCCTTTAAACACCTTGTCTTAAAAAGGATATAGGCCTTTAATATAAACATTTGGGAGGCATATCCATTAGTTTTCTTTGAGTTCAAGGCCAGCCTGGTTTACAGAGAAAGTTGTAGGACAGCCAAGGCTAACGAGAAGCACTCTTGAAAAAAAAAAGTTTTTTTTTCTAGATGAAAAATTTTTTTATTGTTTTAATAGTAGTGGAAACTGCTATACAACACACACACACACACACACACACATACTGTGCAAACAAACAATAGAATTTATTTTAGTCCCTTGTGCAGAAATATGGGCTTTAAACACCTAATTTCTTTTGAAGAGAATGATTAGTTCAATGTTTTTGTAATTATCTGTAGCTTTTTCTCTATTTCTCTCATTTCAAAGAGAAAAATTGTGACATTAATATTTGAGAATTTCATACAATGTTTTTTTATTACATTCATCTCCACTCTTCCTCTTAACTCTTTAGAGACACGGCACCAAATCCTTACTCCAAACTTCAGGTTCCCTTTTTTTTATATACTTAACAACCCATCTATTCCAACCTATACTATCCACAAATTTATGTATGTGTGGCTATCCAGTGGAGTGTGGTTGACTTATACAGAGGTACAACTTTAAAGAAAACTAACTCTCCTAGGGAAGCAAAAACTCTCCATATATCTTCTGTTAGGAGTCAAGGGTCAAGAACCACTTTATATCCATGCTTGAACATTGACTCACTTCTTACACAGATCTCCCACTGACTACCTCAGTTGCCTAGAGTTCATGAGAGCAACATTCACACATTATGTCACTAATATTTTTATAAGTAAGCTAAAGAAAGTTTTAATTATTTATTATTCATCAAAATACTTTTAGGACTTACTGAATTGGGCCATTTCCTATGGGGTAGACAGGTTCAACTCCAAATAGAGTAATAGCAAATGGGCATGTACAATTCAAGAGTAGATTGGAGATCAGTGTCTAAGGAGTGGAGGTCAGTGAAGGTGGGTGTATACTAAGTTAAAGAAAACAACAGGGCCTATGGACAATTCTGTTTAAAACACTGATGATAGGCCAGGGTGACCAGGCACTACCTAGAGGAAGGTAGAAGGGAAAAACTTAACCAGACATCCATCATTATCAGATTTTGAAATTGGATGGTTCATGGTAAGGTTACTGAAAGGTCTGCAGTAATGTGATGTAACAGATTTTAAAAGTTAACCCACAAATGAGTATAGAAGATTTAGGAACTTGGCTAACTTTTAGTCATGAAAAGAATCTTTCTCATGCCCTGTATCGTAAAATGTGGTATTCATGTCATTCTTATGAATCATTCAAACTTTATTTCCTTCCCAGCCAGATAGTTGTACATAAGCTTGTTTCATAGATAGATTTTGGAGCCAGTATGTAAATATTATAAATGTTCAAGCTGTATATGTGTATATATTTACAGAACACTAATACAACCTCCATTTTATTGAGTCACAATGTTTCTACATTTTGGGAAGACTGTTTCATGGTTTCCTGCTTTAACCTAAATAAAAATAGAGTGAAAACAACATGATGAATGAGGGGGAGGATTTAAATGTATACCAGCCTGCAGAGTTTGTTGAGGGACCGAAGTACAGATGCTTATCCTGCCTAGGTCCATAAGAGGGGTTTCTTCTAGCTTTCTTCTAGCTTTGCACATGAATGAACAGCATCTTTTCCTTTTGTTAAACAGTAGAATGTGACTCTTGATCCATCTCCAGGGGTTTGTTTGGCTCACATTGTGCAAGCTGTAGAAACACTGAGGAAGGTTTACACTGTGTGGATACCTGTGGACACTGATTAGCCAATAGCCCAAAAAATTGTGTTATTAGTATTACTTAATAGGATTTTGCAAAAATTCCATGGTAGCACATAGTCATGGTTGATGTGAACAGCACAGTAGGGCTGTATTCTCAGTGAATTCCAGTTAAACTGAACACCACTAAGTGGGGTACAGGTACCCTTCTTTTGGGGGGTAGAAAACTAACAGGATAGTTCATTTGATATTATACATAAGAAAATGGGCCATCTGGGAATATACAAATATGTATAGCATGTTTATGAATTTCCTGGGGTTAAGGGAGACAAAATTCTACCTTTATATCTTATTCCCTTGTAAAAAAACAGAATGTAGAGTTTTTTCCTATGGTTTATATTTTAAAGCATGTGTAGATTTAAAAAATACTAATAGCAGTTGGATAATTATGTAATAAGAAAAGGTTTAGTTTTAAAACTCTAATTGCACTATCTTTGAAGATAACAGTGTACGTAGTCAAAAGTTGCTACATAAGAAATGCTAAAAAAGAAAATTTCTGCTTTGGAAGACATTAACAATTTTTCTAATTTTGATATTTTTAATAGATATTATTTTGCAAATAATGATTAGAATCATAAAGGTCTCAATGACATTTTCAAGCAAGATCAATTTACGTATGTACAAAAACACAAACTATGATAGTTATATTTAAATTGAGTTTAGAATTACAGGGAAAAGAAGTTATTCTATTACAATTTATTTAAAGAAATGGTTAGAAAGATACACAAAGATCATTGATTTCACGAGTTCACTCTCCAGTATCAGACACAGTCTTTGTCTTTAGTGGAACAGCTTATGTTTATTGTAACACTAACATTCTGTGTTAGCTAGTTACCTTTTGTGAGTATAACACACTTAAGAAGAAACAGGAATGATGTGAAATACTGAAAATTTAATTTTCAAAATGTCTAAAATCACTTGGTATTTTATTGATCTTTATTATTGTCAACCATAATCTAGTAGAGTAGAAAAGAATTTCTGTCCTGGTACATCACATAAAGTTGTATATAACTGACAAAGACAAATAGATTTTATGTTTCTCCTAGGTATAAAAATTCTTAGTTTCTTCATTGTAAGTTATACTTTAAGTGTATGTAATACTAATGAATCAGGGTTTTGAGACAATGACTTTACTTATAATTCTGAAATTCTTTCACTACTTCTTAGTATGAGAACTCAAAACACGATATATTTCTCCCCAAGAATATATGTGCATGTTGTACAACAAACATTAGTCATTATTTGTAGGATGCAGTGTCCAAGATGCAACCACAACCTATCAACTGGAAATACAAACTTTATAATACTGAGAAGAAAAATTTCTAACAATTATGGCTATATTCTTAAATTGTACTACATAAGTGCATGAGTTAAAAAAAAGTCATTATTTCGATGTGTATTATACTATGTACTTGTAATTGCACTAAAATTGTCTTTGCACATTCAGAAATATTTTTATATAGTAATAAAGCCAGTAATGATATTTCAAATATCACATCACTGACAATCTTATATTATAGGAAACTCTCTAATTTTATTGAAGCTGTACTTTTTAACCTATTCAAACTATGGAAAAATATCACACAATACAAATACACATATCCACTAAACTTTTTGCAGATACTATGAATGTACTTTAGTTAGCTTTTACAGCTTGATATTGATACTGCAAGTATATATAGCTGGTGTAATGTTATGTTCCATATAGAAAATACTTTAAAACAACTTTTAATATATTCCATAATATAAATGTGTGCATAGAACAAATTTGTATTTTGTTCCAAATATCTAAAAAATCTGAAAATGTTTCACTGACACAAATTTAGCCTTGCTATTAGCTGATTCAAGTTTAGGATATTTATACTCTAAGTCCTAAACAACTTTAGGTCCATAGACTTTTGATATCAAATTTCTAGAATCTCAGGACATCTCTATTTCTCCATCCTACCATGCTTTACACTCATTAATTTCTCAGTTTATTCTTTTTGTTAAATTTTATTTCTCAAATGAAATTTAGTGTTTTTACATTTTATTAATTTATATTATTTCATTAGGGTTAGTATTCAAAAATTTATATCTGCCATTTGAAGTAATCAACTTTTCAATTTCTTAAGCACACCATTTCTGCTTTCAACTGTTTTTCAACAAATATTAGAATAACATAAAATCTGAATGTTCAGATTACTGTTAATTTGAATTAAGTATAAATTAGTTTAATTAAAAATATCATTTAAAAAATAAACATGACAGTTGTAATTGGTGAAGATTTAAAGGTATCAATTTGTTTTCCTGATCCTGTCCTATACCTGTTCCAATAAAAGGTATTATTAGCTTTCAAAAACTAATTGCTCACTATATTAAAATTTAAGTAAATATACATATACCATAAACTAATAGTCACTCTGTATTATGAATCCCTGGTACCTTTATAGCACATATTTTCTGAGCTAATTTTATTTTACCCCAGGAGTTTGTTTCAAATGTTTATTTTTACATGTGGAAATGGCAGATCAAAGATCTTTTTTTATTTACTAGTAAATTTAATGATTTTACTGATAGTTTATGTGGGAATAGAAGTGTGTTAGTTCATTTCTCTCTTCACGTGTTGGTACAAAACTATGATCCAGTGAAACAGTAGAACTCATTGTTCTAGCAATAGGGAATGGTTTTAGAAATTTCTGTTTAAAGAGACACCAAATAAATTAGCAGTTATGGTAACTGAGAATGGCAGTTTAAATTTGCAAGTTTCAATTTCTCTGGATGAAGGAACAGTGAAAGCAAAATGAGATAATCTTGAAGAAAAGTAGGAGGAACTTAAGACAATACTATATAACAGCAAGAGTTAGGCAATGACCCTATGATCTCTAAGATGCTGTGGAGAACTGTGGGAAAGAAAGAAAATAAAAAGACATACTTCTCTGGTATGGAAATTGTTTTAGAACTCTATAAAATTGAGGAACATTTTAATTGAGGAAAAGCAGATGAATCCTATACTGATATATTCTGTGAATGCTCACTGCTTTCCATGCTGTTTTTATCACGGCAACAAGTGACTTGACAACACTACTGTGATAAGATAGAGTCAAAGGCAACTCTATTGTCTCTCCCACATACATTACTCTTGCAGGAAAAAAAAAAAAAAAATAGACTATTCTTATGTTGGTCCTAGAACTTAATGTTATGCCTCTACTTTTGTGCACTTCCAGATATTAGCATTCTGGTCTCCTCCCTCCCCCCAAAAAGAAATGTGTGCAGACAAGATAGAGCCCTGGGGAAAGCTACCTGTGGTTATCATGTATCCGTAAAAAAGAACATGAAGTCAAAATCACTGTTTTAAAAATGTTAAAAGCATAAATCTGTGAAGGAATTGCAAAACCTTGAATTATTTAAGGCTGATAAGTAAGGTAACAGAAAACCCAGTGAAGATAATGGATCTAAACTGTTGAAAGATCAAAAAGGAAAGAAAATGAAGGACAGTATGACCTGGAAAGCTAACCAATATCTGTTCCTTGGAATTTGCTAACTTCCTCTCACAAGGCCCTGACTGGAAGACTCCTCATTCTGAGGGTCTTTCCTCAGAATTTGAATAATGCTACCAGAGAAATAACATGAGTCTTGCTTACACATTCTCAAATGTAGAACATTTTAACTTCTTTAAGGACTTTGGAAACCAGGTTTCTTGGAGTTGAAAGCTCTATTTTATACAGAGTTCTCCAAGATGCATTTCCCTTCCACTGCTATTTCTCAGATCCAGGAAGCAAGGGTCACAGTTTCTTTTTCTTCTTCTTCTTCTTCTTCTTCTTGTTGTAAATCATGTTAACTACACAGCAATGTGTATTTGTATGTGTCTGTTTCCTGCCACACAAGTCTGCTCTGTTCTCTTCCTGTAACCCCACTACTAACACGCAGATGGAAAGGGCACAAACACTCCAGAAAGATTTATGTTTCTGCTCGATGACTAGCTATTAAATAAGGTCTTTGGCTATACAACCATCTCTAAACTATACACAGGGAAGAAGGCATTAAAGAAAATCAACATTAAGCTGAGGATATTAATGCTGCAAATGGGCTGTCCAAATAGAATTAGCTAAGTTGGTGTCATTGAAGATTTTCCACTCATACATTAAGCTTTCTTTTCCCTTGTGAAGATTTGTAATTTGTACACCAAACTTTTGGAACTAACTGGGCAAAATAAGCTACTTGTCTAGACATTGCCTAAGAGGGATGGGGAAGGATCAGGAACACTAGGGAAGGTTTATAGAAGCAGTAATGTCTAGACAATCACCTATGTGCTTGTGTGATTAGATTATTTTAAGGGAGAAAATATTTACACATCTTTATATGGGGGTATTCATCAAATTAATTTATTATCAAAATAGAACATATCACACTTAAAGTTGTTTTTCTTATGGAAATGATATGTCCTTAAATTTGTGAAAACAGTTTTCATATAGGGAACACCAGACACAAAAAAAAGTGACTGTATTGAAGAGGCAGAACTATGTAATATTGGACTCCATTATGATTGACACCTTCAACGATCAGAGCCTAGTTCAGGAAAGCAGTAGAAGTATGATATGAGAGGGCTATCATGAGCTTGAAGCTGGCTTTGGCTATGTAGCAGGCTTGAGGACAACCCAGGTTATAGGGGAAGACCGTGCCTCCAAACAACTAAGCAGACAAAAAATAAACAATTGTGATAATAACGATATTAGAGATTACAGATACACAGGAGCTAAGGCAATCTCATATTACTAAAATTGTAGCCCAAACAACTAGAACATTGTGAACTTTGTAAGTGTTTCATGGCGTTTTCTTTTTTTCCCAGCCTGAGAACACTCATGACCTTGACAAACATAAAACATACCTACTTCTCCAAAAAAATTTCTTTGCAGGGATGACAAAAATATTTGTTAACTAATCTGTGGGTAGCAGCTGCATCTCCACTCTGGTATCTACTTAGGAAAGCTGTCAGTGGGAAGTTTTATGGTGGAAAAGAGTGAGTGCTAGAATGAAGTATGTTTGTACCAGAAAAATGAAATGATATCTAAGCTGTAGACTGAAGTGCAGAGAAAAGGATATGACCTAAAGGGAGGAGGAAAGAAGAGTAAGACAAAAGCCCGTGCATGGGGATGGGGTGGTGGAGTGTGGAGGCAAAAGTCATTGGGGCTTGGTGGAGGATGTTTCTCTTTCCCTTTCTGTTCATCTGTCACACACTAACACATGTGTGACTAAGAGAAGGACAAAAGCTTTTAAGAAATGTTGTTATAGCAAACACTAACCTACTTGACATTATCACCTAGCATCATGAAGGTTTTATATTTTAAGTTATAGTCATATAAAGGGAAATTTAGGTTATTTTATTTTGACAATTTTTAAATGGTATGAGCATATATTTTTTTCATGAAAGATCAAAGCATTAGTCTTAGACCAATATGAGATACAGACTTATTAAAAAAAATAAGTCAGAAGGATAATGATACAAGTGGTTCAAAAGAGAGGTCAAACTAGTATTCTACATACATCAGGAATCCAGAATGAATTTGCAAAGATATAAAATCACCTTCCTTCCAAAAGGAGAAGTGGGAATCAATAAAGAGGAGAGAACTGAATTTCTTTTCAGAATGAGCATGTTACTAGTGGATGGCAAAAATCAGGAGACATGAGCTAGTCAAGGTGAGCACTCATTTCCTTACTCACCTCTAAGCCTTTTGTCCCATTTTCCCAGAAGTACAAAAGAGCTCCATGCTGGTTTTCAGATTAGAATGGATAGTGCTGTAAATGTGCCAAATGTACATAAACTAGCTTTTGAATTTTTCACAAAATTTCCTTTGAATATTGGCTTCTCATAACCTGCTAACAACCTGATTCTACATTTAAATAAATTGCTTTTCTTACACTTTGTGTTTTAATTAACTAATTTATTTATTTATTTATTTTAGCTTGTTTTTGGGTTTCCTTTGCTTGGTTGGCTTGAATGTATGTAGATGTGTTTTCATTAAGCATTACATCCAATGTTCAATAGTGAAACTGCCTAGATTCCTCACTCATCATAGCAACTATCTTTAACTTTCAGAAGGAGAATGGGCATGCTCTGTGACTGACTGACATTTTGGCCTCTGGAATGTATAGAGAAGTGAGAAAAGCCCAGTAGTAGAAACAATGAGAGGAGTAAAAACGTTGTTTATATAGATTATTTTTTCAACTCGATTTAAATTGAATTCTTACTTTCAGTCTTTCAAATTCCATTAGAAAAGTTATTCTAATTTACCTAATGAATTGATATGAATTTAAATGTTAAATTACACATATAATCTAAGTAACTCTGTGACTATTAAGTTGAAACTACACCATTGTCATTACCTCTGTGCCTTCCACCCAGAGCCATAAATTCTTTTCTCATTGTAGACTTAGCAAAAAAGCCAGATGCTGATTAAAGTTCCTTCAAAAAATTCACAGTATTTTACCACAACTACGCAATGCCATGCCAATGTTTAATGAGCTTCTTTCTTCTTATAACTGGTTGGTAATTTAAAATAAATTTTACTTCATCTTATGAGATTTGACATTAAGAAAATTGTGTTTGACGCTCTGAAAAAGGACAAAATATTTTAAGATTAAAATCTCAAAACTATCTGCTAACATACACAGCAATCTAAGCATGGAGCAAATTTCCTGAGAATGGCCTACCAAATGGTTTCTGGTTTGTACCATCACCACCAATAACATGTTAACTTAAGTATGATATATATCCTTATTGCAAAGGTATAAATGTTAGAAGTTTAATGTGAGACCAGCTTTGGTAAATTTTCTTGTGATGTGTTTTGATGGCACCTAGAAAATGAAATTAGTCACTTCAAAATTGTTTTGTGTTACTTCCTAAATTTGTGTTGATTGTGAACTTTAGTTCAGAGCTTGTGTTGAATGAATCATTGAAAGTTGACAGGAACAAATTCCCAGAAAATGATTTTGTACATTTAACAAAAACAAAAACAAAAGAAAGCCGAGTGTTAATTTTTATGAGATTTCTACACAAGGATTATATTAATCATCATTCTTGCCTCAATTTAGCTATGGAGAACAAGAATTTTGTGGCTTGTTAAAAAAAAAATGCTATGATTACCCCACAAAACACAGAGCATAGCAGTATTATATGGGAAAAATATCAAGCATCTTGTCAACAACAATTTATTCTACATTGAGAGGCAAGAAAGAATAAAGATGACCAAAACATCAAATGAGACACAAAAAGTAGTAAATGTTAAATTCATCATCAGCCCTACAATGGAGAAGGTTTCTGGGGTAAAGCCTTTTGCTTCTATATTAATTAAAATAATAGTTACAACACACAGTAGCTTTCTGCTTGTTGGTGGTTACTCAGCACTTGGAAGCTAGAGTCAGGAAGAGCAGGGTTCAGGCCAGCTTTGTTTACATACCAAGTTATTCAGTAGCCTGGGATTCATGAGACCCTGTTTCAAACACAAACAAACCAACAAAGTAGCTTCTAAGCCTATAAGAACAAACAAAACAAAACTCTCCTTTTTGATTAAAAATTCATTAGACTGCTTTAACTTTATTTTTGTATCAGACCTCTCTCCCCAGCCTCTAGTAATGAGTTTTCTACTGTCACCCTTTTATGAAATTGATAATTTTTCTTTTTTAGATTTAACCTATGAGTGTTGTGACTTGGAATTTCATATCTCCCCATAGTTTATTTTTCTTAGCATAGTTATCAACCTTTCCATCAGTTCTGTGTCAAATGACAAGATTTTTATCAAATTTTAAAGTGGGATCGTATTGAATATATTTCCTTTATCTACTCAACAGCTGATAAATACTTAAGCTGTGCCTATGTCTTCCCTGTGATAGATCACATGAGGTCATATTTGATTGCAGTGTGATTTACATGTTTTTGATTAGTGCTGTTCAAGAATTTTTTCTGCAGATACCTACTGTGATTTAGTATTTGCTTGTTTTTTTTTTCTCATTGTTGTTTTGTGTTTTAAATGACTTGTCTATTTTGGTCCATCACTCTTAACTAGTGTGAGACTGTGGGGGCGTTAGTGAGCACATTTGCATGTCCACTCACTATTGGGTATTTCAAGTTACTTTATATGTTTCTGATACCAACCCTGGGCCAGGTGTCTACTCTACAGATATTTCCTTCTGTTCTACAGACCTTTAGAGACTGCTCATTGTTTCTTTTGCAGTTTAAATGTTTTGCGGTTGATTAAATCCCATTTATCAGACTTGATTTCTGATTCCTGACATGCTTTACCTTGTCCAGAAAAATGCTTGCCCATGCCAGGGTCCTGAGACACTGTCACTACAGTGGGTGTTTTCTAGTGTCTCTAGACATCAATTCTTTCCAGCATTTAAGCCCTTAATTCATTTTAAAGATTCTGTCCCCACAAGCCCTCTCCTGGGACTTGAAGCTTCACTGTGGCTGACCTATCATTACCTTATCCAAGGTTACCCAAATGTTTTCTGATAGTGCGGAATTCTGCTAGACTATAGTCACTATCATTGTAGAAGAATAATCCCCACATTCCTACATCATGCCTTAGGACATCAAGGCTGCCACCATGTCACAGATTAAGCAAACAGCTCTCCAAAACTCACAAAAATGTAAGGTAGAAGCCAACCTGTGTTGTTATGGATCATCTAATGCTACAGTTACTCAAAGCTAAAGACTGCTGCAACCAGCACCGGCGATGCTGTTGAGAACAGACATCTGAAAGGGGAGGCCTTTGAGCCTTGGGTCCATTCAGATACTTCATTCATATCCACACCTCGAGTGGGGGAATTACCATTCACCCTGTGTTCTGCTTGTTTGTTTAAAGAAATATTTTTAACATTAGAAAAACATAATTTTTTTCTGAAATTGTTTTAATTTGTGTGCATGTGTCTGGGGGTACAGTGCAAGCATGTGAGTATGTAGATGAGTACACCCAAGCTTGCACATGAGGATGCCAGAGGTGTCATGTGTCTTCTTCTCAAGACCCCCCCCCCATTTCTTAAAGACAGGCCTCTTACTGGAGCAGAAATGCACTGCTTTTGTTATACTGGTTTGATTTCACTATTTTTACTACTCACACTGAGTTCTAGGTACACAGCTGTGCTAGGGTTCATAATTCAGATCCTCATTTTTCTAGACCAAATATTCCTATCCACTGAGTAATACTTCAACTCCCAGACTCTTCGTAGTGTTAAGTTTCCAAAATCCGGTACTAATTCAGTACTTTCTGCCCTGTCCCCTCCCAACTCAATGGTCTTTGGTCTTTATTGTGCTTCTTGTCTAAGGCTGAAGTGTGGAAAATTATCACCACTAGCTTCAAGGGCCATCGGTGTCTCAGGGATAGTGAGTTTCACAATGCAGCTGCTGATTAGTCCATCTGATGAGGACATGGGTTATGGCTAGTTCTGGGGCAGTTTGGAGTCCCATGATTACTGGTGTAGTGATAGTTGTGATGCCTGAGGTCAGGAAACAAGTGGTACAAACAGTTCCTTGGCTAGCAAGGCCGATGCCACGCTAGATCTCACAGTGACAGGGTCCTTCACTTCCTAAGAAAGCAAGTTGATGTGCCTTGGGCCTACTCCAAAACTAGGAACTGTGTGTCCAAACTCAGAGTACACAGATCTTTGTGTGATACTGGAATGGTCTTAGCATCTCTGCCTATGAACTCTGCTTGAGGCCAAGGATTACGTTTTCTGTTGTATGCTTCTTTCACTTACAGCTGTGGATTTGGCACTGGCCCCATGGAATCTTCCATGGCCTGTCCCCCCACTGAATGTAGTCCTGTGCCCAGATCTGCTGCCAGAAGTAAGTAGAAGTATTATTGAGTCACTGGCCACTGACCTATGCACTTCAAGATGTTGGCTCTGTGGGTATTGGTTTGGTGATCTTGGGACATTATTCAGCATGAAGGTTCTCTATAGCTGGCCTTAAACTGTCTAAAAGTAGAATCCACATTTTCCTCCTGCTTGAAACTCTGAGGTGAAATATGGAGCTCCCAATCACATCTTCCTCAATATGCCTTTCCCTTTGGGTATAATAAGAACAGTCACCAAAGTCTGTCACTTATGTCTGTAGGTCTTGCAAAGGCATATTAAAGTAGGAGGACGGTTCAGTTTGCATCTGTGGGAAGCTGACCTCTTAAAAATTTTACTTAGCTATCTTGTTCTGGCTTTTTATGCTATCTCAACTTAAGACTTTTTTCTTTCCATTTTCTCTTATTATTTCTCAGATTATTTGATTACAGAAATACATAACTGTTCAGTTCAGGGAACTGCATTTAGGATGCCCAGTCACAACTGATACATCTACAATTCAATTCTTACACATGAGGCTTTGAAAGCCTATACATTGGTTTATAGCTTTCAAAATGATGGCATCTTCTTTGAGATAATTTCTTCGATCTATGCAGGGAGGCAGCACCTGGGAATTTTCAACAGTATAGTTGCCTGAAGAAAACATAGGACATACTTGTAGATGGAAGTTTCTGTTTCCTCTAGTTCCACAGCCATTTTGTCCCCAATAAACACACTGAGGCTTATAATAATTGTAAACTGTTTTACTTATTGCTCAGGCTTCTTATTGGCTAGCTCTCTCTTAATTATTCACCCATTTCTATTAATCTGTGTATCTCAACATGCTCATGGCTTACCATTGATGCCTGGGCCCCTTGCTTCCTCAGTAGCTACATAGCCCCTCCTTGACTCCACCTACTATCATTCTCTATTGCTGTTTGGATTTCCCACATGGTAAAACTCTCCTTTCCATTGTCCAAAACAGCTTTATTCATCAACCAGTAAGAGAACCATATTCATAACATAAAGAAAGACATCTGCCATCATCTCCTCTATTGCTGTCTAAATAAAAGGAAGATTTTAACTTTAATGTAGTAAAAATATGTATAGCAAAACAGTTACCAAATAAGAATTACAGTTATAATATTTAGCCCATTTACATTTTTCAAAATTTAAGTAAAATATTGTATCATCTCTCTATCTTTGTTCATCTAAAGTTTTATATATAACTTATCTTTTATAGTAACTAATGAAAACTATAACCATAACTATCTGTCTTCAACTCCATCAAGGATCCCAAAAGAATAACATCTAAACTCTAGAATTGAAAGATACATCACCCAAAATTCTTCTGTAACATTAGGGCATTCCTCTTCAGACTATAAAAGCAGAATATCTGTCAGACTTTTTATGAATCAGGAATCTTGAAGGACCATCCTGCCCCTTGGCAAGTTCAGCAGTCACTTTTCTTTGTAACTTATTTGTCCAGTTTGGACAGCCTGCCATCAAGCAGTCCAGGAAAGTGCAGTTTCTTGTCCAAATGCTATTCCTACCATGCTGAAGGCAAACTCCATAATGAGTTTCTTTAATACCCATCTTCCTCTCTGACATATTGTTTCCAGAAGTAGTTGTGTCTCATTGTCAAGAAAAATCCTAATAAACCATGTTAAATGCTATGTTCTGTAGGTCTTTGAAAAGTTTTGAAGAATACCTATCCATTTGAAATATATATCTGTATTATCTAGAAAACATAACCAGCATAACTATAAGTTTTGACACTTATAGATAATCATCTATTAATTTGTATTTTAATTATACATTTTAGATGAGCAGTATAAATACAATATCTAAACAAGTGTAGCAATCTGCATATAGCAAAATTGATCTTAAATTTGTATCAATAAACCAAAATCCATACCAATGCAAAGTATTCATTTCCATATCACATTCCTTTTTTTCTTTAGAAAGAGATTGATTGTCATCATTAGCCATTTATAATCAACCCTGTTTAAATGAGAACAAGCATTTATAAATGATATTTGGGAATTTGATTGTAGTCAGTCCCAAGGGGATCCTGGAAAAAACAAACAAACAAACCAAACCGAAACATAACAGAACCATGGCCAAATCCTGGCTGCCTGTGAGGCTGCATGGTCTCAGCTATTTTAGATGTTGTATCACCTGGGCCATTGCTTCAGGGGTCTTGCTTGATGAAATCATATCAGTCTGGAAGGAATCTACAGCTTTTCATCTTCTGTGGAAACAAAACAGAACCTCTTATCCAAAGTACCATGTCCTTAGACTTAGATTTTGAAGTCAAGGCATTTTTAAAATATATGTTGGATTAATCCAGCAGCATTTATAATCTAATGTTTTTTTTTTCTTCCAGTGGTTACCACTTCCTCAGCAGTCAAACAATTCAATGACAACACAGTAACATACAGTACCATACTCTCTGTGTGGTTTCCATCTTTACATGGCCTTTTTATTACTCTATTTCTTTTGTTTTGTTATTTTCTAATTTTTTGAGACAGGGCTTTTCTGTGTATCTTTGGCTGTCCTGGAACTCTTTGTAGACCAGGCTGGCTTCAAACTCACAAAGATCTACCTGCCTCTGCATCCTGAGTGCTGGGATTAAAGGGGCTGCCACCACAACCAACTATTCTATTACTTCTTAAGGACTTCTCTATCCCTTGTCTACCCCCCCAAGGCTATGTATATTTGTAAAAGCACTGTAAACCATTTAGAGTCTATTGAGGTTTAAGAAGGATCAGGAGAAAGAAACAGGCCAAATAAATGTTTATTCAGGGAGAAATAACTTAAAACATAGATAGACAGATGGACACCAGCAGGTTCATGGTCCCAAGGATGCCTCCTGATCTTCTCCTGTCCCTGGGCTGCAAGCAAGAGAGCTCCCCGAAACCCCTTCCTCAGACTTAGTTCCCCCAGGTAACATCCGCCCCTGTCCCCACCTCCAATGGGCGTGGTCTGTGCCACAGGTGCAGACAAAGTGAAGACAAAGGTGCAGACAAAGACTCACTACAAGAGTCTTTCTTTTTTCACCTTTACTGTATTTACTGTATATACAGTCTTTACTGTATATTTATCTTTTTCTGACCTCAAGCGATTGTAATCTGCTAAGCATCATAGCTAGGATTAAAGCAGAGGCTGGCTCTGCCCCATTCCTGGGTTTCCTAAGAGTCTACTTTCAAGGATGAGGTACTGGTGAGAGCCATGTTTATTGTCACAACTTTGCAGACTTTCTACATCCATGCCACCACCATGGCATGCCCTTTAAGTACCCCTTAAGTGTTTGGCAGCAGGGCCTCTTAAAAGAGCTTTATGGTTTTTGTTGCTGATGCTGAGCCGGAAAGCCTCTCTTAAAGGAGCCATGCTTCTGCTTATCTCTAGCAAACAGAGCCCACCTGAGAAAATGCTGCTACCAAGAAGCTCTGCATGATTCTGTTCTTTGGTGTTTAGAATCCCTTTTTAAGCTTTTGTCAGATTTTACATGGAAATTCTTGCCAAATGTTTGGCACTACATGTTGATGGAAGTTTCTATCTGTCCCAGTCATGTAGTCTCAAATAAACACACAGAGGATTAGATTAACTATAAACGGTTTGGCCTATTATTCAGGTTTCTAATTGTCTAGCTCTTTCTTAATTATTAGTCCATTTCTATTTATCTGTGTATCTCCATATGCTCTTGGCCTACCAGTGATGCCTGGGCCTCTCGCTTCCTCAGCAGCTATATGGCATCTTCTTGACTCCACATACTACCTTTTTTTTTTTTTTAGACCTGTTTGGATTTCCTACCTGGCCTGTCCATTGGCCTGAAACAACTTTATTCATCAACCAATAAGAGAAACATATATTAACAGTATACAGAAGGACAACCCCCCATCCCACACCAAACTAGTTGACAAGTCAGTGTGGATGGGGAAACATATCATAAGTCCTTACCTCTAGATAAAAATCTACAGATAATTAATGCCTACTGAGAGAGGGAGAGAATGCTCCTGTCTAGGAATGAGCCTTGTGACTGTTATCCAATAGTTGTCTATAAACACATATACACATTACAAAATTAAATGGACTCATACATATATATATATCACACACACACATATATATATATATATATATATATATATAGCATTGCATCTTCATTTATTTTTACAGATAAATAATACATATGTAGCAATAACATGGAATCTTCCTTAATTTTTGTTAAATATATATATGTATTGTTACAAGTATATAACAATAATCAAAGAAGTCATGATTTTGAGAGGGAGATGGGGGCGATTGGGAGGAATTATAGTGACAGGCTCTGGAGACAGCCTCAGTGGTTAAGAGCATTAGCTACTATTCTTCCAGAGGTCTCAGGTTCCATTTCCAGCTCCCACATGGAGGTTCACAACTGTCTGTAACTTCAGTGCCAGGATATCCTCATGCTCTCTACTGGCCTCCACAGGTACTGCATGCAGTTGAGGTAAAGAGGTACAAATAGGTAAAATATACATATAAAAAAAGCACACATGAAATAAATGTTAAAATTGTTTAAGATGAAAAGTATTTATTTTTTTCATCTCTCTTCAAGATATACAGTACTAACATTTGATAGAAAAACGTGTCCTTAGAATGTACACCACACTAGTCTTTGTCTAGCTTACTTCTCACTGTATGGATTTCATTGCAAGGATTTTCCCCCTGTATTTCCTCTACACAATGTCAGTGGATTCATTTTCAGAGCTTTCTAATGGATACTGGCTATCAGAACAGTTGTTCAAGTTCACATCATCTGACTCCTGTGTAATGCTGACCTCTAACATAGCTTCACTCTTGAGTGGCCACCCAGTGTTATAATTACACGCTGAATCTCAGCAGCATTTCCATTGCTAACAACTCAGACATTCTACTTGGCCTGTGTAATGAACACTTCCTGTCTTGTTTTCTTTCCCATGTCCCACACCCTGTAAATCTTCTCCCCAACTTGACTTGAGTGCCAATTTCTTTGCTATTCTCTTGCTTTCATTAACTCCCTCATGTCTTTGATATGTATTTGTGTCCTCCTGTGCTTCTTTTCACAGAAAACTTTAATCATCTTTCTATATTCTTTGATATATATCCATTGTTCTCCAATAGTGTTGATAAGTCTACTAAGAGAACCACATAGTATACCCCCATCTGCCAGCACTTTCAATCTTTTTCTGTGCAGATTTTCTTTAGATGTGCAAGATTATATTAACTCATTCATGTAGCTGTGACAAAGAAATCATAGATTATAAACAATAGAATTTATTTCTTTTAGTTTTTGAATCTGGAAAGCACATGATAAAAGTATCTGCTGATTCAGTGGTTAAATTCTACTTTCCAGTTTATGCTTGACATGAAAATTCTTCTTGAATGAGCTAACATATATTTTAAAAGGCAATATGGTATGCGATTGCTTATATGTGGATGTTAGCTTGTCAGCCTTAAATATGAATGCTTCAGCACATGTAGCCACATATAGTTTAGGTATGGCATGAGGGATTAGGTAGGAGGAAGGCTTACCTGTGGAAGGGGATATATATAGTTATACAAAGACTGAGGAATGGAGTTGGAGAAGTAAACAGAGAGAGAAAGTGAAAAGACAGGTAAAGGATAGAATATGGTGAGAGACAGTTAAAATTAAGAGCCATTTAAAGGACTGTATGGAAAACTAATACAGTAGAGGTTTCTTAGAGTAAATATATAAATAAAAGAAATCCAAATGAAATCATCCAATGATGGGGAAAACAATGTCCCAAAATGGCATATCTTGACACCAAATGAAATCTCCAGTTCCAGGAATGGGTTACATATATTTGAATTATTGGCCAGTGGGGCCCCGTGAAAATCCATAAACAACTCAGACTACTGACAAGGCTATTAGCTGCTTTCTACAAACTGATGTTAAAGCCCTATCACTAAAGATGACATCTACATATCTCACTTAGCAAGGACAAATGAGCCAGTGCTTAAATTAGAGAATCTGCCCTACTGAGTAGTGTTACACTATTGCAACCAGAGGTGAAACATAATCACTAACTCCACTATAGATTCTGTGATCCATAAAGGTAACCCACCTGCATGATATGCTGTTGCAATAGTGGTACAGAAGTTGTGGGAGTAACCAATTACTATCTGATTTATTTAAAGCTCTATTCCATGAGACAAGTGCTCATTGTCATCCAAGCATGACATTGCTTGGTTGACCACAAACAGGAACTAGATAGGCCATGACAATAGAGTAAAAGAAACAAAATCAATTGCTCTGTTCAAAGAATGTAACAATACAATGACCAATGATCTGCTACACCCATGAGGTCAGTATGTTGCTCAGCTATCATCAAAAAAGCTTCCATTTGCAGTAAATAGAAACAAATATAGAATCCCATAACTGGATAAGTGCAGAGAGTGAGAAACCCTAGCACACCCAGTCCCAAGTGGGATGTGTTTCTCCCCTCAAAGATCAGGGAACTCTGTAGAAGAGGAGGCAAAATATTATAAGAGGAAGGACAGAAGAAACCAAGGAAGAAATACCTTCCAACTACAACAGGGATGACACATGCATGAACTCAGAGACAGTGGCATCACACTGTCCAAGCTAGATGGAATCCTAACACAGGGGTGGGGGTATAGATATGCTTTCCCATCCCTGGGCAAGAAGTTATCTTTAACTGACAACCTCTCATAAGGGAAATATCTATTTCCTCCAGCAGAGTTTCACTGCCTATGCAAACTACACTCAAATGCATGCAGGTCTCATGCCCAGAACTTGATGAGCAATTCAGAATGAACTTGATCAGATTTAGGAAATTTTTTTTATCTTACACTGCTTTGTGTGGGCATACATTTTGTTTTAAAACTTACAGATATTTTGTTTACAAATTATGATTTCTGATTTTATGTTTTTATTGGTTTTCTGTGTCTGCCTATATATGTGCTTCTTGTGATTTTTCTTTTCTTTTTTTATTCTTTTTCTCATTTACTGATTTGTTTTGCTATATTCTGGTTTTTATGTTTTTATTTTACTTTTCTAAATAAATAAATAAAGAGGGCATGGAGTTTAATGGGTGGGAAGGTAGGGGAGAACTAGGAGGAAACCATGATTAATCATAATATATTCTATGAAACAAATTTATTTTAGATTAAAATTTAAAAGAAGAAAAGAAAAAAAATGCCTGGGAAGGCCCTATTGTGATTGACTCATTTATCTTACTGGTTGTTAAATGAAATCTCAGAGTCATTCAAGGAATCTGTAGAAATAGTACACTGCCAGAAATGATTTTTGAAGACAATTAAGGTAATGTTGAGGGAACAAATGTATTCCAACATTTGTAACCTTCCACATATCCACTGTGGACACTCAACCATTATTTATACTTTGGTTTCATGATATAAGAACTAAAAGACTGATTGTCTTTAATATAAATTCTCAATCATGGTAAAGAAAGGTTGAAAAGTACCCCCTCTCTCTAAAACACACGGACATGTCAGTGTGCCTCCATTTGCAAGGGAAGAATGAGAATGAAATATTGAATAATGATCAATAACTCAATCTGTTCTAAAATACAGGTGGAATCTATAACACTGTGAAGTTGTTTAGCCTGGAGGTCAGATGATCTTAAATAGGAAATGATTGTAACAGGATAGCACTCCATTCCACTCTCTTTTCTTCTCTTTAACTTTTTAACTATACCTAGAATTAAGACACCATTGTCTTAGCTTTTTCTTACTCATGGGAAGATGGGACTTAACTTTACTCAAATTCCTAAGAGTAACAGGTTTGCATCTTCAACAATTTGATTTACTTCCTGCCTATTCTTGTGTCCAGCCATATGGATGTACTTACCAGTCCCAATCTCAAGAGATAGTAAGAGTTAGGAGATCAGGCCTGGGAAAATATAGTCTAATATTAAGCATTCTGTAAATTCTAATAGTTAAGTTCTCAGACATTTCAGAATGGAAGGGTTTATCTTTCTAAGAGGTCAAGAGATTAAAAAAGAAGGAGTCTGGAAACCAGAAAAGGAGTGATGGGCATTTTTAGAAAAAGAAGATTCCAGAAAGAATTTGAAGTTGAGTCTACAAAGAAATTTAAATATAGAAGACATAAAAAGGAAGGGATGGAGAAGTAACTGATAATTGGTATGGGATTGAGAGCATAGGAGTCCTAGTCTACAGTGAAGATGAAGGGTCACTCTTGTTGATTTGGACATCTCCGAAGAAACTGGGCAGAGAAATGGTGTTAAGGGAGGACCTCCAATATGAGAAGAAATGACAAAGTGAACCTTGCAGTATTTGAAATGATAGCATTTTAAACTACTCTGTTCTGGTACTATTTATCCTGTGTTAAATTAGCCTTCCACAATTTCCAGATCCCCATGCTAAACAAATCACAATGATGGAATGATGGAAGAAACCTAATGTTATATAATGGAAAATAACTACCGTCCTTTAATTATAAAATTGTGATATAAGGAGTTCTATGTTATCCTGACCTACATAGAGATCTCCAGGCCAGCCAAGACTACATAAGGAGATTTTGTCTCAAAAGCACAACACAGTGAGGAGATTGGAGACACATGATGATCTGCAGTGGCCATGTGGGGCTCACTGCATAGATGAGAATCACACACACACACACACACACACACACACACACACACACACACACACACACACAATAAGCCAGTGCCCACTCCTACCCTAGCCATTAATCCCGCAGCCAATATGGAGGAGTTGAGGTAGCAGAATCCAAGCCTGAGCTGGAGCATTGACCCGCTGCAAGAAGTCTGCAGAGTCTACCATATTTCGGAAACAAATATAAAAAGGTCAGTGTGATGGAAAGATTATTTTTAAAAGGGGGTTCCTGAAATTTGAAGAAAAGTTAGTGGAGCAGAGCTGCTAGCACATCAGTGTATGATTACACACACACAGCAGAGGAGTGAGGAAACCAGAGACACAGTGGGTGGGGAAGGGGAAGGGAGTGATATGGGAGAACATGGTCATAACAAAGAACATTTATGTATTGTGTAACATACCGCAGTTTGCAATGCCGCTTTGACAAATGTGTGATGGAGATGTGGGAAAGATGCAGGAACTGTAGTGGTGTTTATGTGGTGAAGGAAGGTAGATGGGATGGCAGTGATGGTGACAGGTGTGTGAGAAGGCTGTGGTGGACTGCAGAGCATCTCACTACTGAGTAGAGCTGGCAGAGCAGTGTACAGCATCCTAGGGCTTTTACAGACTCTTCCCCTGATCATGCTGCCCACAAAATGACAGCCCTGCTCTGAGCAACAAGAGGATATCCAAGATAGAGAAGGGTTCATTTTCTGCATTGGTATGCCTCAAAAGACCTCCAGGGTCCTTATGGTCCCTGGAGGCCTTGTTGGTATCTGTGATCCATGCTACAGACAAGGACATGCTGGTGTCTCAGGTCTATGCTGCCATCCTTGGTCATGTTGATAACATATGGATGACCATGGTCTGTGCTGCTGCCAGAAGCCACCTTATTGCCCATGGCCTGTACTACCAATGGAGGCCAGGTAATTGTCAGTCATCTGTACTACCATGTTCATGGTCATGGACCATGTTGCCACCTGGGGCCAAGTTGATGTGTGCATCCTGTGCTGCTACCTGAGGTCATGGTGAGGTCAGAACTGCTGCCAAGGAACATATTGGTGTCTATAATCCTGCTGCAGCTGGGGGTTGCATGGATATCTGTGGCCCATGACATTGCTTAATGCCATGTGAATGTCTCTGCTGTTACCTGAAGCCATGATGCCACTATGGGCCATGTGGATGGTTGATGTCCATAGTCTTTGTTACCATAGAAGGCTCAGTTGATATCTGTGGTTTGTGCTGCTGATTTAACTCATAATGTTTATTTGTTGTCTGTGCTTTGCCTGAGGGCTGTGTTGATATCCATGATCTGTGTTGCCATGAAAAACCATGTGGAAGTCCAAAATGTATGCTGTCACTGATTGTAAAGAGCAAAGAAGCTTCTTTTGCAGTGCTACTGATGACTGCAAACACATAATCTAAAATGAGAGATATGGAAGCTACTGTGCAAACCTTTCCCACCCACCCACCTCTACCAAAATAAATAGTCTAGTCAGGAACCCATTGAAGATAACTCTTAAAATTATGATAGGGAACCTGAAGTGTAGCTCTTCACAGTTGATGGCTTTTGGCAGAGCTGGGGGTTAGGAAGGACTGTCTTTAGGGACTGATTAATGGAGATGGACCTCAATGCAATAAGGATACATTATGTGAAACTCCCAAGTAATCAATAAACATATTATGTTGTAGTGTTGGGGGAAAAGAACAAAACAGGAAAAATGTGATAAAGTCTTAACCTTGTGTGTGTGTGTGTGTGTGTGTGTGTGTGTGTGTGTGTGTGTGTGTGCGCACACGTAGTTGTAGTACATGCATATGAGTGTTTAGGTATAAGTGTACATACAGAGGCTAGATTAGGGCAGAGGATATCTTGCTCACTTTATTGTCTGGAAACAGAGTCTCTCACCAAACCTAAGGCTCACCATTTTGGCTTAGTAGGCTGGCTGAACAGTGTTCAAGATCCTCTTGCTATAACTACAGAAATTCACATAAAAAAGAAAAAAGAACCATAACTTTTTTAGTTCTGGGAATTGTAACTCAGGTACCTTGTGTTTGCACAGCAGCCACTTACCTGCCTATTGATCTCTAAGCTGTTGGTAATAGCCTTTGAAGTGTGATGTTCCAATGATGCTCCTGTAATAAAACCAGAAAAACTAAGACTCATGCCTAATTATTTTTGTACCATGAATTATTCAAGTATTTTCCATCAGCAACAACTTAAATAAAGATGTGTAATCTTTATGCCATTCTGATTTCTGAAGCTTTAAAACAAATCCTTCTTTGAGCAAAGAGAGGCAAAATACACAAATTACACACAAACATGCCTAAATATGTCTCAGCCCACTGTGTTTCTGGTCACACAAAGGGGAGAAATTGTACGTCATGGCTGTCTCCATCCACAGTGTCTATTATTTGGGATGATGTGTGCCTTTATCTTCTTATTACATTTTTTTAAAGTTTTAATTATTTACACCAATAGCCAATATGTAGTTATAGATTAGGGTGTTTTTTTAACCTTAAGACTTTCATGAGAATTCTTCTATTTACCAAAGATTTGCAAAAAGAACAACAATTAATATGTATTCCTGGAAGCTCTCTAAAATGGCTCTGCCAATGACTGCAGGATGCTGGGACCATATAAATATATCAGTGTCTCCCAGGGTACTAGCCCAGCATTCCAAGGACAGAACGATTACGTAACTGACCAAAGGACTCAGTTCTTTATTCCATCCCACTGTACTATCATCTTTTCTGCTACCGCATTCTTCTGTAAGACTACTGCATGCTCCTAGAAGCTCAGTCAGTGAAAACAGACAACATTAGAAATCAATTTTAACTGTAAACCCATGTTCAGAGATAGCCCTTTATATTTTACAAAGTTTAGTGTCCAGCCTTTTATACATAGACAGTTATAAGATTTTTACTTATTCTGTGTAACTGTGTGCACATCAAGTAAAAAGGAAAAAATGTATGTGCATATGTGTTTTGCTCCAGCATTTGTCACATTTATAAGCCCCATCTAGTTCTTGTTTGTCTTTTAATGTTTAAGGTAGTAGAAATGAACAACCTGGCAAAGAAGACACACATTTTGTTTTGCCTTTTGGAGACATTAGTACCTAGTTAAGGTCTGTCCTTTCTCTTATAATCTCTGAAAGTTGATCTAGTCCTGGAATTCGATACACTCCTTTCAACTTCTGACTCTGATGTTATTTCTGTGGGTTGGAAAGAGTATCCTGTTTTAACAACAATACATACACACATACACACCTTGAAGTATACCACATAATCTTTATTAAGTAATGAATTGACAGGAATGTGGTGAAATGAACTTGCTTTTCAGGTACAACAGCGCTGTTTTTTACAGAATGACTGCAGACATGCCCATACTTCATCAATGTTTGATGTGTCCTTTGGGCAATTGACTTCATTTGTGCTTCTTCATATGTGTTTAAGTCATACTAAATGCTATGAAGTGAACATTGAGACAGTATTTTGAGGTATATATGTGGTCATCCTTTGAATCTGGTGTTCCCTGAAGGTTTGCTTGCTAATGGTGTGTTTCTTGATCAATGTATATACTCCAGAAGTACAGAAGACAATGTCTTTCACTTGATTCATGTCATAATTACTTATTGAAGAATGTTGCTCAGGTTCCTTTCTTGTCTGAGTTTCTCTGCTTCCCGGCCACTCTGAGATGTGGACTTTGCTCTGCCATGCCCTCTCTTATGATGTGCCACCATCTCATCACCGAGAGAGAACTGGCCCAGTCAGGCATAGAGTGGGACCTATGAAAATATATGACTTTGCTCCTACTAGTGTGTTAGAAGTATTTGACACAACAATAGGAAGGCTATCTAGCAAGCATATAGCCAGTGGATACTTATAAACAGGCTTAAAGAGTGGAGTAATCTTAACAGACAGGAAATGATTTTTTAGCATACTGTAAATGTTTTTTATTGAAAGAAAACACCTTAGAATGCCATAATCAATAGACAATGAGAAGTGGATGAAAGCTCACGGTGTATATTGTTTTAAAATATTTTGTGTCAGTGATGTTCCCATCTATTAAATAATTCCATGAGATTATTTTTATCTGTAGTGATTTTGTTTTCATGAGGTGATGTCATATTTCCTATACATTTAAGCTATTTCTCAAAACATTGGCTTTTAACTTTTCAATGTGTCTGCATTTTGTTTATTAAAAAGTATTTGGGGGAAGCATATATTTGAAGCAGTGCTCAGGATCCCTATATTATGACATAGGTGAAATTACTGTTCTACTCAACAATTCTTATACATCAGGTTAAGAATCAATAGCTAGATTCCTTTCAAGATGTTTGGGTGTGTGATAAAAATAAATACATATACAAATCTTTAATGATAAGTCTATAATATGTGTGTAAGACTGAAAGAGCATGCCCTTGCAAGCAGTGGTCAATGCATCTGAATACATTGTTTCCATACTTAATTTCTCACTTAGAAACTTAATTTTCAGTAATATCTATAACTATATGTATATGTATATATATATACATATGTATATATATAGTATGTTAACGCCTTCTTATTTACTTCATTTGAGTTTCCTGCATTAGGATATTTATGCTCCTACCACAACAAAACATTTTATATACAGCAGATGACCAAAGAACAACTTTGCATGAATCTTAGAATTGTAAAACATGTATATTGAAGCACAATATTTGATGTGTTTCTTGAGATTATAATATAATCTCAACATTTCTCCCTTTTCCTCCCTCCAAGTCCTCCTATAAACCCTTCACCACTCTCTTTAAAGTACAAGACCTCTTTTTTCCATCAATTATCAATTATTATTGCATGCACTTATGTGTTTGTATATCTGTATATGCTCCCAAATACAACCTGTTGAATCTATAGAATGTGATTTGTATATATGTTTTTATAGTTGACTTTTGTCAGTAGACAGCCAATTAGTGTGCTCTTCCTTGGGGAGTGTCACCTCTTCTATTTCCAGCTCTTCTCACTTGCCTGCAGTATTTTGTGTAGGGTTGAGGCCTAGTGGGCTTCTTCCCATCCACTTTGCCATGTCCATTGGTTGTCCTTGTACAGTTCATATTTGGTTACTTATGTTGGTGAGACTTTATGGATATGCTTTTGACATTACAGTGAAACATAGTCTTGCAGCAAATTTACCCTATTCTCTGGCTCTTACAGTCTTTACCCCCTGTCCCTAAATGTTCCCTGAGCCTTACGTATTGGAAGTTTCATAGATATATCCATTGGGACTGGACTCCATAACTGTATTTTTACTGGCTATGGTTTTCTATAGTGATCTCTGCTGCAGAAAGGAATTCCCATGATGAGGAATGAAGACTATATTTATTTGTGGCTATAAAGGCAAACATTTATAGATTGTCCTTAGGGATTTTGCTGCTTTAGTAAATTAGTAACTATAGAGTCTCCTTCAATAAACATGACTGAAGAGTTAATTAGGTTTTCTAGTATGAGGCATGGTCTCCCTCTTGTCTTACATTAGAGAACCTTTGATTACTGTCAAGCTATGTATGCCACTACTGCACCCTTGGAGTGTTTGTGACATGCAGATAAAGTGCATTTTCTTTTTACAATGATGGACAAAAGATTAGCAGTGGTTCTTCTGATGTTTTACAATGTATTTCCCCATTGGAATTCATAGCAGAAGGTCCTTGACTCTCTAAAGTCATTCCTGCAAGCTTTGTATATATAAGTGCTCATCATGTAGCAATTCTTTAACAATGAGCAGTGAGCACTCTATCCACACACTTTGTAGAATGTTTCTTCTCACCTATCCTTGTAACCTATGATGGAGTGAGTCTGCAAGTTTAGATTGATAAATCAAGGGTTCTTGTTTGTTTTTCAGAGTACCTTATTGAAGGTCAGAATGAGTTCCTGACCACAGCAAATGGCCGCTGAAACATGAGAAGGCCACTTGTTTCTTACAAAAGAATTATCAGTTTTAAATAAGTTGATGATCTCAGATATTGAAAAGTCTTGAACGCAATATTAATATCATACTGATCATAGGGTGTGATAATCCATGAATAAGATGAAAAAGGTAATCTGTTGAGAAGTGAAAGACAGAAAGTTAATGCATATAGCCCAATAGAAGGAGGAAAGAAAAGAAGCATGCCATATTGGGCTTAAGACTGGTTTGCCCTTTCTGAAATTTGATTTAGAGTCAGTAAATTTTTAAAATCTTGGAATGCTTTTGACTCTGTAATATTATTCTCTGTTTATTTCTATTCTTTGTGAAGGAGGTGCTTTGACACCATCTGTGGTAAGCAGTCACAATAAAAAAATGTTCACTGCATGTGATACATGCCACAGACTATATCCATAGCTTCCATATATGGTACCCACTTGTTATAAACAGTAGGACATATAAAAAAGACTGCTATTGAGAGACTTCTACAGGATAGCTGCATTCCTTGATATAATAGGACTTAATTATATCAATTAGCAAGAAAATATTTTCTCAGTAGCCAAATCTAGATTTAAATGCTCTCATGTAAAGATTCTTTAAAATAAATCTGAAAAGAATAATATCACATATTTGTATAAAAACTTTCAATAACATATTTTTTCTTTTAATGTCCCCCATCTGAATTGCTTAGTTTATTTTTGTATAAGAAGCAAATTGTATAAGAAGCTTGTTAAGAACTTTCAATAGCTCTCATACTCTTTACATGAAACAGAGTTCTTTAAAAAGATTCAATAAGTTGGTATATAAAGTATATTTAGAGAGGTGAAACTGTGTCCTATCTTTCTTTCTTTCTTATTTATTTATTTATTTATTTATTTAGCATTAACTTTTGGGGATAGCTTTTTTGTCATCTTATTTTCCTTTTTTCTTTCATTTTATTCATTCTGTGTGTCTTTTACATCATGTATCTTGTTCCCATTCATTTCCCTAACCCTGTTCCTTCACATGAACCCTTTGCTCCTGTTCCCTCTCCCCCCAAATAAAACAAAATTTAAGGGAAAAAAAACCAAAAAGAAAAAAGGAAAAACATTAATCATCTCATCATGGACGTAGTGAATCACACAGTAAACCTCTTTGTCCCTGTATCTTTACTGCAAGTATTCATCAAAAAGAGTAGTAGATCTGTTTTGAGGCCTCTGGTTTCTATTAAACCATCAATGCTGGGCCCTCACTGAGCCTCTTCTTGGATATCCTGTTGTTGCCCTGCATTGTGGAGATCCTGCTGCTTTGGTTCTATTGGTCAGTTCACTAGTTCCAGCAGAACATAGACAGGTGGATGTTGGGGTGGTTCAAGTCACAAACCTGGGTCTGGGCCTAGGCTGCTGCAGAGTTGGTTAGCTATCTAGTTCTCCCCTGTCCTCACCATCGGGGTCAGCTCTCCAGCATTTCCTCAGCAAACCTGCTTCTTACAAGCAATTATTGAGGGTTGAGAATAGTTCTTGGGCTTTCAAGCTACACCACCAGGGTCAGCTCTATTGTACCGTGACAAGTACAGGGTCACCCTAGAATGCTGCAGCTGGTGAGGTTCAGGGATAGTGATCCTGCTCCTATGACCCAATGGCCACCTTCTCCACCTGTCTCTGGTGTTCACTGGCAAGGGATGGAGGGGTGGCAGCTTGGGGGAAGGGCATCTGTCCTCCATCCATGTTGCTCATATCAGGGAAGAACTTCCCCTGAGGTCACAAGAGTAGGAGAGTTGTCACTGCATCCCAACCAGCTGCAATACTTGGAAGAACAGGCTCTGCACTTCACCTGGGTAACATATTAGTGCAAACCCTGTTGTCAAAAGTGTGGGTGAGCCAGTCCCTCAGTTGTAAGTGTGGGAGAGTTGCCCTCACTACTTGTCTGACATGCAGTAGTGTGGATTGGGGAGAGATGGCCCCACTTACCCCTCATCCTTTACTGACTGCCACAGACAAAAGAATGACCCTCTCCCTTATCATTGCAGCACCCAGGAAAGCAGGCCATGCTCCTTGCCTAGATAGCACAGCAGAGATAACCTGGTATTTAGAGATAAGGATGACCCAGCTCTGAGGATGTGAACAAAGGATAGTTGTGCCCATTACTCTTATCTTATATTTTATCATTGATATAAATAGGTCATGTTTGAAAATCAGATATCCTTCTTGAATTCTTTGGGATGAAAAGTGCAGCAAAGTTCACTCTCCAAAGAGGTAACTGCCCAGGAAAAGCAAGGAGACCCAGAGCAATGCTAGAGAGACATGCTGCTCTAGAATATCACTGGACTGGGAAATTCTGTTTCTGTGAATGCAGAGAGGCCAGAAAATGAAATACCCAGCTGTGCTAGTATAAATTTAGCTTTGTAGGGGATTGTTGGTGTATCAAATAATGGGCTGGAATATTTTCTAACAGTGTAACTCTAGTTCAACTAGCTGAACCTCTGCTTTTAACTCTCAGAGAAGCAATAAGTAGAAAAGGAGTCAGATCCAGGGAACCCAAACTGACAAGCTGTGGGAACTCTAGTCTAAACTGAGCATGGCCTCACAGAGAGGATTCCTCTGGCAGCTGTTGCCTTTGACCTTGGAAATAAATAGCCTCTTATTACATTGTTGTACAGCTAATTTGCCTAATCTGTTTCTCACACCCACGAGAGTACTGTCTTTCAAATACTGAGGCAATAGTCTCCTGCTCTCAGCTGAAAACATTTCTATTGTTTTGTTGGGATACAGAGTTCTCACTCATCTAGTCTTCAGAGTTGCCAGTTTTCTGATAAGAAACCATATTTTGATGTCTAGACAAGCACCATACTGTTAGTCATTCGACCTAGATGACTTGAAGAACTGAAAACACACCATGTGCTTTGCTAGATGGAACATGACATCAAATAGCACAGACAAATAGTTCTCTATTCCCCATGTGTAGTATTCAATGCCTCTTCCTGATAATTATGAAGCAATTATTCTAGAAAAATGTCATGGTTCTCTTATTGCACTTATTAATTCATATATCACTTATTGAAAGATACTTTCTCGTTCACTTGTCCAGCTGGTATTTCTGATACTGATTTCAGATATATAAATAATAGTTTTCTTCAGTAACATGGAACATGTGTATGTGTGTAAAGTGAATGAATGAGAGAGATGGAAGGGGAGGGAACAGAGAAACGAGAGAACATTTAATAGGCATATGAGAGAGAGGCATATGGGAAGATGGGGCTTAGTTAGAGGCAAAAGGACTTTGAAGGATATACACTCAAAGGGCATTTTTTTTTGTCCCCAATTTCTCTCTTTTTCTTTGCCATAAGCTGAGCATTGTCATTTGCCATGTTTTTACTATAAGGTTTCTCCTCCCCAGAGGCCCAAAACAATTGATCCAAATGACCCATGTTTCTTCCTTTAACTTAATTAACCAGATATTTTGTCACAGTGATGATGAAAAGATGTTGCTTCCTGGATTCCCATGCACTTCTCTGTCTACCTTTAAGGCAAAACAACAGAAAAGATAGTTTTTCAGTTTTGTAATCTGAGAATTGCAAGAGTAAGGCAATGTCAGACCCAGTGTTTATGGAGATCTGTCTTCAAATGTGTTCTCACTTCAAGAAGGAAGATGCACTGGGAACTTCAGTTCTTACAAGAGCATACTATAATATAATGATCCAGGGTCTCCTGAGTCTTCTAGTCTTCCAAGTCTGTTTGTATTAAATCTTAAAACTTTGCGTGCTTGAACCTTTTATTTTTATTTTTATTTTATACATCAATCCCAGTCCCCCCTCCATTTCTCCCTCCCTTCCTCTGCCCCTCTCTCCAATCCTCCCAAGCCCACTGACAAACATCCCTCCCCATTCTACATGTAGGGTGATGCCTTCCAGGAGGGGTCATCTAAATCTGTTAAGTCATTTGGGGTAGTGACTAGGCCCTCCCTCCTGCCTCTAGGTTAAGGGAATATAATTCCATGAGGAAGGAGCCCCCAAAGTCCTTTCATGCACCAGCCATACATCCTGGTTTCACTTTCCAAGGACCCTTAGACTGAGGCCTTCTAAATGATACCCATGTTCAGGGGGTCTGAATCAGTTCCATGCTGGATTCCAAGCTATCAGTCTGAGGGTTCATTAGCTCCTCCTTGTTCAGGTCAGCTGTCTTTATGTGTTTCTGTAGCCAGGTCTTGTCCTTCCTCTCTGCATCTGGATTCCAGTTTGGCTCAGTGTTTAGTTGTGGGTGCCTATTTCTCTTTCTATCAGCTACTAGATGAGGGCTTTATTATGGTGGATACCTTAGTCATCATTATCAGGAAAGGGTATTTATGGTAGCCTTTCCACTGTTGCTAAATTATTAGTTGGGGTCAGTCTTGTAGGTCTGGACATTTCTCTAGAGTCAGTTTTCTCTTAAAACCTCTTTTATGATCTCTCTCTTTCTCTATCTCTCTCTCTCTATTTCTCTCTCCCTAGTCCCAAGTGTTTTCCTCTCTCTCGTTCTCTCTTCTCTCATCTATTCCTCCTCTGGCTCAATCTTCCTAGTCCCAAGTGTTTACTTCTCCTCCCCTTCTCTTTCTCCTAGCCCCGACTCCACTCACTGCCCCCCCATTCCCAATATGCTCTGGAGTTCTTGTCCCTTTCCCCTTCTGTGAGGGACCTTATATGAATATCTTAGAATCCTCCTTGTATCCTAGTTTCTCTTGCGTTATGAATTAAAGGCTGGTGATCCTTCACTCTATGTCTAAAATCCATATATGAGTGAGTAAATATCATGTACCTTTTTTGTGACTGGATTGCCTCATTAAGGATGGTTTCTTCAAGTTCCATCAATTTGCCTGTGAATTTCAAAATTTTGGTGTTTGTTTTTGTTTTTGTTTTTTTTCCCCAGAGTAGTATTCCATTGTGTATATGTGCCACATCTTCTTTATCCATTCTTCAGTTAAGGGGCATGTAGGTTGCCTCCAGGTTTTTGCTATTGCAAATAATGCTGCTATGAACATAGTTGAACACATGTCTTTGTTGCATGGACGTGGATCTTTTGTACATATCTCTAAGAGGGGGATTGCCGGTTCTGTGGTAGACTGATTCCCATTTTCCTGAGGATCTGACATACCGATGTCCAAAATCACTGTACAAGTTTGTACTCCCACCAGCAGTGGAGGAGTGTTCCTCTTTCTCCATATCCTCTCCAGCATAAGTTGTCATTAGTGTTCCTAATTTTAGCCATTCTGGCAGGAGTAAGATGGTATCTCGGAGTTGTTTTGATTTGCATTTCCCTGATAGCTGAGGATGTAGAACACGTTCTTAAGTGTCTTTCAGCCTTTTTGATTTCCTCTATTGAGAATTCTCTCTTCATATCTGTACCCTATTTTTAAATAGGGTTATTTGGTGTTTTGGTGACTAGTTTCTTGAGTTCTTTATATATTTAGGAGATCAGCCCTCTGTCAGATGTAGGATTGGTGAAGATCTTTGTCTAGTCTGTGGGCTGCTGTTTGGTCTTGTCCATTGTGTCCTTTGCCTTACAGAAGCTTTTAAGTTTGATGAGGTCCCATTAATTAATTGTTGATTCCAGTGTCTGTGCTACTGGAGTTATGTTCAGGAAGCAATCTCCGACACTAATTTGTTCAAGGGTATCTCCCACTTTCTCTTCTAGGAGTTTGTGTGGCCGGATTTATGTTGAGGTCTTTGATCCATTTGGACATGAGTTTTGTGCATGGCAATAGCCATGGGTCTGTCTACAGTCTTCTACACACCATCATCCAAATGTGCCAGCACTGTTTGTTGAAGACGCTTTCCTCCTCCCATTGCATACTTTTATCTGTTTTTGTCAAAAAACATGTATTAGTAGGTGTGTGGGTTAATGTCAGATTTTCAATTTGATTCCATTGGTATACCTGTCTATTTTTGTGCCAATACCAGGCTGTTTTAGGACTATAGCACTGTGATAGAACTTAACGTCGCAGATGGTGATGCCTCCTGAAGTTCCTTTCTTGTACAGGGTTGTTTTGGCTATCCTGAGTCTTTTGTTTTTCCATATAAAGTTGATTATTATCCTTTCAAGGGCAGTGAAGAATTGTGCTGGGATTTTAATTGGGATTGAGTTGAATCTGTAGATTGCTTTTGGCAAGATTGCTATTTTTTCTATGTTTTTCCTACCCATCCAAGAGTATGGGAGATCTTTCCATTTTCTGGTATCCTCTTTAATTTCGTTCTTTAAAGACACAAAGTTGTTTCTAATTAGGTCTTTCACTTGCTTGGTAAGCATTACCCAAAGATACATTATATTGTTTGTGGCTATTGAAAGGGTGAAGTTTCTCTGATTTTTTTTTTTCTCAGTCCCTTTATCATCTGTATATAGTACACCTACTGATTTTTTTTCTTATCTTGTATCCTGCTAGTTTGCTGAAGGTGTTTTTCAGCTGTAGGAGTTCCCTGGTAGAGTTTTTTGGGTTGCTTATGTAAACTATCATATCATCTGCAAATAGTGCAAGTTTGACTTCTTCCTTTCCAATTTGTATCCCCTTGATCTCCCATTGGTGTCTTATTGCTTTAGATAGAACTTGAAGTACAATACTGAAGATATATATATATATATATATATATATATATATATATAGAGAGAGAGAGAGAGAGAGAGAGAGAGAGAGAGGACAGCCTTGTCTTGTTCCTTATTTTAGAAGAATTACCTTAAGCTTCTCTCATTCAGTTTGATGTTGGCTGTTGGTTTACTGTATATTGCTTTTATTATGTTTAGGTATGTTCCTGTTATCCCTGATCTCTCCAAGACCTTTATCATGAAAGGGTGTTGAATTTTGTGTAAGGCTTTTTCAGCATCTAGGGTTAATGATCATGTGGTTTTTCTTTTTCAGTTTGATTACATGGTGGATCACGTTGATAGTTTTTTGTATGTTGAACCATCCCTGCATCCCAAGGTTGAAGCCTACTTGGTCATGGAGGATGATTTATCTGATGTGTTCTTGGATTTCTTTTGCCAGTATTTTATTGAGTATTTTTGCATCAATGTTCATGAGGTATATTGGTGTGTAGTTTTCTTTCTTAGTTTTGTCTTTGTGTGGCTCAGGTACCAATGTGATTGTGGCCTCATGAAAAGTATTGGTAATGAACCTTCTGTTTCTATTATGGGGAACAATTTGAGGAGTGTTGGTATTAGCTCTTCCTTGAAATTCTGGTAGAATTCTGTCTGCACTGATGCCGTCTGGCCCTGGGCTTTTTTTTTTTTTTTTTTTTTTTTTTTTTTTTGTTGGGAGGATTTTGATGATTACTTCTATTTCATTAGGGGTCTAGGTCTATTTAAGTTGTTCATGTGTTCTTGATTTAATTTTGGTAAGTGATAGTTATCCAAAAATTTGTTCATTTTCTTTGAATTTTCAAATTTTGTGGAGTACAGATTTTCTAAGAATGACCTGAAAATTGTCTGGATTTCCTCAGTGTCTGTTATTATGTCCCTCTTTTCGTTTCTGATTTTGTTAATTTGCTTTTTGGTTAGTTTGGGTAAAGGTTTGTCTATTTTGTTGATTTTCTAGAAAAATCAACTCTTTTGTTGCATTGATTTTCTGTATTGTTTTCCTGGTTTCTACTTTTTGATTTCAGCCCTCAAATTGATTATTTCCTGGCATCTACTCCTCAAGGGTGAGTTTGCTTTTTTTTTTTTTTTTTGTTCTAAGGCTTTTACTTTTGCTGCTAATTCTCTAATGTGACTATCCTCCATTTTCTTCATATGAGCACTTAGTGCAATGAATCTCCCTTGTAGCACTGCTTTTAAGGTGTCCCATAAGTTCAGGTATGTTGTGTCCTCATTCTCATTGAATTTTAGGAAGTTCTTAATTTCTTTCTTTATTTCTTCTTTGACCCAGGTATGGTGCAATTACACATTGTTCAGTTTCTATGGATTTATAGGGTTTCTGAGATTTATGTTGTTGTTGAATTCCAACTTTAAAGCATAGTAGTCCGATAAGACACAGGGGACTATTCCAATTTTTTTTTTTTAATCTGTTGATGTTTGTCATGTCACCTACTATGTGGTCAATTTTAGAGAAGTTCCGTGTGGAGCAGAGAAGAAGGTATATTCTTTTGTGTTTGGATGGAATGTTCTATAGATGTCTGTAACACCCAATTGAGACATAATTTGTTTTAGTTCTTTTGTTTCATTGTTAAGTTTCTGTCTGGTGGTCCTGTCTAGTGGTGAGAGTGGTGTGTTGAAGTCTCCCACTCTAAGTCTGTGAGGTTTTATGAGAGCTTTGAGTTTTAGTTTATGAATGTGGGTGCCTTTTTATTTGGGGCATAGATGTTCATATTGAGACTTTTTGATGATGGATTTCTCCTGTGATGAATACAAAATGACTGTCTTCATCTCTTTTGATTAATTTTGGTTTGACTTCTAACTTGTTAGATATTAGGATAGCCACACCTGCTTGGTGCTTGGGCCCATTTGATTGGAAGATCTTTTCCCAACCCTTTCCCCCTGAGGTAACGTTTATCTTTGAAGCTTAGATGTATTGTATATAGCAGAAGGATGGGTTCTGTCTTTGTATCTGTTCTGTTAGCCTATGTCTTTTTACAGGTGAGTTAGGACCATTAATGTTGAAGGAAAGTAAGGACCATGGATTGTTAATGCTTGTTTGTTTTAGATTTGTTGTTGGCATTGGTATTGTAAATATATTTGCCCTCCTTTCCTCTTGGGTTCTGGTGAAGTGGGGTTGTCTATTGCCTATGTGTTTGTGAGCATAGTTAACTTCCTCGGGTTGGAGTTTTTCTTCTACAACTTTCTGTAGGCCTGGATTTGTAGATATGTTTTGTAAAAATCTGCCTCCGTCTATAGTGATTGAGAGTTTTGCTCGGTATAGTAATCTGGGCTGGCATCCATGGACTTTTAGTACTTGTAGAATATCTATCTAGGACGTTCTGGCCTTGAGAGTTTCCATGGAGAAGTCAGGTATAATTTTGATAGGTCTGCCTTTATATGTTACCTGGCCTTTTTCCTGCACTGGTCTTAATATTCTCTCTTTTATCTGTATGTTAGGTGCTTTGATTATTATGTGGTGATGGGATGTTTTTTAGTGGTCCACTCTATTTTGGTGATCTGTAATCTTCTTGTACTTTTATGGGCATGTCCTTCTTCAGATTGGGAAAGTTTTCTTCAATGATTTTGTTGAATATGTTTTCTGCACCTTTGAGCTAGGTTTCTTCGCCTTCTTCTTTGCCTATTATTCTTAGGTTTGGCCTTTTTCAATGTCCCACATTTCCTGGATGTTTTGTGTTAAGGATTTGTTGGACTTAAGATTTTCTTTGGTCGATGAATCTATTTCCTCCAGTTTATCTTCAGCACCTGAGATTCTCTTTTCCATCTCCTGTGTTCTGTTGATTATGCTTGTGTCTGTTGTTCCTGATCATTTGCCCAGGTTTTCTATTTTCAAAGAAAACATTTGTGTGTGGTTTTTTTTTTTTAATTGTCTCTATTTCAGTTTTCAAGTCTTGAACTGTTTCCTTCACCTGTTTTATTAATTTATTTATTTTTATTTTTTATTTTTATATTTATTTATTTATTTAATTTTGCTTTCCTTACTTTCTTTAAGAGATTTGTTCATTTCTTGCATTTTTTGATGTGGTCTTTTTCTATATTTCTTCCAATTTTTTTTTTTTTTTTTTGGTTTGGTTTGTTTTTTCTTCTATTCCTTTAAGGGATTTTCTTACATTGTCTTTGAAGGCCTCTATCGTTTTCATGAAGATATTTTTTAAGTCATTCTTTTCTGCTTCATCTGCTTTGTGGTGTTCATGTCTAGTTGGTGTAGAGTGCCTAGATTAGGGTGGTGTCATACTTGTCTTTTTATTGTTAGGTGTTTTCTTGTATTGCCGTCTTCCCATGGCTTCTTCCAGTGGGTGCAGGTGGGGTCTCTCTCTCTTGTATGGTACTCTCCAGGTGGGTTTAGGTGGGTCAGAATTTTGATGCCTATACCTCTGAGTGGTCTAAGCACTCTAGGATGTCTCTCATCAGGCAGCAGCCCTCCAGCAGAAGCCTGGCTATGGGTATCAAAAGATCCAGCAGGCAAGGACTCAGGCAGTCCAGTGGGAATAGGCAGATCTCTGGCCTTGGCCTGGAGCTCCAGGAGAAGACCAGTGGTGGGGGTCAGAGATCAGGCAGGCAGGGACTCAAGATGATCCCCTGTGAATTGGTGGATCTAGTATGCTCAGATCAGCTCCAGGAAGTTCCCCAACTGTCACAGATTGTTGGAAGTGGGTTAGGTAGGGGACAGGGTGGAGGGAGGACAGACTCTTTGAGGCATTTTGGGGGAAAGGCACACTCTTCAAGGCGGTTGGGGGTGTGTGTTTTTTTTTTTTTTAATCAGAGCACCAGGAGTGCTTTTGCTGGGGATAGCCCACATGGGGGAAAGAGATTAGGGGCCAATCCAGAGAATTCCCAGGGAAGGTTTGGGGGTGGGGGGATTCAACAGGCACTGGTCCCAGATTCACCTACAGCAGAAGCCCAGCAATGGGCTTCAAAGATCCAGCAGGCAGGGACTCAAGATTGTCCTGTGTGGATAGGCAGATCTATGGCAGGGGCCAGGAGCTCAGGCAGAGGACTGGAGGTAGGGGTCAGAGATCAGGCAGGTGGGGAATCAGGGTGGTCCAGCATGGATAGTCAGGTGTAGTAGCTCATACAAGCTCCAGGAAGTTCCCTGAAGGTGGCGGGATTGTTGGATATGCCCTCTGTTCCACTGCTCAACCAGAGCACTGTGACCCTGTGCTTGAACCTTTGCATATTGACACAGTCTTTGTGAGTTCATATGTAGTTCAGTCCCATTATGTCTTGAGGGAGCAAAGTTTTCTTACCTCTTCAGTTTTATACTTTGACAATCCTCAAAGCGAAGCAAGAACTTCTTTATGTGAAAAAAACAGCAAATAAGTTAAATCTAGATATCTACTCTCAGATTTAAAAATAAAAAGTTAAATGGACTGCAAATATTAAATCATCACTAATGCCATGGGATTGTATAAAACAATTAAAATTAAATGGAAAACTAAATGTTCTTATTCTTATCTCAACTGCTGAATGCCTACATGTCACTGGTGACTGGTTTGAGTAGCATGGGTACAGACAATTCTGTTAATTGCTCTAGAATATAACCTTAGATTTATAGGCTAGATAAGAGGCCTAGGGTGAAGCTGGTCCACTGCTTGGCTTTATAAGATAAACTTTATTAGACCACAGCCACAGCCACTTCATTACATGGTCTTTTGGGCTCATTTCTCTTTGTGATGGGAGAATTTCATAGATGTTAGGGGAACTTAGGACACATGAAAGCTATTATCTTTGATAGTTGTTTTCTGATCATAACTAACTAAATAAATAAAGTGACAAAGTCTGACTTAAGTCCTCTCTCCTAAACACTTGACTATTCTCATGATTTTCAGACAGAACTATTAGTCCTACAGAGAAGTATGAGACTCTGCCTCCCTCTGTCTTGAGCCCATCATTCTTTCTCTTTTCTCATTTCAATCTTATGTTTTTACTTGGGATAAACTTGAATAAAACCTCTTTGTTATTTTATAATTAAAAACAATTGTAAATAGAGGTTTTCTGTTCTGCCCTGACCAGCAGATGCTTCTAAATTACTAGAGGCTTAATATTAATGACAAACTGCTTGGCTTACAATTCAGACTTATTTCTAACTAGCTCTTATGTTTTAATTAACCCATTTCAATTAATCTATGTATTTCCACAGGTTTTTTTCAGTCTGTTGCATCTTGTTTTTTTAGATGACTGGCTTTTGTTCTCTCACTCCGACCTTCTCCCTATCTCTCCATTTGGTTTTCCTGCTTGGCTTTATTCTGCCTTGCTACAGGCCAAAGCAGCTTCTTTGTTAACCAATGAGAGCAACACATATTCACAGCGTACTGCAAACAACAACAGCAACACAGAATTCCAAATATTTTTGTACATTTTTACCCACCATAGACATTCCAGTAAAGATATAGTAGCACTTTTAATGAAAGTCAGAGAGAACACCATCATTCAGCCTTGGATGCTGGGTGTGGACAAGAGGTATTCCTCTGACTTACAAAGCTGAATGAAACAGAAATTCTCTTACAAGGATCCAATAATTCTCTCTACTTTTTTATCTTTTGAAAGAGAAACATCATACTTCTATTGAATTGATGCATGCAACTGCTTTTCACTTTTTAATAATTTATTTTTAAAAAGACATAGAATTAAGAACAAAATTTTAAGATGTACATTTTTTTTTTGCAATCTTTTCTAACAGTTTCCAAACTATTTCTCAGTTTTTTAGTGCATTAACTTGATAAGGGAAAAATTCCCTTTGGTAATTCATATATGGAGCAACAGTAACTCTGCAAACTATAACTTATTTGTTAAAATATCCCCTGCTACTTGATTCCAAATCACATCTAACATTTAAATTCATCTAAAACCCTGATTGGCAGCCATATTAGTCACATTAAAAAAGAAAAAGAAATCCCTGAACCGTTGTTAAGCTTTAAACGATAAAGAATTCCTTCTACTAGTGTATATGTAGTAATTTGCATAATGCTTGATAAGATCCTTTACTGTTATTCCTCTCACCCATCAATTAGTAAATAACTAAGGTACCCAAGACACAATGGGTTGTCATAATACTACCAATACTGCCTTTCATACTTATTAGCCCTGATGCAGTGTTTCTAGAAACCCCTACATTAGTGTTTTACCTGATCCATTCCTTGTAATTGTGTAATCTCTCACAAATGTCTGTTTTTCAGATTTTTCTTCTAGTAAACAAGGATTTCCTCCATCATGGGACTCTTTCAGAGTTAAGTGAATTAAGTAGCTTCACTATAGCTTCTCTATATAATTAAATAATTATATAATTAAGTGCCTTCATTACCATCCACAATGGGCCTTTATTAAATGTTAGCAGTCCCTGTTTATAATTAGAGAAAGGATAATCATACCAGAAAGAGCTGAAACCCCATTTCACAGTTTTGCTCACATTGAAATTTCTGACCTTCAATGTTTCTATCTATAAGTGACTGCACATATCAAGAGATACAGTAAGGATAAATGATAAAATGTGTGGATTGAAAGGCACGTGAAAAGTACTTCATAAGCAGTAGTTGATATTAGCAGATTTGCATAAATATGGGAAGTGCAAATTGGTGGACTCATACCCTCACATCTGGGCAGCTGGCATACAAACACCTTTCAGCCCATTGCCTGAAACCCCTCTGAAAGCAGCTTTGTTCAAACTGTCGAGCAAGTGCTTCAGTGGTAAGCTTTGTGTTTGCTTTGGAGGAATGTGTATTCATCTCTCTGCAACACAGAATTTCTACTCTGGTGAAATGTCACTGACAAACACGGCTTCATGGACCCTAAGAGTTAAAGTTCTGTAGACCAAACTCCTCATTCATAGATGATTTCAGTGAGCCCAGTGAAGGTTAATCTATCCCCACAGAGTTTTACAGTCTCGTGGCCAAATTTCTTCCGGGGAAGCTGGATTGACTTCAGCCTCAAGTATTTGTATCTTCACCCTTCAACTACTTGTTTGAGGTGACTCAGGGTGGCTCTCCAGATGTGCATATATTCATATATTTTCTACATATTCTATACTCCATGAAGAAAACATCTTGAGACCTTTTACTTTGAGTTCTTTCCAGATAAACATATTTCTGTCATGATCAAATTGGTATGTATTAGCAATAGTTCGATGTGTTTCAAGAAAACAGAATCCTATATAGAAACAAATCATCACCACCACTCTAGTCAGCCTTATATATACATAGACATTTCATAAATTCACATACAATGAAGGTACATATATACAGGCATGCTAAGAACTGCCTCAATTTCACTGTAGTTCTTATCTGTTCTTGGAAGATTTTATTATACTTATGTGACTAGGGAAAAACACATCAACTTCTAAAAGGCTCACACAGGAGAATAGGTTTGCTTGGCTCCCCTTCTCCAGTTTTTACAATTCAAGTCAGGGCATACACTACACTGGCATTTTAACACAGCCCTTTTCATTCAACACAAAGACAAATCAAAGTTAAGTCTTAAGTGTAATAAGTAACTTGTGGAATAGATGTCTTTTTATTCCCTTAAACATGAGGGAATCTCCGGCCTCAGCCCTGATTAAGGTTTCTAGGCATCACAGCCAATTTGAAGGTCAGGTGACCTCACTTGAGAATTAGGGTTAGGAAATACCAGACCTAAGGTTAAAGTAGTAGAAAAAGCAAATAAGGAATGTCTGTCCATATAGTACTACATTACTAGGAATTTCACAATCTGGTCTGATACTGACCCTTATTAAATATATCAAAACAAAGTTTTGTTTCTTAGTCTACCACTTAAAAACATTTTACTCATTTTCAGTTTCCTCATGTGGAGTAGGCCTTATGGAATCAGTAGCCTTGCTACAAACCAAGAGAAAATGCACAATGAGAAAGAAATCAAGGAAATAATCTCATTCACAAAATCTCCAAAAAACAAAGGAGCAAAACAAAACAAAATAAACAAAATGAATAAGCAAAGGAGTTGAAAGGCCTCTCTTTACACAGCTCTGAAGACACTAGAAGGTGAACATCTTTCAATGCTCACAGATTGGTAGAACACACACACATAGGACTCCATTCATTCACAATTGACAAAGACCTATAAATCTAAATTGCGTATATGTCATAGAAAACATTTAATCCAGTGAAGAATGAGAGAAATCTTTAATACAGAGTGGGAGAAAATCTTTATCAGCTATACTTAACAGAGTATTAATATCTAGAACAGTGGTTCTCAACTTTCCTAATCCTGTGGCACTTTGATACATGACACATCATGTTGTGGTGACTCCCAAACATAAAATTATTTCATTGCTATTTCCTAGCTGTAATCTTGCTACTGTTACTAATAGCAATATATAAATATGTAATATGCAACATGTCTGATGTGCAACACCAAAACAGTTGAAACCCACAGGTTGAGAACCACTGATCTAGAACATAAAAAAAAAAAAATGGGAAAAACAAAACATCAAAAATACAGGAGAGAATACATAATAAAAATGGGCATTGGATATAAATGAATAGTTCTCAAAAGAACAAACATGGGCCTGGGATTTAGTTCGATGTAAACATGATTGCCTAAAAAGTGCAGAGACTTGGAATTTATCCTCAGCTTCAGGAAAGAAAGAAGAAATGAGGGAAGGAAAGAAGGGAGGGGGGAAGAAAGAAAGGAAGAAAGGAAAGAAGGAAAAGCAAGGCAAAAATCACAAAAAAATCCCTCCCTTCAAATATAAAGGCAAATAAAAAGAAGAAATATAAATGGTCAAAAAAACACGTAACAGTTTTCAGCCCCATTAGCAAACAAGCAAAACCAAATTAAACTTACTCTGAGATTTCATATCTATAAATTTTAGGTATGCTGTGATATTTTTAATCTTTATTTTATAAAATATAGATTATACAAAGCAAGTTTTAGTTATTCATGTTTTTAGCTCCTCATGACCCCATTAACTATGGTTAGTATAATTAAGCAATGGTCATAAAGTTCAAACATAAAAAAAACTAGTGACTTAATTTATTAGAAAATAATTTATTGGGAAATTGTATATGGTACTTTGTAGCAGTAGCAGGGAGCTACAAAAGTATCTTGGTGTGAAAAAAAAATCCAATTTATAAAGGAGTCTAGCCTCTATCACTTTAGTAGGGTGTTCAGACTAAATATAATATTGCCCCCCACCCCCACCCCAGTCAGGACCATACTTTCCTGAGCTGCTAGAATTCAATGCAGCTGCCACTGTGTTCACTGGACTCAAAATGTTCCGAAGGAATAATAAGAATCAAGACTAGGAGAAACGCCTCTAGGGCCGGGAATCTGGAGAAAAGGAAGTCCTAGCTCTGGCTGTGTCCCATGCTTGGGTCTCAGCTGTTCAGGGCTTTTCAGAACACATCTGATGCCTGGAGGAAGGGCTCTGCCAAGCGTCATATGGTGTTGGAGAGTAGGCACTGAGATATGACTGCCCAGACAGGAAGCAATACCCTCTCCATTTTGCTGCTGTTGGCTTCAATTTCTTCCTCTTTTGTGAATTTAATCCCTGCTCACATAAAATCTACAAAAGTGTTTTTGCTACCTTTTAATAGACTGCTATTTCTACTTTGTCCTATACTTACTTAGGATTTGGCAATCTTTAATGTTGCCAATCACTTTTTTCTGTAAGGTTCCATGTCATCTTTTCCTTTGGCTTTGATTCATCACGGATTAACAGAGCTGACCCTCATTAAGAAAATGAGGTCTTCTTAAGGGTTCATAGCTTCTGGATTTAACTAGAGTTCTGAGAACATTTTGGTAATGAAATTCATCTTGTGTGAAGTCACTGATTATTGTACTTTTTTCTTAGGCTTTGGTTATTGTATTTTTTTGCTACCCACCAATCCTGAATCAGAATTCACTATTGGTTCACAAACAATAGTAAAGTAACACCTTTTAGACCCAGTTTTTCTTCTCTACAAAATGGTATTAATAGAACATCTATAACTTACAATTTTAGTTTTCTGTATAACTGTCTTACAGCCTAATTACAATTGCAAAGCTGTTGATACAGGCATGGTAAAGACATATGTGAACTGTTGGAGAGAGACAGACATAGTGAGAAGTAGACAGACAGATAGACAGAGTCAGAGAAATGGAGGAAAGACAGGGAAAGGCAGAGGAAAAATAAAAAAAAAAGATTGATACACACAGAGAAAAGAACACACACACACACACATACACAAACATATAAACATACACACATATATAGAAAGAGACTTATAATGGCTGTTCTGGCCACTAATCTATTGATTACGCACTTACATGCAGAGAAACCATAGAAACTATAGAGGTAAATCTACCTTTCTACCCAAGAAAACGAAGTTTAATGTATACACCCATGAAAAGCAGGACATGTACCCTCAATTAATTTTCCCTGTCCTCTATGTGTCATAAAAATCAAGGTCATCCTAACTAAGCAGTGAACAATGTGAGTCATTTACTGTTATCTCGAAGCACTGAGAATTACTGGAATGGAAGAAATTCCAAGGATGTGAGCAGGTTGTGTCTGCATTACCAAATGCACTGAGAGTGTAAACTTAATGAATTTAGTTCTATTATTAAGCTAATACAATAAAATTATATTAACTGATTCAATACGAGCAGACTCATTTGCTCCTCTGTTTACTAAGGCATCAATTAATATAAAAGTGTATCAATTGAGTAAATGAAACAACTTAGGTTAATGATACTTTGACAATTGCAATCAAGGGAATACTTTTTATACATGTAAATAAAATTGAGGAAAGAAGAGTGATACATATTAGTGGCTTTAAACTCTTTGAACAGTCTGATCTGAGACAGATTTAACTTAATAAATTATAACTATGCTATTTTTGCCGAAGAAGAATTTTGAATAGAAAATCTCAAATATTATTACCTCTCAAAACTGAAATTTTGAGCTTGCACTTTTTCTTGGAGCAGAGAGAGAGAGAGAGAGAGAGAGAGAGAGAGAGAGAGAGAGAGAGAGAGAGAGAGAGAGAGAGAGAACCAAAGAATGAAATTCTTATCAATTCTTTCTATTAAATTCATCAAAATTCAACCCAAATCCCAAATCTACCTTCCCTCACTTTGTGTGTGTGTGTGTTGTGTTTCTTTTGTTCTCTTTTCAAGATAAGATTTCTTTGTATAGCCTTGGCTGTCCTGGAATTTGCTGTGTATACCAGGCTGGAATAAAGGTGTGTACTACTACCTGGTTCACCCTTACCTCTCTACCTTCAATTATGTTAAATTTAGATTCCCACACCTACAAGTTTTTACTGCTTATGTGCTCATTGGAATGAACCTATCCAATAGAGTGTACTGACCTACTGAAACCACATCTTTAAAGAAAACTGATTGCCCCTCCCAAGGAGCCATCAACTGTCTCCAGGTCTCAGCCAGGGGCTGCTCATAAAGCACTTCATACTGCATTCAGGGCACTGACTGACCTCCTCTTTTGTTTTTCTTTTGAAGGCAACTAAAGCTGTTGAACATTATCTTACTATTTTAAGATGTCATTTTGTCTAGAAAAACATGTATTACATAAATATAAATATACTAAATAAAACAGACATGAAAAAAGAAAAGTACTAGCAATCTTGAATAAATTTAGTGAACAAAAAATGCAGATAATGATAAATACTGGTTTCACTGTGAGAGTCCCCATAGACTGCCCTGGCCTTCCAACTAACACCCACGTTCAGGTGGTCTGGGTAGTCCCTATGGTGGTTTCCCAGCTGTAAGACTGGGGTCCATGAGCTCCAACTTGCTGAGGTCAGTTGTCTCTGTGGGTTTCCCCAGCATGGTCTTGACCCCTTTCCTTATCACTTCTCTCTCTCACAACTGGATTCCATTATTTCTGTTCAGTGTTTAGCTGTGGGTGTCTGCTTCTGCTTCCATCAGCTACTGGATGAAGGCTCTAGGACAGCATTGAAGGTAGTCATCAATCTTTTTATAGAGGAAGGGCATTTAAGGTAGCCACGCCACTATTGCTTAGATTCTTATTTGGGGTCATCTTTGTGGATCCCTAGATATTTCCCTAATGCCAGATTTCTCTTTCAACCTAAAATGGCTCCCCCCTATTAATGTATCTCTGTTTTTTCTCTCCTTCTCTATTCTTCCCCCAATTCAATCTTCCTGAACCCTCATGTTATCCTCCCCATCCCCTTCTGTCCTTTTTCGCCTACTTCCCTAGCCCATTCCTCCATGATCCCAATTTGCTAAGATGACCTTGTCCCTTTCCTCTTCTCCAGGGGAGCATATATGTCTCTTTTAGGATCCTGAGTGCTTCCTAGCTTCCCTGGAGATATGGATTGTAGGCTGGTAATCCTTTGCTCTATGTCTAATATCCTCTTATGAGTGAGCACATACCATGTTTGTGTTTCTGTTTCTGGTTTACCTCTACATCATTCAGGATGGTTTCTCCCAGTTCCATCCATTTGCCTGTGAATTTTAAGATGGCATTGCTTTTGTTTGTTTGTTTTTGTTTTGTTTTGTTTTCTTGGGTTTTTTCCTCTACTGAGTAGTACTCCAGTGTGTAAATGTACCACATATTCCTCATCCATTCTTCAGTTGAGAGGCATCAAGGTTGTTTTCAGGATCTGGCTACTACAAATAATGCTCCTATGAACATAGTTGAACAGATGTCCTTGTGGTATGAATGTGCATCCTTTGGGTATATGCCTAAAAGTGTAATTGCTGGATCTTGAGACTGTGTCCCCTTTTTTAATGGACTTTGGAAGCCCATTCCCTATGGATATATACTCTCTCAGTCTAGATACATGGAGGAGGGCCTAGGTCCTGTCCCAAATGATATTATAGACTTTGATACTCCTCATGGGAGACCTCCCCCTTCCTGAGGAGTGGATGGGGGTGGGATATGGATTGGTGAGGGCCAGAGGGAGAGGGAACTGGGATTGTTATGTAAAATAAGATTGTTCTTAATTATATAAAATTATTTTAAAAAATGCAGATAGAATAAAATATTAATTTTTTTAAAAAAGAAAAGAATTAGATTATGAGAACATGGTACCACATAAGTAAACAATGGTGCAACTTTTATTATCAGGTAAACTGGTGTTTTATTGCCTCCATGGGTTTAGAAGTATATTATAATTATTATTAGAAATAGAATTATAATAGAACATTCAAATGAATACTGATTTACCTATAGAAACTTAGGGAAGAGCACAGGAAAGACTGATTTTAGTTTCCTTTTACCTTTCACTTCAAGAGCATAATAAGGCAGCTAAGCACTCTTAGTTTATACCTAATAATCTGGAATAAGGTAACCCAAAACAAATAAGCTATGTAGCCATTAAGTAAGTGATAGCCAAGCTACTAATGAAGACTCCTAGTAATGGAAAATATGGAGTCTTATTTGGTTGTCTCTTGTAGTCAGACAAGGCTTCCAGTGGCAGATCTGGATTGCATTAAATTGGGTTGTTAACCAAGGGGGGTCCCATAAAGATTCCTAAACAACCCAGGCTGACACTAAGAAAAAAGGCTGCTTTGCAAACTGAGAGCAGGACTGCTTGCCAAAACCAAAATCCACACAATATACTGAATGTATAAGTCAAGCTGGTACCTACATGAAAGCATCACTCCTATGTTCTAGTGTCTTTGGTGCTGTAGGCTATAAAAAGAAAAACTTGAACAAGAACCCATCTACTAAACCTTTGACCTTCAATCTGTACTGCCTGCAAGATGTGCTGGGGCAATGATGGTACAAAACTTGTGGGAGTAGCTTACTGATATCTGACTTGACTTAGGTATATTCCTGAATATTTTGCCTAGGTGACCAAGAATCAGAGAGTAGATAGCACAGTATCTTAGATAAAACCAAACCTGACTGGCAGAAACATCTCAAAATAAAATAGTAAAGTGATTCCTAATTATATAGATCAGTGACTTATCTAGTCATCATCAGAGAGGCATCAGATGGGAACAAATGCGGAGACCCATTGCCAGACACTATTGGGAGAGGAAGTCTAAATTGGAGTTCTCCATCAAATCTCACTCCATAAAATCCCCCCCCCCAGCTCAAGAAATTCCACCCAAACCAAAGAAGAGGCAGAAAGATTGTTAAGACTCAGAGGGGATGGAGGACAACAGGAGAACATGTTTCAGCCCATGGAATCAACTAACAAAGCACATGTGAGCTCACAGAGATTGAAACAGCTAGCACAAGACCTACATGGGTCTACAACAAGTATATTAGCTTAATATTTTTATGAGTCTTCTGACTTTGAGAACCATTGGTCTCTGACTCTTGTGTCTGCTCTTGAGAAACTTTTCCTTCTGTTTGGTTACAGTGTACAACTTTAATATGGAAAGCTTTTGCTTCATCTTGTTATATTTTATTTTGTCATGTTTGGTTGTTATTTCTTAGAAACATGTTCTTTTCTAATGAGAGACAGGAAGTTTATTTGGAGGGAAGGAGAAGAAAGGGGCTACAAAAAATGGAGGGAGGGAAAACTATTATCAGGATATATTGTATGAAAAAATTCATCTTCAATAAAAAGCATGTACACCATGGATATATTGTTTTTTTTCACAATGGATTTTTAACTCACACAGAAAAAAATGGAATTTTTTCCTTCACTGCAGCATGGATTAAGCTGGAGATTATCACTTGAAGTTGTAGGCAGAGTTACTGTCCCACCTGGTCCCACAGCTGATTAGCCACAAATAAACACATAGACTTTATCTATAAACTGTTTGGCCTATGGCTTAGGCTTCTTATTTGCTCTTTCTCTCTTAATTCTTAACCCATAACTATTAATTTATCCATGGACTTATGTTATTGGAGAATGCTCAGACCTGTTACTCCTTCAGCAGCTACATGGCATCTCTGGTGGCCTCTTTCTGCCTTCCTCTCCCCAGAATTCTCCTTCTCTTGTAGCCATGACTATACTTCCTGCCTGGCTACTAGACTTTCAGTGTTTTATTCACCAAACAATAGGAGAAACATATATGCAGATAGATAATGCCCATCATGAAGTGATCCAAGTCACTCCTAGAAAGCCAAATATTGTATATTCTCTCTCATTTGCAGATATTAGAATAAGACTGTACAAGAGGGTAGAAAGGGAAGAGTAGAGACTTTGAAGGCTGAATATACTCACAGTATTAGTTTTTTTCTCATGGAGCCTATTACTATATATAATGAATATATATATCAATAGAAATTATTTTCTTAAAAAAAGTGAACATGATTATAGCCTCAAAACAGCTGGTGTTTCTTTTCAAGCATGTTTTATACTAAGTACCTTGGAATGTAGAGTTGGTGTCCACTTCCCAGGCTGGTAGTGTGAAAGCTTCAGGCTCTGGACTGAAAGTATTGTCTCATTCCTTTGTCACTTTGTCAAAAGTGTTTAATAAGAAAGCACTCATTTTCTGACATGTTGTGAAATGGAAGTTAATGTATCTCTGATCCAGAATCACACACAGCTGAGAACTTGCATGTGACTATCACATTTGTTTGAAATGCTACAAAACTCAGACATTTTGCAACACTTCACAGTATGGTACAAGCATTTCAGGTAATATCCTTTTGTTCAGAAATTGGGTAAATAGGCACACCTAACCTTCAAGCATACTGTAAAATGTTTCATCAGGTACACTTTTCCATAAAATCAGAATATTGTTTTTAAGAGGAAGGGATGAATGGATATCAAAATGAGGTATAAACAAACTATTGACTCACCTTATTTCTTCATAATTTACTGCTATGTGAATGTGAACAAATATAAACTAAAATATGCTAATGAATAAATAAAATGGAGGTATCATGTTAAAGAAACTCTAGTGGAAGTTTACAGAATATATGTCTGCTTAATCAAAGTATCTTAATTTTCTGGCTTCTATAGCAAATAATTGTGTTAGAGCATCCCAAACCACAGGAATTGTTTCAGTTTGGAATGCTTAATGTCCTAGATCAGGTATCAGCAAGATCAGTTCTGTTATGAGAGTTATAACAGAGGAATTTGTTTCAGTTATTTCATTAATTTGTAGAGTGGCTTCTTCCTATGTGTGTTCCTGCTTTCTCTCTGCATGCATTCTTCTGTATCCTGATTCCTCCTGTTGTAAAAATACATGGTTGTAGATAGAACCCACAATAATGACTTCATTTTATCTAACCAACATGTACACATCCATATCTACAGTTAATCTGTTTCCAAACTTTCTACAGGTTAGGACTCCAACATACAGATCTGTAGTGGATACTACATAAGCCATAAAAGTATGAGTAACTCTCTGTTTAATCTTTGTTTCCTTAAACTAGTACTAGGGAAATTCCTAGGAATCTGCAAGGATGACCCCAGCTAAGACTCTAAACAATAGTGGGGAAGGTGCTTGACCTGGCTGGCCCTGGTAAGCAGATTGATGACTATCTGAATTATCATCACAGAATCTTCATCCAGTAACTCATGGAAGTAGATGCAGAGATCTAATGGGCCAAACCCCTTGAGTTCAGTCAAAGAGAAGGAGGAGTGATTGTATGAGCAAAGGGGTGAAGACCATGTTGGTTAAACACACATAAACAGCTGACCAGAGCTAGAGGGAGCTCACTGGCTCTAGACTGACAGCTGGGGAACTTACATAGGATGGAAATAGGCCCTCTGAAAGTGGCTGACAGTTGTGTGCCTTGGGCAGTTTATGCTGCCACTGCCAATGGGACTAGGATATATGCCAAGTGCATAAACTGGCTTTTTGGAGTCAATTCTGGATTTTTGGAGTTCATTCCCTATGGAGGCATGCCTTGTTCAACTTAGATATAGTGTGTTGGGGGGACTTGGTCTTCCTTCAATGTGATATGACAGACTTTGCTGACTCCCCATGGGAAGCCTCAACCTCTCTGAGGAGTAGATGAGGATGGGGTGGAAGGAAGGTGTGGAGAATGGGAGGAGGGGAGGGTGAGGGAATTAAGGTTTGTATGTAAAATAAAAAAAAGATATTTTAAAATGTGTTTCCTTTTCAAATAGTGTGTCATTTGTTGGTTACTTTGGTCAACTATAAACCATATAAACTACAAACAAAAATTCTGAATGTTTTGTGTACTTATTATATGCATAGGATATTGTTTATATCTTCAAACTAGTTAAATGTTACCTACATATTTGTTAGTCTTCAGGGAGAAATATGTGTAGCAGTGTCCATAGGAGATTGCTTCCAGATTCATCATGCAGGCTGTTTCAACTTTCTTTATTTTTATAAGTTTATGGTTGTGTCCATCTGCTTAAATCCTAGGTTTTCCATGTTTACAAAATTACTACAAATGCATTCAGCCTTTATGCTAGCATCTTTCACATCTTGGTATTTTTTCTTTCTTTCTTTCTTTCTTTCTTTCTTTCTTTCTTCCTTTCTTCCCTTTTTTCTTTCTTTCAGGAATTATTTGATTTCTGACTTCAGTGCCGAACTGATGGGAGATCCTATCCAGTGTGCTTCTTTATGAATGCTCCAGAAACACTGAGTGGGATGTGGGATGGGTGAGTGATTATTTTCCAGCAGAATGTGAAGGTAATTGTAGCATGGTGACTCACAAGAGCAGAGTGACTGCTTCAGGCCTGAAGACATAGGAACAAGCCAAGATAAAAGGAAGACTTGAAGACAAAGGCTACATTCTCAATCAGTTCCTTCCAAATCTTGTACACTGGAGGAGGACTTGTTAATGAATAACCACTATTGAACAGCTGCCATGAAAGCAAACAGAGGGCTATTCTACTATTAGTTACATTTTTCATTCAGATGTTACACATTGACCAAATATTTCATATTAACCCACAGAATAACAAGGAGGCATGCTTAGGTAACCAAATCAGAGGAAAAGGAAAGAGAGGAAGTGGGATGAATGTAAAGTCAACCACAGATGAAAGAGTTCAGTGCCAAGAAAAAGAGAGAAATGGATGTGCTGGATGCCCAGCTTTGATGGGGGAGAAAAGTGTGCTTCATTTCACTAAGCCCTGCCATAAAACCTGAAGCCTAACATGTTCCTCTTTATGGAAAAACAGACAATTACCTTTATAAAGCACAACTCCAAGTAACAACAGTTATTTGTTTCTGTTTTGTCTTGGTTACCAAGACTTAAAAACAAAACAAAACAAACAAACAAACAAAAAAAACAGATCTTTTGATAAATGTTATTGCTCTTTGCCTACATTGGCAAAATGATGAGGAATGAGGAAGTTAAACATCTGAGATTCTCATTATGTTTTTAACAGCACAACACTGCAATCACTATCCTAGTCCCAAGCTTTTATTCAGAAACAAATTCAATAATAAATCTTCCACACCTCTATTTTTTGGTTGTCGTTGCTTTTTTATGTTTTATTGGGTATTTTTTTTTTCTTTTCTTTTCTTTTTGAATTTGCGATTCTCTTGTCTTATTTTCTCCAGTGCTAGCACTATTGGCCAGGCCCACTTTCCTGTCTTCATTCATTTCATTTTTTTCTCAGCTAGTCTCTGGATTTATTTTCTACATTTTGAAGCATTATATTTCAAAATTCCCTGGGAAAATCACTCAGAAATTCACAGGTTTCTATAAAATATTCCATTTTAGCTGTTCATCTGCTAAGTACATAATCTATTTTATAATGACATTATTGAGTGAACATTTTAATTGCTGCTTTTTATTTATTGATAGTTTTCATAGCTACTATCAGTTTCCTAAACATTCTTAAGTTAAAAAATGTATATAATAAAAAGTTTGACTCAACTTGTGCATCACAGATTCATGGAACAGATCTGCCCAGCATGTTTACATTTAAACTATTAAACATATGGGTTCTTCATATAAACAAGGATTCATGATAAATTACCTTCCAAGAAAAAGAGGTCACCTAAGTCTGGATGTCTAATCTGTCAGATTGAAGACATAGTTCAATGTCTTGGAAGAGTTTGACATGTCTCCAACCTTGAAATAAACTCATGACATATTTTAATTTTGAAAGAAAAAGCAAGTCAGTTTAAAAGACACAGATTTTAAAGTGCTGCAGAAATGCAAATGCCCTGTCATGGTAAGTTTCTAGGTAGAATATTACATTGCAATCAGCTACAACCCAGACTTATCTCCTCATAATTTCCTTGGCTTAGATATTCCCCTCGAAAAACACTGCAGGACTTTCTCAGCTGATTCATATTGTTGAAACTGGTTTTTTAAGAGTCAACCTGAGCAGAAGCCTTCAATGATGTGTCAAAGTTCCTATGAAGGACTGGTCCCAGAACAGACATTTGAGCTGTGAAGAAGGTTGGTTACAATAAACAAACAACTCCTCTATTCTCCCCAACAGATTAGGAACATTATCTGAGCTGAAGCTCCAGTCCGCCTTCACTGTGGATAGTGCAGGAAAGCTCTTGCTTGGTGTAGACACATGGTACTTAGCATTGACTTAACAGCTTCTACAATTATCATGACTACTCCTCCTTGAACTGTTATTTTTTTTTTCAGAGACTAACAAACCTACAATCTTACAGATCAGGTTTTAACAGCCCTCGTATTTATAGAATAAAATACTTGTGGATAATCATTAGAAATATTAATTTCAAATGGATATTATTTTAAGATAAAATTACAATTTATGAGAAAACCCAGCTTTTATCATGTTATTGCAGCCCATTATATGCAGCTATTTCAATGTAAATACTTGAAATATTTATTGTTTTATCTTAAATACCTTCTTTACATCCACATTACTTCTTTATCTTCAGTTTTTGCTCCTTTAAACATTCATAAATGAGAAAAATCCCTAAGTAGATAAAAAAGTGGTAAACTTAAAATTGTCCCTGTTGTTTATATTTATACCCAGTGTCATTCTTTCACCATTTAATGAAATGTACTGTTTAAATGTAAGAATGAGGGATGGATACAGGGTCTCAAAATGAACTTAAATGGTTCTGCACCATCCGGACTGGACCTTACTGTCTCAGTTTGTCTATGTGGTATAGTTGAATGCAGAGATGTGCAAACATTTACGAGAGAGAAAAGGTTTGAAATGCCCACGAAAATTCCAAGATGTGTTCTAACCATCATTATTTATAGACCTATTTGCTGTGGCACACTTACATTTTTGAAAACCTATTTGTTTCCAGTTGTTTTAGATTTCCTAAACATTAAAAATATGGACATGAAATATTTTTCCTTTAATTTATGAAATATGATGTACCAAGTTTGTATAGGTTTATCGGGAAAAACAAATTGCATGATACTAATCCATGAGAAAAGTGCCTCCTCCCCCATTCTCTCCTTGCTTTAAAATTAAGAGATGCATATAATTTAACCATGTTGGCTTTGGGTAGCAACCAGCATGGGGCTGAAATGCATTGAGTCTGCTTTCTAAGGAAGTACAATACTACACATTTGTGATGCATCACTGAACAAAGGTCAAGTAGGGTAGTTTCCACATATAACACAGTCTCAAACTTCTTTGAGTGGAGTAACTCAATACACCCTGTGTGTTCTTTCCACAGTAACAAGGGGACCATCAGTTTCAGTAAACTTAAGCTCAGCTGTAAATTTATTCTAATCATGTCTTCTAACAAATCCTTCTCAGTTTTCATGACTGTGTCTAACTTAAAATTTACTAGCCAAATCAAAATAAGGCTTATTTTTGATTGTCAGATTAAGCAAAAAATAATCATTTGCCCTTTAGGATTTTATAAAGTGACAGGAAACAGTCAAAAGTATTGTTTGTCTAACAGCATATTATAATAATCAATCTCTTTGGTAACTTTCTTTACAGCAGGTTAAGTAAAATTAGACTTTCAGAAGAAATAATGTAGGAGAACAAGGTTTATATAAATACTAAATGACAAATTTCTAAATTGAACAAATGCAACTAAGACTTAAAATTCTATTGAAAGGTAATGTTTTTACTCAGTGTGTGGGAAGGAAATAGCCTATCGTCCTGAAGTGAATGCATCTACCTTGTTGTACAGTACCTGTGTGGGGAAATGTTGACATATAGTACAGTTTAAACAGACTAAAGCAGTAATAACACGTTTCAACAACAAATGATAAAAAAATGAGTCCCAGGCTTGTCTATCTGTTATCCTGCAGATATGTGACATATCCTTACAGACAACATAAGTTTTCAGTTTACAGGGATTTCATTGCATTCTCTTTGAAGTCAGAAATCTAAGCATTTGACATCTGAATGTATGTCCCTCCTTCAAAAGTCCTTCACTTGGCTTTTATAATAAGCATCTGATGAGTATCTCCATAACCAGTCAGACAAGCTTCCTTGTCTCAAAGACTTTATTTTTATTGCAGCAGAGGGCAGATAGTCAGAGACACACAGAGTTTGACTTTGTTCTCAGAAAATGCAACTACAAGTTTACGACTCAGACTCTTGAAATCATGTATCCTTAGCCCATGAGATGTGGCACAAATAATTTTGACATGTGTTCTTTTAAATATCCGTGGTGGAGACTGACCTATGGCATTGCAAATAATGAGAGTGAAGCTGTCTCCTGGAAATAGGGGTTCCCTTTCAGAGCAGGTGGCTCATCTTCCCTTGTTGTCTAATTTAGACCTGGGAACCGGAGGGAAATGAGCAGAGCACAATGCCGGAGATTGTTTTCTTTAGATAAAGTTACAAGTTTAGTCTTCAGGGAGATTGGAACTGGATTGAGTGGTTTATTTGTAATATATTTAGGTGTATTTCTTGAACACACAAACTCACATTCTAAAAATTAGTTATCAGTACCTGTTCTCTTTGAAAGTGTATTTAATTTGAGATTTGGAGACTTTTAAAGAGGATGTTTAATATCCCACAACTGAACAACAATTGGGACTTAATTTTTGGAAAAGGAATGTTCAGAAAATGTCTTGATGGTGGAATAATAGAAAGTTCTAAGCTATTAATTAAACTAATTCTGGTGAGGTTTTTAAACATAAAGCTAAATCTACTGGGAAAAGTTAGACTGACTTTGAAAAAACAGAGGTGACCTGATCCTCCACAGAAATGTACACACATACACACACACACACACACACACACACACACACACACCAAGTGTACATAAATACACACATACATACGCATATACACATATAAAAACATAATTCTTTACATATGCATTTGCTGAAATGAAAAAGCATTAATGACATATTAAGTACAAAACAAAGGTTTTCATTATTTCCTGAAAAGTCTATCAATATAAAGTGATTAAGATACAAAATTTTGGTAGTATATTTAATAATTCCCAATGTAGCTTTCTATTTCTAATTACACAAAGTGTAATTCTTATGAGAAATTTCATTAAATTTTTCATTTTTAGATGCATTTGAAAGTCAGTTAAATACATTATATGTATTATTTACACCAAAGAAGACCCACTATACATAGTGCTTTTGTAACATGCTAGGCAAAGTATTGTGGTGATATATTGTTTATGATATATTAAACCTTGTCTGAGGATTCAGAAAGCAAAATCATCAACAAGTCACAGAAGCTAGGCACACAGGACTCAGGATTAAGAGGTAGATGAGTCTCTGTTAGATCAAGGCTACACTGATTACAAGAAATTTATCCTCTGCTAAGAGAAACAGCTTACAGAATGATGATCTCAGCATCTGTGATCACTGCATTTAATTGCAGCACTCATGGGAGGTATTTAAGACAGGAACAGGGTTTCAGATGAGGGATTCATTCTCCAGCCTCATTGAAGACAGAAAGACATTGAAGTTTCAAGATTCTCCAGCCATACAGAGGAGAGGCAGCAGTCGGAGGTTTGGTGGAGACAGGATGTCCTTTCTCTCTGAGGTAGTGCCCAGCTGCTTACCTTTCTGACCTTCATCATGAAACTTGAACCCCAATATCAGTCTCTGAGTCTTTTATCTATTGTGCTATGAAGTCTCATGTAATATATTAACATGATTATATATACAATTTAGGACTTTTAATAAACCTAGAGGTTTTAATTTATTTTCCCACTTCAGTTATTAGAACAGTCAAGAAGAACAAAGGGCTAGCGAAAAGAGGGGTTGATTAATAGTGGTTTTCATTGTCACATCATCTACTTCATCTAAGACTTATTTTTATTGATTATATCTTTTTGGTGTCTTGTGTACCACATGTACACATGTGTCCTTGGAGGTCAAAAGAGAACACCAGATGCTCTGGAGCTGGAGTTATGGGTAGGTGTGAGCACATTGCCCAGAAGAACACTACTAATCAAGGCAGACACTATTGGAAATTGATAGCTCCTGAGATAGAAGATATCTGCTACCCCCCCTAAGTGGAATAACCCTGAGTGTGTCAATCACACTTCAGGATGCTCATGAGTAAGTGGCCAATGCAATACAGATTAATGGTTCTGTTTGTGATGTGTATGTGTTCTTTTGTCTATTCATTAGTTTTGTTTTTAAGAAATATAACATGAAATTAGGTGGGTGAGGAGAGGATTTGGGGGAGAGAAAAGAGTGTGATTAAAATATAATGTATGAAAACATGTAAAAAAATAAAATAATAAGTGTTATCCTTAACAAGATATTCACATATTCTGTTAGTATTTAAAAACACCTGTGTGGTTTAAAACTCATTTGGATGGTTTTTATTGATAAACTTGTTTTTTAAATATATTCATAGATCTGCATAAATATTAATAAATACAGAATATAATACTATTCTATTTCCTTCCTAAGTTTCCTTGTATTGTCTCTATACAGTCAACCACTACTCTGTTGTTTCTCTCTCCCTGTAGCTTGCTCTCTTAGAAGATGCACTATAAATGCAAACTATAACCTTTTCTTATCTGTCATGTAGCAGGATGATCTTACAAATTTCATGTTGTTTCATGCACCAGTAATTTATTCCTCTTGATCACTAATTTTGCTGAGAAGTACTTCATCATAGAGATGTACATCAACTTCTTTCTTCAGTACCCAGTTGAGTGTATATGAACTGATTCGATTCCTCTTTGGTGCACCTATGAATAATTCTCTTTATGTACTTGTTTCTTCATGATAATGCTTCTTCATTTTCTAGATCAAGATGTCTAAGCCTTAGTGTCACTGATGTTTTAGAAGAATAATCACTGAGATGATATCTGGAAATTTCATAGCATGTCTGGCCTATCTCAACAACATACTAGTTTCAGTGTCAACAAAACCCTCAAGACTTGGCTAAACACCTACTTGATTTGAAATCCTTCATAGTCAGCATCAGTTAGTTTAGAATTAATGCCAAAAGTGGGATTGTTAGGTAATGGGAATATATGTTTACTCTAAAAGGAAACACCAGCATTACATCCATCGGTGACTGTGCCATTTTGCATTGAAAGCAAGTCATGTCTACTCTGCTGCATTTCATTTATTAACTTCAGCTTACTTTAAACACTGCTTACTTTAAAAGCTGTAGTGTCAAGGAAACTAAAGTTATCAGGCATCTTCTCACATGCTTTCTTGCCATGGATATTTTCTTCCTTGGTAACATTCTATTCATACTTTTCACATACTTTTTTTTTTTTAAATTGCTCCTTTTGATTTTCAATGGTTGTTATATATATATATATATAACATATATATATTTGTGTATTTATTTGCTCTATAAACTTCTCTAGCAGAGTTATCCATAGGTTCAAGACCCAATACTGCTACAAAATGGTGGGAAGAGAGGAGAAAGAACAGCAAAATTAAAGAAACAAAGGAAGGAAGGAAGGAAGGAAGGAAGGAAGGAATAAGGAAGGAAGTAAGGAAAAAATACGTTGACCATGGTGATGCCTGCCTCTGCCAGTCCTCATGAGATAGAAACATGAGAACTGCATGTATGAACTCAGCCTGGTATATATAGTGACTTTCAGGCCACCCAAGCTTACAAAGGCAAATCCTTTACCAAAACAAAAAGAAAACCTTAAACATTGAGCCAAACTCCTGAAATCCAGTTGTAGAGAGGGAGGAGTGATAAGAAAAGGAGTAAAGACCAGGCTACAGAAACCCACAGATATAGCTGATCTGAACAACGGGGAGCTAATGGACCCCCAGACTGATAGCTGGGAAATCAGCACTGTACCATGAACATGGGTCTCAGAAGGCCTGAGCAGTCTAAGGGACTTCTGACAGTGGAACCAGGATATATCCCTGATTCATGAAAGGACTTTGGGAGCTCATTCCCCAGGGAGGGATACTCCCTTAGCATAGAGGAAGGAGGGAGGATCTAAACCTTACTCTAAATTACTTGACAGATTTTGATGATCCCTCCTGGAAGCATCACCCTCCCGGTGGAGTGGGGGGGGGGTATGGGAGGGATGGAGAGAGAACTGGGATAGATATGTAAAATAAGAAAAAGTAATAAATATATTAAAAAAAGAAAACCTTATCTTAATATGTGCCAAACTTAAAAAAAAGAACAACAAAAACTGATCCATCTATTGATCAAGTATTTATTTATGTGCCCTGCTTTTGATGTCTTATCTAGAAATTCTATGCAAGATCTAATAGAGTATAACAACTTCTCTTGTGTTTCCCAAAGAATGTCACAGTATCATGATTTAAATTTGAGATGATTTAAATTTGCTACAGTTTGAATATGCCTGCTCTCTCTAGTGTGAAATGTTTGGTCCCCACCTCGTAGCCCTGTTTAGGTGGTGCTCTGCAAGCTGAAGAGGTAGATTCACATAATGGAATAGATCACTAGTGAGAGTATTTCTTGCTGACTCTTTCCTGTCAGTGTCTTGTTTCTTATCTTCAGCGATCTGAACAGCACCCAGGAGGTCCTGATGCTATGGTGTTTTATCTCAGCACATACAGAAAAATAAAGAGCAAAGGACTGTGGACCAAAGTCTCTGAAACTGTGGACCCACCTTAATCTTTTTTTTTTTTTTTTCAGTGACAACAAAAGCTTGTAACACATAATCTGTTTTGGAGTAAAACAATGCTTCCCATTGAGGGCAATGTAGACCAAGGTTCTTATGATCAGATGTGCCCTTTGCATGGGTGGCTGCCTGTTCTGGAAAATTAAAAGTTTTATGGCCTCTGTGTTCACCATTTCAACAATGCCATAATCTGTTGGTAACTACAGTCCTAAGACACATTGAAAATAGGTTTTTATAATATGTTTGGCTTTTTTCTTAAATATTTTTTCTTATTTTACATGCTGATTCCAGTCCTCTCTCCCTACCATCCTCCTTTGCCCTCCACAGACCTCACCATCCCATCCCCCATTCACTCTCCAGGGAGGGTGAGGCCTTCCATGAGGGAAGGGCATTTAAGGTAGCCTCTCCACTATTGCTTAGATTCTTAATTGGGGTTATCCTTGTAGGTCTATTGACATTTCTCTAGTGTGAGAGTCTCTTTAAACCTATAATGGCTCCCTCTGTTATGGTATCTCTTTTCTTGTTCTATATTCTTCCCTGACTCAGTCTTCCTTCTCCCTCATGTTCTCCTCTCCCTACCTCTTCTCCCCTTCTGTTTCTCCTAACTCTCCCCTCCCCCTCTGCTCCCAATTTGATCAGGAGATCTTGTCTTTTCCCCTTCTGTGAGGGACCATGTATGTCTCTCTTAGGGTCCTCCTTGTTTCCTAGCTTCTGTGGCGGTATGGATTGTAGGCAGGTGATCCTTTTCTCTATGTCTAAAATCCATATATGAGTGAGTACATACTACGTTTGTCTTTTTGTAACTGGGTTACCTCACTCAGGATGGTTTCTTCTAGTTCAATTCATTTGAATGCAAATTTCAAAATCCCATTGCTATTGCTTTTCTTCGCTGAGTAGTACTCCATTGTGTACTTTATTTTCTTTATCCATTCTTCAGTTGTGGGGCATCTAGGTTGTTTCCAGGTTCTGGCTGTTACCAATAATGCTGCTATGAGCATAGTTGAACAGATGCCTTTGTTGCACGGATGTACATTCTTGGGTATATGCCTAAGAGTGGAACTGCTGGATATTGTGGTAAACTGATTCCCATTTTCCTGAGGAACAGCCATACTAATTTCCAAAGTGGCTGTACACATTTGCATTCCCACAAGCAGTAGAGGAGTGCATGTTTGTTTTTAATGAACTACATGTTTTCCATGTAAATTTGAGAATAAGCTTGATTGTATCTACAAAGTATCTGCTGATGTTTGCACCCAGGAAGCATGAGGTCCACCCATCAGTTTAGATAAAATCCATGTGACCACTGACATGTTATTTCAAGTTTGGTACCAGAATACCTATTTTGCTTACTTAGATTCCCTTTGATTTGTTTCATTAATATTTTGCCATTTTGAAAAGAGAAACCTTGCATATTATTTTAGAGTAATTCATATTGTTTTTAACCTGATAGCTTTGTGCTAATATATGTATATATGATGGATATCTTTAAGTGTTTGCTTTATGATTTATTATTATGTTAATTGTTGCAAACTTTGAATTTCTTAGTATTTTCTGCATACATAATGGTCTCTATAGATAGTGACAAATGTGTTTCTTCTTTCCAAATGAGATTTGTGTTACTTTTTAATTTACCATATTTTTCTAGGTCCTCTAATATTAAGTTGAGCAGATATATAAAGAACAAACCTCTTTCCCTTACACTTGACCTTAGGGAAATAATATTTTGCCTTTCATTGGTTTAGTGCCCTTTTTAGTGAGTTTTCCCTTTGGAATAAGAATGTTTCAGAAGGTGTTGCTGAGAGTGGCAACTATAATCAGAATATACTCTAAAAACAACAAACAAAAAAAGAACTAAACTCAATGAAGTAAAACAACATTCCTTCTGAGCTTAGAGAAATGGTTCAGTGAAAGAGAAGTGTTATTAGTAAGAAGTATTGTTAGTTTCTACTGAGAAGGTAATCTTTTCTTGTTTAACCCAATGATATTAGTTTAATGCATTGGTTTATTTTTAAAGGTGGAACTGATCTTTCAGTTTTGAGGCAAACACCACATGATGCTGAATTATTTTGGTGACCATTTCATTGAAAATTTTTGTGTTCATGAGAGATATGGAATTCTATTATCTTCATTCTCTCTCTCTAACATTTCTCACTGACTTTCCCTCACTTTACTCTGTGCAGTGATTGCTTCAGAAAACAAGTTATGTTTCCACAGCTTTTAATTTCTGGAAGAGTTATTTTTGAATTGGTAGTTTTATTTGTTTTGGTTTATTTTTGAGATTATAATACAATTATATTATTTCCTTTTATTTTATTGTATTTGCTCACAGTTCTTGTGGTTAAGTGCAGACCTTTATGAATACTGGGCAAGTACTCTAAAGTTGTCCTACATTCCAGATTAACACTGTATATAAATGGCCAACGGGAATTACAAATGAGATCTTGGGATCTGGAGTTTCATATTTTGGAAGACTGAAATTTAAGCTCAACATGTTACTGATTATCTACAAATCTCTGTTTTACATGTTAGGACCTCATTATAGTTATTGATCTCAGAAACTTCAGGTTTCTTGTTAATTTGAGCCTTAGGAAATTGGTTCAGTGCCCTACTTGGATGAATGTATGTACAGGAAGTCAGTGAATTTTGTTTGTTTCATTTTGTTCCTACTATTGGTGTTGTGCATTGTTTTTGTGTATCAACCTAAGGTTTATTAATACAAAGAATACTTGAACTCAGGCTGTTCTCAGAGAAAAACAAATGAGTACATTCATGCATAACAGAAAAGAAAGGGAAAATAATCTTACACTGTTCCAGGAATAAATCATCCAATGAAACATTTTAAGTCTGATTAAATTTCTATCCAGTAGATCTATTTGTGGTGATAGAGGCATCCTTTGATGATTGAATATAGACTAATATGTTTCACATCAGGTCCAAAAATCATGACAGCATATACTTAGGATGAACTTGCTTTTTGTATCCCTAGTGAATTCTCTCTTACATTTCTGATTATGGTCATTGTGTTCTTCTTTATCTCCATTCCATTTTCATTTTGACTGGAAATTTGTCCTCATAATATTTTTACTTTATTATTATTTTCATGTTATACCACTTCCTGTGTTTTCCTTTTATCCTCCTTATTACATGTAAAATTGTAATTTTTGTGGCAGCTAACTTTCTATTAAGTAAACAATATTTAGATTTAGATTTACTGGGATGTTTCATGTCATAGTTTGTTGTTTTTATATTTTATTATTTCAAGGTTTGTTCATATTATATCTGACTTGTAATGTCTAAAATACTGACCATTTGTTCCATTAAGTTTAATGACTATTGAACTGCAATGCCCAGAACTGACTCTCTCTCTCTCTCTCTCTCTCTCTCTGTGTGTGTGTGTGTGTGTGTGTGTGTGTGTGTTGTACCCTATGCCTATTTATTAATCATCACCTCTCTAAAGGCACCATCCATGCATCTGGCCTTCATTTTTATCTTCCTACAGGAATGGATAATACCCATAGCTCTTATAGCACAAAAATTGTACCTTTGGATGTTTTTTCCTTTCTCTCTCTCTCTCTCTCTCTCTCTCTCTCTCTCTCTCTCTCTCTCTCTCTCCTCTCTCTCTCTCCTTTCTTTCTTTTTCTTTGCTTTCTTTTCCCAGTTACTGCTGTCCATGCCAAACATAAGCATTTGTGACTAGTACAGGTGTTTGTGTTCCCTTGTCACTTCTGGGATGATAGAATTCAGCTGTGTTTCTCTCTGTTCTAAATATACATAAATTAGGCTCTATGAGAAATCATAAGTTGTTCTAATCTTTAATCTTTTGTTATCTTTATTATATAATAGTGTTTTTAAAAGTACTGCTTTTATAGGCTTGGAATATAGTGCACTAGAAAAATACTTGCCTAGTTTGAGCAAGAAAAGAGTTGACTCATCAGTGCCATAATTATAAAAAAAATTAAGCTAATGCCTTTATTTTGAGTATATACAATGATGGGTTCAAAATTTGCTTGTAGTTTGGAATTGCTCATAAGCTGGAAGTTAAGAAAATTCATTGAGGATTGTCATTAAATGTTTTTTTTTTTCATCTTTTGTGCCCTTGTTTGTCAATCTAGGATGATGTTCTTTGCAGAGACAGACTTCCCTAGGTAAACAGAGTGTAGGTAGCCTCCAGCACTCCTCTAAATCCTCGTCGGCACTTTGTATAGACAGATTCCAAATCCAAACTGTAAGTCCTTTTACCTTAAGCCCATTGCTGAACTGAATCCTTGAAACAACTTGGGGAGTGGGGTGGGAGATAGAGTCCTTTCTGAATCATAAATAAGGGAACTATTATTACTCAAATGTTTAAATGAATCAAAGGTGTGAGAGCCAGATTAAAAGCACACTGACACCTTCTTTCCACACAGCTGTGGTAACATGGAGGACAGGTAGCAGTACCTTTGTACATTTGATCATGTATCTCTCTAAAATTTAAGAGACTCAAGAAAAGTGAAGGAGCTGTTTCAAAAGAAAGCACCAGGGCAGGAAATATTTGGGATACAGTCATGGCAGATCCATAATTTACCTCTTGTGGCTCAGCACATTTATTGGCTGATTCATCTGAAAAAACCTCCCATAGGCTGTTTTCCTTGAGCACCATCTGTTTCTCTTTCTTAGAAACGAAAGCTTCTTCAATTGATGGACAGATGCCATGACTTTGATTTCGCGACACCCCTGTCTCTAAACAAGTACACTGACTGTGATCTAGCCTCTGATCATGGCCACTATTTCAGTGGAGGAGACAGAAGCTGGGCTCAGATATCTAGAACACTAGAACATTTGTACTTCGACTGTCATTTTGCAGTGTTAATAAGACTTTGAAAAGAGATATAAAATTGTATTTAATTGTTTAAAATTTCTATCCTTGAATAAATTGGAAAATAACTTGCCAAACCAATGATATCTTTTTTGGGGGTGGGGGTGGAGGGTGGGAGGATTATTCAGCTTATACTTTTTTTTAAATTTTTAATATTTTTCCTTATTTTACATATCGATCCAAGTTCCCTCTGCCTCCCCCCATAACTCCCCCATCCCATCCCCCATCACCCAGGCAGGGCAAGGCCTTCAATGAGGGAACATTAAAGTCAGTAATAAAATCATTTGAGGAAGGACCCAGGCCCCTCCCTTGTGTCTCTAGGTTAAGGGAGTATCCCTCCATGGGGAATGGGCTCCTGAAATCAATTCCTGCACTAGGAATCCATCCTGGTTCCATTGTCAGAGGTACCATAGACTTCCCAGGCCTCCTGAGAAGCTTCTGTAAGGCAAAGGACAGTGTCAACAGCAGCCTACAAAATGGGAAAAGATCTTCACGAACCCCACATCTGACAGAGGCTGATTTCCAAAATATACAAAGAACTCAAGAAGCTAGTCACCAAAACACCAAATAATCCAATTAAAAAGTGAGGGAAGAATTAAATAGAGGAATCTACAACAGCTGAAAGACACTTAAGAAAGTGCTCAATATCCTTAGCCATTAGGGAAATGCAAATCAAAACAACTCAGAGATACCATCTTACCCATGTCAGAATGCAAAAAAAAAAAAAAAAAAAAAAGAACCAAACACCAAAGAGAGTTTATGCTGGAAAGGATGTAGAGAAAGGGGCACTTTTCTCCACTGCTGGTGGGAATGCAAACTCCTACAGCCACTATGGAAATCAGTATAGCTGTTCTTCAGGAAAATGGGAATCAGTCTACCACAAGATCCAGAATATACCCAAAAGATACACATTCATGCAACAAAGACATCTGAAATAGCCAAAACCTTGAATCAACCTAGATGTCCCTCAACTGAAGAATGAATAAAGTACAAATACACAATGAACTACTATTCAGGGGATAAAACAAAATCAATGGAATCTTGAAATTCACAGGCAAATGAATGCAACTAGAAGAAACCATCCTGATTGAGTCAACCCAGTCACAAAAAGATGAACATGGTGTGTACTCAATCATATATGGATTTTAGACATAGAACAAAGGATTAACAGCATAAAAAATCACACAGACAGAGAAGCTAGGAAACAAGGAGGACCCTAAGAAAGATAAGCATGGTTCCTCACAGAAGGGGAAAAGGACAAGATCTCTTGAGAAAATTGGGAGGTGGGGAGGGAAACAGAAGGGGAGAAGAGGAGAGTAGAGGAGAACATGAGGGAGCAGAAATATTGAGTCAGGGGAGGAATAGAGGAGGGCAAGAAAAGAGATACTTTAATAGAGAGAGCCATTATAGGTTTTTTTTTTTATGCATATAGAGTATTTTTTATTTAATTTTATATAACAAAGTCCAATTAAATGAAAACAAACATTTATAAACAATATTTGGGAATTTGGGCATCGTTCTTTCCAAACTACTTCCTGCTGGTAAGGGGCGCTGTCTTGGGGGATTCGAAGAAGTTTCAGATATCCTAGCTGTAGTCTGTAGGGCTGTTTTGTCCAGCTGTTTGGAATGTAGGATCAGCTTGTACTCTGTTTCAGGCGGTCTGGTGTGATCAAACCACATTAGTCTGGAAGGAATCCACATCTTTTCATTTTCTGTGGAAACAAAAATAGAAATACTTTTCCCCCAGTAACTTGTTCTTCAACTTAAATTTTGGAGTCAAAGCGTTTTTTTTTTTTTTTTTTTTTTTTTATTATTATTTTACATGTCGATCCCAGTTCCCTCTCCCTCCCTCCCTCCCTCCCCCCCAAGCCCTCCCTCCCTCCTTCCCTCCCTTTTGCCCTCTCTACCCTCTCCCATGCACTCTAAACACCCTCCCCTCCCAACCCCCCACCACAATACAATATGTAGGGGAATGCCATCCAGTTGGGGTCATGTAGATCTGACAGGTCCTGTGAAGTAGGGACTAGGGCTTCTCTCCTATCTCTAGAATAAGGCAGTTATCCCTCCATGGGGGATATGTTTGCAAAGTCCTTTTGTGCACCAGGGATACATCCTGGCTCCACTGTCTGAGGTCTCTTAGACTGCTCAGACCTTCTGGCTGAGACCCATATTCAGGGGGGTCCGAGTCAGACCCCTGTTGGCTTCCCAGCTATCAGTCTAGTGGCCCTTAGCTCCTCCTTGTTCAGGTAAGCTGTCTCTATGTACTTCTACCGCATGGTCTTGTCCTCTCCATCTGCTTCTGGGTTCTAGTTTGACTCAGTGTTTATGTATGGGTGTTTGCTCCTGTTTTCAACAGGCATTAGTTGAGGACTCCATGGAGAAGTTAGTTGTTGATCTCACTCTCCGGGAAGGGCATTTATGATAGCCTTTCCACGGAAGCTGAGATTGTTAGTTGGGAGCAGTCTTGTAGTTCCCTCGACCTTTCTTTGTGTTCAACTTTATCTTCAAACCAATATTGGCTCCCCTCTTTTATGTTCTCTCTCTCTGTCTCTGTCTCTCTCTCTTTCCTATTTTCCATTCCTAACCAGGCTCAATCCTCCTGGTCGCACATGCCTTCCTCTCCTCCCTCTCATTTTCTCCTACTTCTCTCTCCATTAGCTGTCCTCCCCCACTATACCTGAGGTCTGGGGGACTTGTCCCTTCCCAGTTCTGTGAGGGACTTTATATGAATCTCTTAGAATACACCTTGTATCCTAGTTCATCTGTTCTTCAGTTCTGTACCCCATTTTTTAATAGGGTTATTTGGTGTTTTGTTGACTAGTTTCTTGAATTCTTTGTGTATTTTGGAGATCAGCCCTTTGTCGGATATAGGGTTGGTGAAAATCTTTTCCCAGTCTGTGGGCTGCCGTTTGGTCTTGTCGACCGTGTCCTTTGCCTTACAGAAGCTTCTAAGTTTGAAGAGGTCCCATTTATTAATTGTTTCTTTTAGTGTCTGTGCCCCTGGAGTTATGTTCAAGAAGCATTCTCCCATACCAATTTGTTCAAGGGTACCTCCTACTTTCTCTTCTAAGAGGTTCAATGTGGCTGGATTGATGTTAAGGTCTTTGATCCATTTGGACTTGAGTTTTGTGCATGGCGACAGACATGGGTCTATCTGCAGTCTTCTACACACCCTCATCCAATTGTGCCAGCACCATTTGTTGAAGATGCTGTCTTTGCCCCATTGTATAATTTTAGCTGTTTTGTCGAAAATCAGGTGTTCATAGGTGCGTGGATTAATATCAGGATTTTCAATTCAATTCCATTGGTCTACCTGTCTATTTTTATGCCAATACCAGGCTGTTTTCAGAACTATAGCTCTGTAGTAGAGCTTAAAGTCAGGAATGGTGATGCCTCCTGATGTTCTTTTATTGTATAAAATGCTCCACATCCTTAGCTATCAGGGAAATGCAAATCAAAACAACTTTGAGATACCATCTTACCCCTGCCAGAATGGCTAAAATTAGAAACACCAGTGATGACTTATGTTGGAGAGGATGTGGAGAAAGTGGAACACTCCTCCACTGCTGGTGGGAGTGCAAACTCATACAGCCACTTTGGAGATCAGTATGGCGGTTCCTCAGGAAAATGGGAATTAGTTTACCACAGGACCCGGAAATCCCCCTCTTAGGCATATACCCAAAGGATTCACATCAATGCAACAAAGACATCTGTTCAACTATGTTCATAGCAGCACTATTTGTAATAGCAAGAACCTGGAAGCAACCTAGATGCCCTTCAATCGAAGAATGGTTAATGAAGATGTGGCACATCTACACAATGGAATACTACTCTGCAGAAAAAAATAATGGTATCTTGAAATTCGCAGGCAAGTGGATGGCACTTGAAGAAACCATCCTGAATGAGGTAACCCAGTCACAAAAAGAGGAACACAGTATGTACTCACTCATATATGGATTTTAGACCTAGATCAAATGATCACCAGCCTATAATTCACATCACCTGAGCCATTATAGGTTTAAAGAGAAATCTCACCCTAGTGAAATGTCCAAAGACCTACAAGTATGATCCCAACTAAGAATCTAAGCAATAGTGGAGAGGTTACCTTAAATGCTCTTCCCAGATTGATTACTACCTTATATGCTATCCTAAAGCCCTCATCCTGTAGCTGATGGAAAGAGAAGCAGACACCCACAGCTAAACACTGAGCCCAACTCCTGGAATCCAGTTGCAGGGAGGGAGAACTGATGAGCAAAGGGGTCAAGACTAGGCTGGAGAAACCCACAGAAACAGCTGACCTGAACAAGGGGGAGCTCATGGGCCCCAGACTGATAGCTGGGAAACCAGCATAAGACCATAAGACTGAGCCAAATCACTAATATCTTGAAATGATCTTAAATGATGCTATGTATTTTGCATGTGGTGAACACATTTTAGAAAAGCACTTGGGAGGAAGATTGGGAATATTTGGCAGCCTGAGATGATCAGTGAAATCCAGGATAGCCTGAGCTAAATGGCAACTCCTTGTCTCAAGAAGAAAACAAACCAAAGGTAAACAAAATGAAAGTAAAACAAGAGGTCGTGTATATTATTGTAATACTTATAAAGTAAAATAAAGTCTAGAATTATTTTAAACTTTTAAACTTAATTCTAAATATCTATTGCATTTAGTTTATAAAGCCATCCCACTCTCTGTCAAACTAAAGGCCTCTTTTTACGTTTACATCAATTGTTGTTGCGCATATATATGTATGTATATACATATATATGTATATTCATTGATTCCACAGAATTTTACCTATACATATGTTTTCAGGAGTGAGCATTTGGCACTAGGCAATCAATTAGTATTTTCTTCCCTTGGATGTGGCCTTTCCTGTTCCCAAAGCTTGCTTCTTTTAATACTACACAAAACTAAACTAAAGAGAAACTTAACTGTTGTGTGCTAATTGATGGTTTCAGTTTCTTTAAACAGATGAAACAGCATATATATATATATATGTATATATATATATATACATATATATATATATATATATGCATATATATTGCTTTCATGAATTGCATCAACTGGGTCTTTACCAAAATCTGTGAATTTCCTTGTAAATCACAGATTCATGGTTCACAAGATATCAATTGTTCTCTATCTGAGCTATATTATTAATATTTCTAATTTGGTGCAATTTTGGTCTTCCTGTCCCTAAGTCCCACTTTTTAAAGAAAACAGAGTGGTTTAATTTGAAGAGTCAAGACTCTTTTGTTTTTTTATTATATGCCGCCTGTGCAAATTACATTCACTTTTTGGTACAGAAACACTTTGCCACTTTCATGAGACATTCGATCTCTACTGAATTCTAGGCAACCTTTATCTATGTCTTTATCACCAATTCTATAATTATCTATAAATTAATATCCAGAACTCTAGGAAATTTGTTCTTCAATGTGGCTGAGAAGCTAACTCCATGCTAAACTATTGTTTTTCAATAAATTCATCTAATCTCAAGGTAAGTTCAGAATTACATGTGTATTTACAGTCCTGAAGACACTTTGTGAATCTGTAAGTTTCAGAGTCACCAGTGTACACTGGATAGTATTCAGGAATATGCAAGATTTGCACGATCAGTCCTAGCTCAGAGGTTTTTTTTTTCTGAAAATGACTCTGCAGTCAACAAGGGTAATTGCCTAGAGATCCCTTGCTGACCAATGGTTGATTTGTTTTCAAAACAAAGATACAAATGTTCTAGCAAACACTGTGAGGGTAAATAAATGTTCAGGATGATTTCATCTGACACAACCATAAAATTACTATGGTGGGAAAGGCTGATTACACATAGTCATTATTTACAATTGCTTTCTTTGATCAAATTGCGGTTTTTATTATGTTTCATTTATCAATTGAATTTGCCATTCTTTTATGAATTTAGTATTTTTTAAAAAAACCTATATATCTTTAAAACATTAAAATTACAGTTAGCCAGTGTGTATACATATGAGTGTGTGTGTGTGTGTCTGTGTGTGTGTGGATCACTCAACACACATTCTTCTTTCTATATACATCTTCCTCATTATTCTGAGAATTTGGAGCTCAAACAAAAACTGTTTACAGAGTTTACACAGGAACTCCAGGTTTCTGACACAACTGAGCCCTATTTGACTTTTAAAATATGGACATCTGCAATTGGTCTTGAACATGCTGCCAAAGGGAAGGTGTTTGGGCAAGAGCACTTCTTTGATTTCACATTAGACCTACAGCGGATCCATAAAATTCCTCATTCTGCTTAAAAGCTTTCCTGGTTTCTGTGGTTTGCTGACACTGTATTAGTTATCGGCTTCTGGGTCATCTATTGCTGAATGTTATATATCAAAACTCCTAAGCCCAAATACATTGAAAAAGAATCAGGATGCAGGGCATACTGAAGAATAGGCATTTTATTAACTGAAGTATTTGACTTAGCATCGTCATTGTAAACATGAATGTTCAAATGTATGAATGCATCAAAAAGATGATGGAGTATGGTGAGTTTATTTGAATGGTGTTCAGTGGCCCATAGTATAGAGATATTGTTCTTCAGATACCTTCTCAACTTTATATCAGTATGCAGCTAGTACAAATCATAAAGTTCATCCGCCAAAAAGCAATACCTGCCATAATATCTTCCTGCAGGATGTTGACTTATAAGTCCTTTGATTTTATACTTTAATGAAAATATTTCATTTTGGAAATGGTCCTGAAACTGTAATGTACTGTAGAAAATGAAAAATAATAAAATTGTAATAATCATTTTTGTTTGCATTTTGACTCACAACTTGAAAACATGGGCAGACTTCTGTTTACAACAAATACACATTTTCAATTTAATTAATTTTTTTTTCTTTATGCTAGAGCTGGTATTGAGTTCAAAGTCACACACAGGATAGGCAGCAATCATGACATGCAAATAAAGGCAAGGAAATGCACATATCAATGGCACCTTAGTTGAAAAGTTATGTTTTTCTCAAGTTTTTGATGCAAGATACAGAAAATAAAATAACCACAATTCAGTTCAAATGCATGAAACATTGATTTTTCTGAGTAGAAAATAAAAGACTGTTGAACTGTGTAATAAATAGTTTTAAAATGTCTTCAAATTCTATATTACAAAGTGCATATAGATACCAACAGGGAAGGAGAGTGACAAAACTGAGACAAATAACAGGAAAGAAATATAAATAATAGTGGAAAGAGAAAGAAATCCTTCAGCAATGAATTCTAGTTAAAGCCCTTTTATCAAAATCTACTTCCTCATGAGCATCATTAATTCATTCTAACCAAACATTGGGATAATCAGAACAGAGAAGCCAGCCAACATACACACATATACATACATCAGAGGGGATCCCTGTACCTCCAAGTCAGTTCTTGGGTGAGAGCGGTGGTCGGGGTTTCCTGGCCAATGCACCAAATACAAGACCGGCAGAGCATGGACCCTCATGCCCTGACTCAAGAAAGGTGCCCCCACCAAACCACTCATGAGAAGTAGTCTTGATGTAAAATCATGAGGTCTTTTATATTCCAAGTGCACTGGGGTCCACAGTCATGAGCCATGCAGGGGTAGAGGACTGAGGACCCTGAGTACAGAATTGAGACAGCTCTTTATAGGGTTACAGCAAAGCCCACGCATCTTAAACCAATTATCTCATAGCATCCAGAGCCCGCACGGTGCAGGCCAATGAATTTAAACCATCCAAGCCCGTGCTTTATAGACCAATCAGCTTTCTGTAGACTGGAGGTCCACATTTGGGCGGGCTCCTGGCTGGGGTGACAAAGCTCATTTCCTGTACTCACATACTTGGAGGTCCTGTTGAAAACAGCAAAGAATCTGACCTTTCCCCTATTTACTGGCTAAGGGCAGGGTCTGGAATTTAAGGAATTACTACTTTTAAACTTCTAGCTTCCTGGGGTCATTGGAGAGTTAGGCTGTATTTTTCCATCCTTATATAACCTATCCTTAGACTTAAATTTTGAAGTCAAAGCATTTTTAAAATATATAAATTGAAGTAATCCAACAGCATTTCTTTTAACAGTTGTTATTTCCCCAGCACTTCAAATGATACAAAGACAATGTAATACCATACAGTATCCAGATTTTCTCGGTACTTTTCATCTTTATGTGGCTTTTTTATTACTCTATACCTTCTACATCTATTTTGAGACAGGGTTTCTCTGTGTAACTTTTATCTGTCTTGGAATTAACTCTGTATGTTAGGTTTACATTGAAATCACAGAGATCTGCTTGCCTCTGTCTCCAGAGTGCTGGAATTAAAGGCATGTGCCACCACACCCAGGTATTCTCTTTTTATTCTTCTTTTCTCCGAAGCCTACGTATATTTTAAAACACACTGTAAACCTTTATCGGTTTTTCTTAACCTGAATCTGTCTTTACTGCAAATCTTTATCTTTTTGTGGCATGAGTCTTTTATCTGGTAAACAACAACATTGCTAAATGAAAGCCACAGGCTGGCATGGCAGTGGGACCTGACCAGCGGAGGAAAAACCTACTTGTAACACTGTATAAGTAGAACATTGGGAAATAAATACCAAGCTGTCTTCTTAAGACATAAAGCTGGAGGATACGAAGTAAGGACTCTTTCCCAAAGACATCTCTACTACACCATAATTTAAATGCTATGTAAACAAGAGTGAAATAAATTCAAAGGAAGTTGCTTTGAACTAACTAAAAGCTTATACTGGACCCCTACAAATTATGTAAAAACACAAACAAACAAACAAACAAACAAAAACAATCATGAAGTCACACACACAAAATCTAATTCCATGTCACCAAGCTGAAACTGAGCTATTCTCATCTGAGAAATCAGGAGTAAGGAAGTAAGATCCAACTCATTCCAACAAGGCATCTTCAGTCAGTACTATACTGAACTGTCCTCTGACAAATCCATTTGTATGTCTAAAACTAACTAAATTGTTCTGCCCAATTTATTATAATATCCCACTTAGTGGAGGGAAGTACTATTCCATTCTAGCAACAATAAAGGCAATTAAGATACTGAAATTATACAGTTTTTCCATAGTGGAAGTTGAGCAATTGTGTGTTTCTACAGTATACGTCTGTTGTGGCTTCTGTTGAGACTAAGAGTGAACTCTTTTTGTTGTTGTTTGATAATATTTTTTAATTTAAATTTGTAACAAACTTGTTTTACATGTCAATCCTAGTTCCCTTATCCTCCCCGCCTCTGCTGACCACTCCTAACCCTCACCCCATCCCCATTCTGCTCTCAGGGAGGGTGAGGCCTTCCATGAGGGATCTTCAAAGTCTGTCATATCATTTGGAACATGTTCTAGGCCCTCCCCTATTGCGGTTAAATAAGGATCAGGATAAACAAATAGGATGAACAGATGTTTATTCAGGGAGAAATAACTTACAATCTAGACAGATGAAACCAGAAAGTTCCACCAGATTCTCTCCTCTCCACGACCCGCCAGCAAGACAGCATCCCCCCGGCTCCTCGTCAGACCTCCTTCCACAGGTCACTTCTGCCCCTGGCTCCACCCCACAATGGGCATGGTCAGTGCCACAGAAGGAGACAAAGTGAATATCCCACTACAATTCCCCTTTTAGTCTAAAGAAAAGATTTAGGCTTGATACAAAACTATATACAAAACAGTGAATAACAAGTGTGCTCTAAGATAAGGAAAAGCAAGAAAAAAATGACCTACATATCTAGTCCTAGGGTGAAGGCATAACGGAGTTTACAATAGAGTTGTCCTAAGCTGGAAAACATAAGTCTAGTACCTAATATATCTAACTAGGAAGAGAGAATAATAGTTGTGATAGTTTAATCTTCAACCTCATCAAGACCTGAGAAGGAAAATAATGATACTAGGGTAGACAGGAAGTGTGGATGGGCAGCGAGGACAGAAACAGCAAGCTACCTGGACAGTAATGCAAGGTCTTACAGCAACGTTGGTACACCCAGTTTTTGCTAAGGCGAAGAGAAATTGACAGACCACAACAGCAGGTAGGTAGAAAGGCTGTCTTACCCTGACTTGGCAAGGTCCAGCAGACTTCTATATTTGTCTACTGCAAGCATATAGGACTGCATGTCCAAATCAGTGGTCAAGGTGGAGGGCAGTTCTTTGCCCAAGAAGCCATTAGCTGAGGCGAGAATGAACTCCAGCAGGAGCAACAACAGTCTCCAACATATTTTCAGGAAAGTGCACGGTGCTGTCAGGAGCAATAGTGTCTCATGTCAATGGAGTACTAATATAAAAACATTTAAATGCCATGTTTTGAATGTCTATGAAGTGATTGAAGATTAAGCATCTATGTCTGACTAATCTCATAGGTAAAGGAAACATGAGTGAAGATAATCTGTAATACTCAGGGACTTAGCTAAAAAACTGATTGAAACTTACCTGAGTAAAGCAGGAGCAAATACCTAAACAATATAACTATGTACATATACATACATATAAATCCCTAAAATAGAGGTAGAGTAGAAATGTCAAGATAAGAGGTAGAACTATAAAGGGCAGAGTGATAAATATCCCAAATTGTATCAATATACAAAATGTCTTGAATACAAGAAAAGTATACATACATAGAATATGGCAAGAATAAATGTGCATACATTGTATCAATGTAAGAAATGCCTTCAACATAAGTAAAAGTATACATACATAGAATATGGTAAGAATACTGTGCATAAAATATCATATGTGGAATGTTTTCACACAATATAAAAAAATAGACTTAATTTTACAAAGCTTACCACAAATAAGAATATATAACAATGTAAGCTGTAAAATACTATTATCTCACTCTTACTCAATAATTCACAAGGAAATAAGCTAATCTACCTATATCCCATCTAAACCATAACTTTCCCAACCATACCCTATTTCTGTCTAAAAGATAAACCCAAGTGTAAGCATCACCTTCCATACCCGTCCCTAAATAACTAAAGCCAACCCAAAGAAGATGACTATTTTCCCCAAATTCCTAGGATAGGGACAGAAGGCATTGTTATCTTAAAGTTACTTCCTGCTGAAATGGGATGATGATTGCTCCATGGGATCCTGTTAGGAAGAAAATTTTTAGCAACCAAATTTCTAAACAGACCTGGCTGTGACATATGTAGCTAGTCCTTGTGTGGCAGAAAATGCTTGACTGTAGTTCTATTTGTAATTCTGGCCAGGGTGTAATAAGAAGGTGCACCATTACATTTGTCTCAAGCAAAACAGTCTCAAACCAGTTTTAGAGTGATGTTTGTAGTCCAGATACATCAGGTTGAGTCAAGTGGAAACAATGACATCTTCTTTGTGAAGAGTTCAAAGACTGCTGTTAAGAATTGTTACTATTCCTTGTGGAAAACTTAAACATCAATATTAAAGTAAAATTTTCAAGTTTTAAGGTATGCATAAGGGAAAGGCAGCAATAAGCATTAAAATGTACTTGAGAACATTAGGATTTCAGAAAGAAAATTGCGTATAAGAAATGAGTACCCAGATTTTGTTTTCTTGTGCCTTACACCAATTGGCTTCTTGATTTAAGGAAGAAACCATGAATTTAATCTTAACAACATGCTTGAATTTAGAGAAGGAAAGCCAAATCCAACTCCAAAGCCAGCATTGGTTTACATAAATTGATAGTAGAGAGAAATAGATTTCTGTATACAAATAATTTACTAGAATTAAATATTTTTACCATATATCAGATTCCTCTTCATTAAGTGATTGTTTCTGGAGAGCTGTCTTCTCTGCTGTAGGTACCTACATGTTCAGTGTCTTTTGGTTGTTTGAAGATAGGTTTTCTCTGTTTTCCTGTAAGAACAAGAACAGAACACTTCCCCTACCTTTGAGAGGTCTCCGCACATCTCATGGGACCTAATTTGTTAGATGACTTGTCATTTCTCTTCATTAAGGTGTTTCTCTTGTTCAACTCGGATATTGATTAACTTAGATGGTATCCTAGTTTTTCTTCTATAGATACAAATGTGAAACCCCTACCCCAACGTAACACATATCCTTGTTTTCATTCTGAGGTCAATACATCCTTGAAGTACACTGGCTGATTTAGTTCAGAAGTTTTTTCTATTGTCCAGTGTCTTTCTGCAGCTGTTTTTCCTTTTTCACCAGCATTAAGAAAGTTTAATGTTAATAAAGCATTATGTAATCTGTGTTTGGGTGTCTTGGTTCCTCCTGCCTGTTTTAAAGTATGATTTGATCTCTCAACTACTGCTTGTCCTGTAGGGTTGTGAGGTATACCATTTATGTGCCTTATGCTAAAATACTCAAAAAACTGTTTCAATTTTCTGAAGACATATGCTGGAGCATTGTCAGTTTTTATTTGTGCAGGTATGCCCATAATGGCCATTACCTCCAATAGGTGTGTGATAAGAGAATTAGCCTTTTCAGAGCTCAGAGCAGTAGCCCATTGAAACCCTGAAAATGTATCTATAGTGTGATGTACATATTTTAATTTTCCAAATTCTGAAAATGAAACACATCCATTTGCCATATTTCATTCCTATATATACCTTTAGGGTTACTGCCTGGTGGTAAAGGAGTTTGGTTATAGAACGTGGAAGTAGGACATTTCCTTACTATTTCCTTGGCTTGTTGCCAAGTGATAGAAAAATCTTTTTTTAAACTTTTGCTGTTTTTATGGTGTTTCTTATGAAACTCTGAGTCTTCTGGTACACTTCCTATCAATAAACAATCAATTTAATCATTGCCTTGTGCTAGAGGACATGGCAGACTCGTATGGGATCTGATGTGTGTGATATATATATATATATATATATATATATATATATATATATATATAGGATGAGCACTCTTTCTGATAGTACCTTGTAACTGTATAAATAATGAAGTTAATTCTGTATTGTGAGGAATATATTCTGCAGTCTCAATGTGTAAGACGACTTTCTCTGCATATTTAGAGTCAGTAACTATATTGAGGGGTTCTGTAAAATCCATAAGTACCATGAGGATGGCATAAAATTCTGCCTTTTGTACAGAATTGTAAGGGCTTTGAACTGTTTTACTAATTTTTCCTGATTTATATCCTGCCTTACCTGATTTGTTTGCATCAGTGTAGAATGTATGAACTCCAGAAATAGTTGTTTATCTTACAATGCGTTGAAGGATCCCAATAGTTTTCTTTATGAATTTGATTCTCTCAGTTTTGGGATAATTGTTACTAATCATTCCCAAAAAATTACTGCATGCTCTCTTCCAATATTCATTATCTTTCCATAAGGAGGAAATGTCCTCATTAGTTAAAGGTACTATAATTTCTGCTGGGTCCCTTCCTGTTAGCTGAGGAAGTCTTAATTTACCATTTATAATCAAGTCAGAGATCTTTTCTATATATGTTTTTAGTTTTTTGTTCTGTTTATGTGGTAGGAATATCCATTCTAATATGATATTTTCTCTCTGCATCAAAATCCCTGAAGGATATTCTCTAGATGGTAATATAACCAGAATACATTCTAGGTTTTGATTCACACAGTCCACATGTGCTTCTAGTATCCTCTTTTCTACGCATTCTAATTCCTTTGCAGCTTCAGCTGATAGTATTCGTGGACTATTCAAGTCCTTGTCTCCTTTTAGGGCCATTTTCAAGTTTTTCAAATCATGCCCTTCTACTCCAATAATGGTTTGCAGTTGAGAAATCTCTCCTAGTAATTTTTGAAGATCATTAAGAGTCTGGTAGTGATCTCTCTTGATCAGTACTTTTTGTGGTCTAATTTTCTGTATACCTTTTTTATATCCTAAGTAGTTGATAGACTCTCCTTTTTACATTTTTCAGGTGCAATTTGTAATCCCCAGCAAGGTAAAACTTCCTTTACTTTCTCAAATTTTTTTTCTAATATTTCTCCTATAGAGTCAGCTAACAATATATTATCCATGTAATGATAGATTATGGATTGTGGAAACTGTTTACAAATTATTTCTAGCAGTTTTTGTATGAAATATTGTCACAGGGTGGGGATGTTTAGCATTCCCTGTGGCAAAAACCTTCCATTGATATCTCTTTACCAGTTGAGAATTATTGTAATTAGGTACCGTGAAGGCAAATTTCTCTTTATCTTGTTCTTGTAAAGGTATAGTGAAGAGCCAATCCTTTAAATCAATAAATATAAAAGGCCATTCTTTAGGTATCAAAGAAGGCAAGGGCATTCCAGGCTGTAGAGAGCCCATTGGCTGGATAACTTTATTGATGGCTCTCAGGTCTGTAAGCATTCTCCATTTACCAGATTTCTTTATTGATAACAAATACAGGAGAATTCTAAGGGCTGGTTGATTCCTCGATATGTCCAGCATTTAGCTGTTCCTGAACCAGGCTTTCTAAAGCTTCTAACTTCTCAGAAGTCATAGGCCATTGTCCTACCCAGACAGGTTCCTCTGTTAGCCATTTTAAAGGTAGTGCTTTTGGTTCCTCTGTTTGTTCAGCACTTGTATTCTGTTTTTGTACTGCCTGGATATTTGGTATCTGTCTTTTATAGTACTTTATAATATTTTTTCCACAATCATGAGGTCGTCTATGGTTCCTATCTAATACTGGAGGAATGTTAATCTGTGTATTCCATTGCTGTAATAGATCATGATACCATAAATTTATCACTACATCAGCCACATATTGTCTCAACCTTCCTCTTTGTCCTTCTGGTCCTTTACATTCAATCCATCTCATGCTCTGTTTTACCTTAGACAGGGTTCCAATCTCTAAGAATTGAACATTTATCTCATGCAGCGGCCATCTTCGAAGCTAAGATTTTTTAGTTATGATAGTTACATCTTCCCCTGTGTCAAGTAACCCGCCAAACAGTCATCTTAACTCTCAATGTAGGCCTTTGACTATTTATAGAGTTTTGCCAAAATATATGTTTCTTATTTCCTTCTCTCTTATTTGATTCAACTTCTGTTACTAGTTTGTCATCTAGAGCAGTGTGAGTTTTTATAATAGGCACAGAATTTTCTAATTGTCCTGTGGGAGATTGTCTTCTACTGTGACTGAGAATGTTTGGACCACCTTTGATGTGGGGGCCTTCAAGAGGCCCCCTGAGGAGTTTCCTGATGGTAAAGGGTTTCCTTGCTTGTCTCTGGTCGATCTACACTTATTTGTCCAGTGTCTGCCTTTGCCACACTTTCTACATAACCCAGGAGGCTGAGACCTTCTGTTCTATTCATTCCTGGGAGTGCTATTTCTAGGGAAGCTTTGCCTACAATTTCTTTTTAGATGTCCTATCTTACCACAGTTATAACATATGACATGCTGATATCTCTTCAAACCTTTGGAGATGGCTTCTCCTACCCAAGCTTCTATGACACCATAATTAAGACCTCTGTTATCTTGATGTCTTATCATACCTTTAGATATGGCTTCTCCTACCCATGCTTCAGTCTTATTGTCATTATACTCAATGTTGCCTGTGTATAGGACCCATTCATCCAAGGGTGCTGATTGCATTTTTAAAGGCCAAAGCATCTGTTTGCATTGAGGATTCACATTCTCATAAGCTAAAGATTCTATGAGAATTGCCCTAGAATCTGTCTGCTACCTCTAATTGTACTCCCCAAGATAATCTTTCTAGAAACACACTAAAGCATTCTCTAGGTCCTTGCCTTAACTTGGTGTAGGATTCTATCCTCTCCCCTAATTCATGAACCTTATCCCAAGCATTCAGAGCTGCTGTACTGCATAGAGACAAGATATGTTCATCATAGACAGCTTGGGTTTGTAGGTCAGCATAAAGACCCTCACCTAGAATTTTATCTTGGGGAGATTTATAACATTTCTTTAAGCACTGTAGTTCGAGAGCTTTTGCTTCTTCTCTCCATAAAGCCCTTCATTCTAATTGAGGGGAGTTTTCAAGGACAGGTGATATTAATTGATCCCAGTCCTTAGGGGTTACCTTGTTATTCCTTGCCCATGAGTCTCCTAATTGCTTCACATATGGTGGGTGCATGCCATAAGAGACTACTGCTTCCTTTATACCTTTTAAATATTTCAAACATATTGGTTCCCAATGATATGCAATGACACTTTTTGGGTGTATCCCTGTGGTAGCTTTCCTGACATCTCCTGCTTAAAACCCAAATGGTCAGAAGGATCATGAGGCCCTACTTTCATGGTCTGTATTCGTACTGAAAATCAAGACCAAGTGAGCTTTTGGCCTTCTGCTCCACGGGAGGTTTCTGTCCTCCCTGAGCTCACCTTAGGACACCTGTGATGGGAGACGTCATTCTGTATATGTTTCTCATACTGGTTAATGAATAAAGCACTGTTGGCCAATAGGAAAGCAAGATATGTGGGACTAGGAGACAAGGAGGAAAGAGGAAGTAGTAAGGAGGAGTCAGATGGAGAGGCTGGAGAAAGCAGAATGCTGGCCTGCTCCCCGGTAATAGAAGACCACGTGAAAATACATAGATAAGCAGAAATGGGTTAATATTTATGGCAGAGCTAGCCGATAAGAACCAAGTAAGTGGCCACCAAATAATATCAAATACAGAGTCTCCATGCGTTATTTGGGGATGGGGTGGTGGCGGGACAAGACCAGTGGTGGGCATAAAAACCATACTCCTTACACACCTGTGTTACCCTTTGACAGGTGTACTGCCCCAGTCAAACTCCCCACCCAGCACTGTCCCCGGAGCAGGTCATGCCTGCCAGCATGCGGGTGGAGAGCCCCTCGAGGCTTGCCCCAGGTCCCCTTCCCCCACCTCCCCCGCCTCACTGGATCAGTGATAAAACGATGAGAGTAGTGGTATTTCACCAGCAGCCCGCTAGGCCAGTGCGACTCACCCCGACCCCTCTTGGGGAAACGGGGAGGATGATGGACGCCTCCCACTTTGGTTAAATAAGGATCAGGATAAACAAATAGGCCATATAGATGTTTATTCAGGGAGAAATAACTTACAACCTAGACAGATGCTCTCCTCTCCAGACCAGCCAGCAAGAGATCATCCCCTGGCTCCTCCTCAGACCTCCTTCCACAGGTCACTTCCGCCCCTGGCTCCACCTGCAATGGACATGGTCAGTGCCACAGAAGGAGACAAAGTGAATATCCCACTGCACTCCCCCATATGTCTAGGCTGAGGGAGTATCCCTCTATGTGGAATGGGCTCCCAAAGTCTATTCATATACTAGGTATACTACTAGAGGCCCCATAGACTGCACAGTCCTAAAGAAGACTCACATTCTTGGAACCTATTCTGGTTTCCCCCTTGTTCAGGTTAGCAGTTTCTGTGGGTTTCTCCAGACTAGTCTTGAGTCCTTTGCTCATCACGCCTCCCTCTCTGCAAATGGATTCTAGGAGTTCAGCTCAGTGTTTAGTTGTGGGTGTCTGCTTATACTTTTTATCTGGTCAAAGATAAAAACTTGACAGGCTATTGAGAACCAGCCTGGGAAAGCCAGCCATAATTTAGGAACCAAATTTCATCCAGTATCAGAGATCTGCTTCAGTGCAAATTAAATACCAAACTAAGTTAAGAGAACTTACATAAACATTGCACACAGGAGGCAGCTGTTTTATTATTATTATTATTATTATTGTTATTGTTATTGTTATTTGTTTGTTTGTTTTTCCAGTGTGTTTGGTGTTTTGTGTGATTATAAATCCAAGCACTACAAACATTTCTGGTGACTAAGGAGGCCAGAAAAGGAAAGCTTCCAATCCACTGTGGCTGGAGCTACAGATATTTGTGAGTCATCATGTGGGTCCTAAGAATTGAATGCATGTCCTCAGGAACAGCAGCTAATGCTCACTTCTAAATGCTGAGCTATCTCTCCAATCTTAGGATTTGGATTCTTACAATCCTTCGGAGTCCAAGAGTACCCTGTTTAAAATACATCAGGTTTCTTCATTCTCCTTCTTATACTTGCCCTCATTGACATTTTGTTTGCTTGGATGCTTTTGATTTAGGGTAGCTACATGCCTCCCACACTAATCTTTACTTCAGGGGTCTTCTTTCACACTTCTAGCATGTGTTCCTAATTCAATTATTATTATTATTGCATGTATATGTGTGTTTGTGTGTGTGTATGACAAAGAGAGACAGAGAAACAGAGACACTGAGATAAACACAGAGAGAAAAAGTATGTGCATACTATAAGTATGAGAATGACAGGATACATTGTTACTGCAGATACAAATCAGGATGCTTGACCAGTAAGATGAATTGGACTTTATTAGAAGAAAATAACTTACACAGGAAACGAAAGATGGTCGCGGGCTCCTGCTCCAATCATGCAGACCCTACCACCTGGAGCCTCTCTGAGAGGGGGCTTTGCAGCCCCAATTCAATCCTTTTAAAGGGTCCTACCTGTATCCATGTCCAAATAGGTGTGGTCAGCCTACAGGTGCAGGGGGTGGGGATGTCTCACTATCATTCTCCTTTTAGTCTAAAGAAGATTTAGACTTGATACAAAAATATATACAATGTTAACAAATATCAAGTATTCTCTAGGAGAAGAAAAGGTAAAACATATACACAATTTAAGACCTTTTACCAGTGAAGCAACACAGAGTGACTGGCATGAACTACACATTGTTCCTTTCATCCTATCCTTATGATGTGACATATTTAAAAATAAAAATATTTCAAGATAAGAACAGTATTTACTGAATGAAAGAAAAACACATGAAACATTTATTATGTTAGTTCTTTTTTTTTTTTTTTTTTTTTTTTTTTTGCATTTTTGGACAAGTCATCTTTAAACAATTTGGCCTTGTCTCATATCTCATTCTCATATCTATGCATTTCTGAATGAGAAGTGAGGTTGTTGGAAGCTCAGGTCCTTGACAAATGAAGTGATGCCCTCCTCTGGGATGGATTTTGCATGCACCAACTACTGGAAGGCTCAGCTGAATAGACAGGCCCTGGGTGGGCTCTGTGTCCAAGTTAAAGGTAACCTATGTCCCTCACACACTGGAGCACTTGATTTTGTCTAAACTTAATTTTGAGCCAAGTAGTCTCTCACAAATGCAAGAAATACAAACAGTACCAGGGGATTTATTTTTCACTAGAAGCTGTGCACTGTCAGCCAAAGAAAGCAAAATCAAGGAAAAGAAAGCTGTATGATGCAACTACAGCTGTCCCAGAATTCTATTTCTCTCATTCCTAGAGAACAATGGAAGGCAGCCTTTTTTTTTATGGATAGGGTGGGGTGGGGGTCAAAGTTCAATCTATCCCTAAAAGTTTTTTTTTTTCATTAGAAAGATATTAACTTATTTTCCTGCCATCACTCAAATAATAAGGTAAATAAATATTTTCCTAATATCAAAAGAGGTCATCCCGGAGATTCACAACTCTTCTGGTATTCTTTCTCTGTATATTCTTCCTGGGAAGCCAAGCATCTGGGAAGAGGCACTGTCAGTCTCTCTGAGTTGGTTTGCTTTCTGTTTCATTGGGATATATACTCACAGATGTTGAATTGTTTGTAATATGTTGCTGGTGCTTTATCAACTTATTCAATGATTTTATTACTTAATACACATGAAGATTTGAACTTAAAATCACTAACAGAGAAGGAGTTGACTCTCCTGTCTGCAGCTTGCTTCTTGTATTGTCCAGGAGTTGGGTGGCAAGTTTTATCAAAGAAAATATGGATGGCTTTCTCTGAAACTCCATATGCACAGCACATATAACACATTAAATAACAGAAATACAACTTTAATGAAGTAAAAGGAAAGAAAGTTATTTTCTACATGCATGTATCACATCACTTTTCTTTTGTACAGAATAAGAACCAATTTCATTCAGAACAATGTATTATTTTCTTCTTAGGATTTCCTGACATCAAGTGCAATTTGAGTCTCATTAACTTTTATTCAGAAATGTTTGTATTTAAAAACAAATACAAAAATATGTATGCTGACTGAGATTCTAGTTTGTACTCAGAAGGTATTTTTCCCAAGAGCAAGCTATTCAGAAACATGTGGATTAAATATTTTCTTTGAATATGCAAGAATTTAAAGAAACGGAGGTTTTAACATTTGGCAAAATTCTTACCAAATTCTTTGAAAGTTCTTTGGTTCAGGTTATTACTGACTTCTTCTATCCCTTTAGGAGACAAGCTGGTGATGGGACAAGGGGAGGAAAATAATAAAAGTAAATTCAGTTATGCATGCAATGGACATGTTGTTAAGTTTCCCATTCTGCTGAAGGTCACATTATGTCTGTCTACATGGACAAAAAGAAAGAATAGTATTCAAACTCTAGTAGCAAGGATATAAACTTGTATCAGTCAAAGAGGTGTCTACAGAGCACAGTATAGCCTTTTAAGCATACATTTTTAGAATGACAAAAATGAAGAATTTCATCTCCATGGAGAACCCATTTGTATGCCTTGTGGGGCTGGCAAATGTACCAAGCCTGCCACTATGAAATAATTGGCAGCAAGGGTGGGAAAAATAAAAACCTCATTTTAATGGTAAATTTAAATCTCTGAAGCCCACATATTGCTTCCTTCTTAGGGGAAATGTAAACAGTGGGAAACTGTGTCTTTGAATGGAAAGTTTCAATGGAGGTGTTGAAAGCAAGCCTGAATGGTGTTGCCCAACAAGCAGGCCTGGCTGTGGGAGGCACCTCAAGGCTGATTGTTAGCTGTTGAGTTTTAAGGGACTACAGGCTGCTTATCAGCCACCATTTGTTCTATCCAAAATGATCCCTCTTTGAGAAAGGTCACTGCTTAAAGTCATATTAAGCCAACCCTTTAAACAACCCAGCTAATGATTTACCACATAATGATTTAAGAAAGCACAGGTGTTCAGATCCCACCCTAGTAAATACTGCTCTGAAAGTTTGCCAAAATATTGTCTAGATAGAGGTAGGTAAATAGAGCCATTGGCTTGCTTTGGGCAAAATCAATAGTGTTAGTGTTTACTCAGAACCCCTGGTAGTGAAAGTAGACTCAGGTGATGAAGTGTTAAAAACTGAGGATCAGTTGATGAAAAGTTGGAGAAAATATTATGTTTTCCATTTGCAGGCTTTCACTTTTCAGAGAACTTTGAAGTTCAACAGCAGCATTTGTTGCTCATAATGCCCTGAATTTGTAACTGCTTAGCTGTCTCACTATATGGTGTTCAGATGACTTACAACAATGTTAGCTTGCCAGCTCTGTTGCCACTCAGCATATGCTCATCTCTATAAACAGTGTGCTCTTACAGAGGGATATGGTATCAGCTTCAGCTAATGAGAATAAAATTAAGAGATTTGCTCATTTCAACCTTCAAATGAAGATCTAATGTTTCTCTTCCTAGTTTTAACTCTTAAACAAATATCTGCTTTCCACCATTTCTTCTTCATCTTGACATCTGATTTGTCATTGTGACATGTGGCTATTTCTGGCTGAGACGATAGTGTAGAGCTGGGTTGGGAACACTGGATCCAGCAAGACCACAGTATTTGTCACAGATGGGTATCTGAAGATCAGTGGGACAATAATCCAAGTGGCTCCTTGATACAAGAGCAGTTTAAACTAGTAAGGACCAGCAGGTGACTGGTGAACCTTCCTGGCTTTTGGATACCTGGGCTTTCACTTGTTTTTACTTTCTCTCTGTGTGTACCTGTTTCTCTATGTGTGTATATGTCTATGTATGTACAAGCATATGGAAGCCAAGAGTCTAGTCTCTTAAATTTCTTCTCACCCTTTCTCCTTCCTTCCATCCTTCCTTCCTTTTTTCTTTCTTTCTTTTTTTTTCTTTTGGAGACAATGTTTTCTCTGCACCTGGAGTTCAACCTTCATGACTAGAATGTCTGGCCAATAAGTTCCAGTAAACCTGCTGTCACTGTCACCTTTGCAGCCCAAGAATTATGGGAGCATACAATTGATTGCTTTTTTTGTATTAAATTAAGTTTATTGTCTATGTGTATGTTCACGTGTGTGTTGGAGAGGTACACCTGCCTTGTTGCACATGTGGAGGTCAGAAGACATATTTCAGGAAGTGGTTCTCCTCTTCCTTCAGCATCCAGGGACTTAATTGAGGTTATTAGGCTTTTACTCAGGCACTTTTACCTACCCAGCTGTCTTACCAGCCCCCAAGCTTGACTTTACATGGGTTCTTAGGATCATACTCATGTCATAATGCTTACACAAGAATTATACACTCCTTGCCTAGCCATCTCCTCTCTTGGAAATTTTATTGTTAATGCTATTCATTGATGATGTAAATTTTAGAGATTAGAAAATTTAAATAAAATTTGAAGTACATCCACAGATGCCACACTTTTAAATAAAGCTACATGCTTCCATTTGAGCAGGAGCTGATAAAGGGGAGAGCTTGAGGGTTCATGGGAAATGGCTTGGTGAGAATACCAGAAACACTTATCTGGAAATGGAGCAGTATCTTCCAGGAGCATGGGGTCTCTAAATTTCAGGAGCAGCTGCTGTTGAGGTTTAACTTTGAACTGTTCATGGAAAAAGTTGCAATCCCAGGAGGCCAGGGGTAGATTATTTGATGCATTTCAGCCCCACTGTCCTACAAAGTGTGCCAAAGTAGCATCACAATATTCTTGCTGGTTAAGATTTAATCTTAACTACTGATGTCATTTGCTTGAACCTCAGAATCTTTTCTAGTTTGTTTCGGGATAGAAATAATGAAAATAAACCTATTTTGTAAATATAAAACCTGACAAAAGTATTATATAATGTTACAAAATAAAAGTATTAATACATAAATAATAGAAGTATTTTAAATAACAGAAGCAATAAATGTATAAATATATTTGATGTATAAATATGTTAGAAAGAATGCACAATTGCACAATGATCTCATTGATGATTCTGTTTTCCATAGATATAACAGGTAATGTATTAAAATAGAGAAAATGGTCTAGTATAGCAGTTTCACATTCAATGTAAGTGGAAGACAGTTCTATTTTCTATAATGTTTAATAAAACTAACTTTATTTTTCATTAAAAATTTTACTTTTTATTTATTTTCCATTACAAAAAAATTGTATTGGGGACTACCAAGATTGCTGAGTGATTAAGAGTTGTACTCAACTTGCATAGGACCCAAGTTTGGTTGCCAGCACTTAGACTGGGTGGCTCACAACCACCTGCAACCTTGGCTCCAGGGCAATCTGAATCCTCTTGCTTCCTTAGGCATTGCACACACCACCATACAAACACATATACACATAGTTTTTAAAAATGGATATTAGAAAGTTTGATGTTTCAAGCAGAAATGATTGTACAGATATCGATAGCTTGATAATGGGACCCTTGAATAGGCAGTGTTTTGTTGGAGCTGCTCTTTGATTTGGTTGCTCATTCAAGGTTATGTCATTTTGTTAACATTATCATCTTAGTATTATTTTGCTGTTTTTGTTTAGAGAAAATACCCCAGTGTGTGTCTAATGGAAAGACATACTCTTCATCCAAATAAGGACATTAAATAAAATATGTCTTTATGCCCCTGGGAGGAGCCTAGGACAATGCCTTAGATTTAGCCAATCAGAGTTGTAGTGGAGGAATTAAACCTTACATATTCCCAATAAGTTGCAAAGTAATAAATCCTTCCACACATTCAGCACTGAGAGTGACCCTGTGAGCCCAGCCATGCTAGGATATGTTTACAGCACAGCTGCTGCCTCTGTAGCTCCCGATGTGTGATCACAGACTTCCAGGCCCAGGCCTGGGCCAGGTTCCCTTTTATCCTTCCTTTTTATTGGCCTGTTTGTTCAAACTGTCAAGTCTCCTCCAATTCTGAAAATTACTTAATGTGTATTCAATGCATCTCTTACTTTCTTAAGTTGCTGGATTTGCTTCTATTGCTTGTAGCAAACCTGATGCACACCTAGGACTCCTGCAAGCATGCGGTGTCTGCTGGTGATCTTATCTATACAAGCAATAATCTTGTCTGCACTTTACTATTACCCCATGTTTGTTGTAAATCATGCTCTTTGCAGTTTACCAGGGAAAGCTTACAAAAGGATCATATCTTCCAATGAATAATCTCAGTAGTTCTTCAGAATCACATAATGTAGATAAGCTTTGTGTGTGTGTGTATGTGTGTGTGTGTGTGCGTGTGTGTGTGTTATAAATCATACTTGTATTTAGGAGAATGTATTTTTAAAACCTTCCAGAAAGATATGTGACTTTGATGGAAACTAGATAGAGATAGCTCAGGAGATAAAGAAACTCACTGGCAAGCTATGACTTGACTTGCACCTCCAAGACCGAGAAGCCAGAAAGAGAGAATGAACTCCTGAAAGTTTTTCTCTGTCCTGTATTAACACACAAAACACAGGTGCATGTATTGGCAAATATGAGCATGGCTATGAATGCAAATGGAATGAATAAATAGAGTAAATAAATTCAACAATGTTATTTTTAAACAGAAGCTAAATGTAATTGAACAGAGCTTACATGAGTACTTGCTGGGAATTTTTAAACATTTTATCTTGAACCATTTTTAAAATATGGTTCATATTGGCAGAAGCTATGACTATAGTGTCTGTGTGGCAGTAGGTGTACATTTCTGTGAATGAGGGTGAACATGCACAGGTACTTTGGGAAGGGTAGTAGAAGTCACAGGTTTATCCCTAGCATGGAATAGACCACCATCATTTCTGAAACAGAGTCTCTCCTTGGGAATAGGAGCTTGTTGGTCATGCTAGGCTAGCTGGTCATAGAGGCCCATAATCCCAGCATGAGGATTGCAACTGCCATCAAGTCTGGGTTGCTATGTGAGTGCTGAATCAAACTCTAGCCTCAGACAACCTAGTATACTCAGTAAGCTATTGATGCTTAATGTTGAAAATTACTGAAAAGTTGATGTTTTTAGGAATTTTATATTTTCACTCTCCTTCTTCTAGATTTCATTTTTCCAGTACTTAGGATGTAAATAAATATTTGGCTTTTGGAAAACAGCTTAAAAATAAAACAATATTAAACCAAAAATATTTAAATAAAATAATTCATGGTTGAGACACATGCCTTTAATTTTCCTCTTTGATTCAGATGCTCCATGCCTTGGTTTAAATCATCTTATGCCTCTGAAAATTATATGGTATTTATGTAGCAAATTACATGATTTGTAAAAATAGATCCAGTCTTTAAAGATTAAGTGAATTAGTATTATTGAAACTCCATTGCAAATTGTTTCTTATTACACCAAGATTTCCCTGGCCTTGGGAGGCCTGGGGAAACTATGCCTTCCACATCTTCTTTTAAAAATATTTTCACTTACAGTCATGAATATAATGGGGATACTGTTATCTTTATTCTTTTTTTTCTGATTAAAAAAGAGCCATATTTTATTTCATTGCCATTTATTCAATGGGATAATTGCTAGCTTTCTTTTGAGATTATCCACTATTGTATTTCCAATACTTTGTGGTTTATTTTCCAGCAACAAGAACTGACATCTGAAGTTTACATCATAAATGGATAATAGAATTCATAAATCAATGATTCTACTTTGATGTCAAATTTATCAACAAAGAAAGTGCTTTATGGCTAAATCTAGGAAAAGAAAATGTTCTTGAGTTTGGTGATTGCCATGAGAAAAGAGAGGCAAAACAGGGGGTGCATTTCAGTACCAATTTTGACCCTGACTCTTTTGTTTTCTTGGAAAATTTATTTTTTTATCCTGAAATGGCTTTAATTGTCTAACTTAAAGGAGAATTGGTATATTAAAAGGATCTTAAATTTCTTGTCTACCCCCCCCCCCCATTCTCTGAATATGACACATACACAGCAGGTGTTTACCAAACTGAAAATTACCTCTCTTTTCCAAGATATATTAATGTTGATGGTATAGAATACATTTAAGAATACAACTCCACACAAGTGGTTCATTAGAAAGCACAGTCAATCAGGATATGGCAAAGCACACCCATGGGGAAGTGATTTGAGAGGAGGGACACCGTACTGGGAAGTGCAAGATAACCTTCTTACTTCCATCTCCCCAGTTGCACAATAGGCTTGGAGTTCTCATAGTACAAACCACAGAGAAAGCCACATTTCACAGCACCTTTTCTATGAACAAGATTTTTAGGATATACAGATTTGGAATTTTATCTAAAAGCAATGACAAAAATTCTGGGTAGTTATAATTAAAATATAGCAAATTAATGAACACAACAATCCCTGTAAAAATAATGGATGGTATAACCTCCATGCTTCTGGATATAGCAAATATAGCACAATTGAGATCTTGATCATTAACTGTAGAAATTATGACCTCTGAGGAAAGGTTTCCCTTAGCTCAAAAGATCTCCACCCTTCTGCAGTGAGTCAGTATTCCTGGGTGGACCATTGACAAATCAAGCTAAAGACATCTGTTAGAAGTAAACGAATAAAAAAATTGGAATTTTCTTGATTATTATGCATCATCATAAGCAATTAAAGAAAAGAAATAAGACAAAAACAAAGAATGTTAAATATAAATTATGAAACCAAAAAAGTGCACTACAGCTTAACTTTTCTGTTAGGAATTCCCAGCCTGAAATTATGTTCACAGTTCCTGCATATGTGGAACATAGAATTTAATCAAAGTAACACATATACATACTTTTAAAAGTCACGTTGCTCTCTAGCACTGAAGGTAAAAGAATCCAGTTTGTCAGTGCACACATTTTATCACACAGCCCAATTCCATCACCATCATTCTCAAACTCAAGTGTTTTAAACTCTTCCCTTGGGGACATCTACACAGTAACTATGTCAGGCACTTCTGAGGAGCAATGTCACAGGTTGGGTACACATGATAAAGCCAGCCACACATGTCATCCATGTTTATTTCTTGCTTCTCTGCTTTCACTATTTTGTTATTCAGCCATGAGCTCATACAACGATTAAATGTGGGATTTCTAGCCATTTAGAATGAATTAAAATACTGCAGGATACATTTGGAGATCTAGTTGTCCAGCATCTCACCCTCTACTGAGATATTTCTGAATCACATTCTGAATGATAACCCAGAGGGTCACTAGGGGTTAATGAGAAGTGACCAACAGTGCCAACAGTCCCGTAGCCAGTAAACTCACTGCTGCCTTGATTTTCCTTGCCCTGACTTTCATTGTTTCATTGCCCTTCCCGGAAACTTTATATTCCTAATCCAAGGCCCAGTGTTGTTTGCAGGGAGCTCCTAAATCACAACTTTTGTAAGTGGAAACTACACATCATCGTATCAAGCTGTTTTGAGGAATGTTCTCACTCAGCAGTCAGATGGTTAATGGCAGTAACATACATAAAAGTGACACCCCTGGTGCTTGAACTACAGATTTCCTTAGACTCACATAGACAGTCATTGGGATGTGGCACAGGGGGAAGAAGGAACTCTAAGCAAGACATGTTTCTATAATAAGTACAGGCTCTAGTTTAACACTCTATCCCACTTTGAAGCTCTAGGAAAACCAAATCCATATAGCTTTAATCAGCAAGAATAGGTAGGCAAGAAATGAATGATAGCATCTCCGTAAGCTCTTTTGTTAGAGAAAATTGTCCTTGTCTTCTAGAGACACTTCTGAATGGAGTTGCAATACAATCTAACAAATCAAATTAATTCAAACAATAATACATGGGAGCCCATGGACACCTGACTGGGGCTACTGGCAGTGGGATCAGTACTTATCCCAGGTATAAACGGGGATTTTAGAGACCATTCCCTGTGGAGGGATACTCACTAAGGCTAGATACAAGTGGGAGGGCCTCGGTCATGCCCCAAATGATGTGACATAGAGGACTCACACTCCCTAAGGAGTGGAAAGTTAGTGGGATGGGGAGATGGTTGGGGTAAATGGGAGGACAGGAGAGAGGGGACACTGGGATTGGTATATAAAATAAGACAGTTTTTAATTTAAATTAAAAAATTAATTTTAAAAATATACCTTAAAAAGAATGGAATGAAGTAGGGACTAGGGCTTCTCAACTGCCTCTAGATTAAGGCAGTTATCCCTCCATGGGGGATGTGTTCGCAAAGTCCTTTTGTGCACCAGGGATACATCCTGGCTCTACTGTTAGAGGTCCCTTACACTGCTCAGTCCTTCTGGCTGAGACCCATATTCAGGTGGGCCTGAGTCAGTCCCATGCTGGCTTCCCAGTTATCAGTCTGGTGGCCCATTAGCTCCTTCTTGTTCAGGTAAGCTGTCTCTATGTGTTTCTGCCACCTGGCCTTTTCCTCTCCATCAGCATCTGGGTTGTACTTCGACTCAGTGTTTAGGTATGGGTGTTTGCTCCTGTTTCCAACAGGCATTAGTTGAGGGCTCCATGGATAAGTTAGTTGTTGATCTCACTCTCCGGGAAGGGCATTTATGGTAGCCTTTCCACGGAAGCTCAAATTGTTATTTGGCAGCAGTCTTGTAGTACTCTAGACCTTTCTTTGTGTTCAATTTTATCTTCAAACCAATATTGGCTCCCTCTTTTATGCTCTCTCTCTGTGTCTCTCTTTCTCTTTTCTGTCTTCTATACCTAACAAGGCTCAATCTTCCTGGTTGCACATGTTTTCCTTTCATCCCACTCGTTTTCTCCTACTTCTCTCTCCATTCGCTGCCCCCCCCCACTTCCCCTGAGCTCTGGGGGACTTGTCCCTTACCAGTTCTGTGTGGGACTTTATATGAATCTCTTAGAATACACCTTGTATCCTAGTTCCTCTGGTGGTGTGAATTATAGGCTGGTGATACTTTGATATAGGTCTAAAATCCATATATGAGTGAGTACATACTGTGTTCCTCTTTTTGTGACTGGGTTACATCATTCAGGATGGTTTCTTCAAGTGCCATCCACTTGCCTGAGAATTTCAAGGTACCATTATTTTTTTCCTGCAGAGTAGTATTCCATTGTATAGATGTGCCACATCTTCATTAACCATTCTTCAATTGAGGGGCTTGTAAGTTGCTTCCAGGTTCTTGCTATTACAAATAGTGCTGCTATGAACATAGTTGAACAGATGTCTTTGTTGCATGGATGTGGATGCTTTGGGTATATGCCTAAGTGGGGGATTGCCGGGTCCTGTGGTAAACTAATTCCCATTTTCCTGAGGAACCACCATACTGATCTCCAAAATGGCTGTACAAGTTTGCACTCCCACCAGCAGTGGAGGAGTGTTCCCATTTCTCCACATCCTCTCCAACTTGAGTTATCATTGGTGTTTGTAATTTTAGCCATTTTGGCAGGAGTAAGATGTTATCTCAAAGTTGTTTTGATTTGCATTTCCCTGATAGCTAAGAATGTTGAGCATTTTCTTAAGTGTCTTTCAGCCTTTTTGATTTCCTCTATTGAGAATTCTTTCTTCAGTTCTGTACCCCATTTTTTAATAGGGGTATTTGTGTTTTGTTGACGAGTTTCTTGCGTTCTTTGTATATTTTGGAGATCAGCCCTTTGTCAGATATAGGATTGGTGAAAATCTTTTCCCAGGCTGTGGGCTGCCGTTTGGTCTTGTCCACTGTGTCCTTTGCCTTACAGAAGCTTCTAAGTTTGAAGAGGTCCCATTTATTAATTGTTTCTCTCAGTGTCTGTGCCCCTGGAGTTATGTTCAGGAAGCAGTCTCCTATACTACATGATCCCAACTGGATGGCATTCCCCTTCATATGGAATTGGGGTGGGGGGATTGGAGGGGTGGGTGGTTATGGTGCATGTGAGAGGCCAGAGAGGGTAAAAGGGTGGCAAGGAGGGAGGGAGGAAGGGAGGGAAGGAGGGAATGAGAGGGAATTGGGATCGAAATGTAAAATAATACATTAAATTAAAAAAAAATGCTTTGGCTCCAAGATTAAGTTCAAAATCAAGTTACTGGGGAAAAGGATTCCTATTTTTGTTTCCACAGAAAATGAAAAGATATGGATTCCTTCCAGACTAATGTGGTTTGATCAAGCCAGACCACCTGAAACAGAGTACCGGGTGATCCTACATTCAAAACAGCTGGACAAAGCAGCCTTAAAGACTACAGCCAGGATTTCTGAATCTTCTTCGAATCCCCCATGAAAGCGCCCCTTACCAGCAGGAAGTAGTTTGGAAAGAACAACGCCCAAATTCCCAAATATTGTCTATAAATGTTTGTTTTCATTTAATTGGACTTGGTTATATAAAACAAATAAATAGTTAAAAATAAAAAAAGAATGGAATGATTCTTTTTATATCCCATAAGTCAGATTCCAAATAATGACACAGAGACTTATTAACTATAAAATTTCAGCCTATATCTTAGACTTATTCCCAACTAGCTCTTTTAACTTAAATTAACCCATTTATATTACATGGCTTTCTATCACATGGTTCTATCACATGGCTTTACCACCTTTCCACCTTCCACCTCCTGTTTCCTCTCCATTTCTCCTGGCATCTCCCAGTATGTCTAGATTCCTTCTCCTCTTTCTTTCCCCAGAAATCCTGCCTATACTTCCTGCCTAGCTATTGACCATTCAGCTATTTATTACACCAATAACAGCAAATATTTTAACACAGAATACAAATAACCCACAACAAGAAGCTAACAAGAAAATTTAAGCCCAACTAATCTTGTTTAGAAAGCTGGTAATAACAATACTTAGTCTTGCATCATTTTAAATTACAAGTTATGTTGTAGAACTTAGGTTTTCATTAAAGTAACTGATGTGACTTAACGCAGATATACTCAAACCTTTGTCAGAAATGCAATGTAAACTAGCACAGATGATTGTAAAGCTACACTTAGATTTTGAAAGGGAAGAGTAATAGCCTTTTTAAAAAAAAAAAAAAAAAAAAAAAAAAAAAGCACTGCATTTGATCCCAAAAGATTAAGAGTAATAAATCCACTTATTTTGGTTTTAAAGTTCTTGTGTGAAATTTCAGAAACATGATTTCATTTTAGTCATTAGAAGAACCATATTTTCTTTTTTCTGGGTACATACAATTGATGCTTGAAATCATACACTACAGTTCCTGTATTTGTGATATTTGCTATTTTATCAACAGATTTCTCAATGAGAATAAATGAGTAACTCTTGAGAGTATTCTAAGTAATAAAATTTTAACAGTCATGAAGGTGAAATTTCCTATTCCATTAAGTTAACACACATTGAGTGAAGAGTGGAGAAACGATATATAATGTGGAGGATATCATTTATTTGAAATGATGCACTAAGTGAAAGGAATGAAAGTATAAGTATAAAAATGTATAATCACAATATAAAACAGCAAGGCTAAGCTCCTGGATTTCTTCCAGGGGTCCTAAGGCCAATTTTTTCATGCTAATGTAGGTACACTTTTTTCCCCACACAGTTTAATCTTATCTATTAAGTGAGTAATTCTACTGAGTCTGTCTTTCATTTGTATTTGTGTACATTAGTGTGTGTGTGTTTGTGTGTGTGTGTGTGTGTGTGTGTGTGTGTGTGTGTGTGTGTACTTTGGGTGTCTTCCTCTATTGCTTGCTATTTTATTGTTCAACACAGAGCCTGTCATTGAAATTTAACTCAGCGGTTAACCAGTGTATGACCAGTGTATGCCCATCATCCTCCAGTGCTAGAAGGTTTTTGACAAGAATGGTTTGCAGAGGCAGTTCTACTCCACATTTTGGGATCTCAGACTTAACTTAAAGAGTAAGACTTCCTGAAAGAAGAGTAAGATCCAATGACGAATTACTTTGTTCTTCATTCTGAATTGCTTAGATATTGTTTGAATTGGTAGAATATTCTACTAAATCTTTCACATTGGTAATCTGGTAGGAAATTCTATAAGAACTGGGGAAAAAACCTTAAATTTAGTGGAAGTGTTGAAAGTCCTATGAGTGTATTGGCTGCACACCAAACACTAGGACAATCATGGAGGAAGACTCTGGGCTGTAGAAGTAAAAGTGAAGTCCTTAGCTGTACAAAATGTACCTATTGTTGGCAAACAACACAAGTAACTCCAAAAAGCTTGTTGACAAAGATTGCATAGGATGGGGCTGGAGAATTGGCTCAGAGGTTAAGAACACTGGCTGTTCTTCCAGAGGTCAAGAGTTCAATTCCCAGCCTGGTGGTAGATGAGATTTGGTGCCTATCCTAGTATGCAGGCAGAACACTGTATAAATAGTAAATAAATAAAAATTGAGGTTATATTTTAAAAAAAGATTGCATAGGATAATCATTGTCATGTGATACCAGGGAAATCGAAAATGGGAAATTTAGTTTTCTGTTTTTGTGTCTCTGTTCCCTTTACATGTTGCATATTGATATAATTCTGATATGAAATTCAGAAACAAATTGAATGTCAATTTATTTATTTGTCATTCACCATTTTTATGAAAAATTCATGAAATTATGATACACTAGTAAAATCTAAGGCAAATTAATTTAAGTTGATTAATTTCTAGGTGTACTCAGTTCAAAATCTATTCACTTAGAACATTCTGTAGTATTTTGCATATTCTTTTATACATTAGGCTCAGTAACTTAATTTATGCAAGTCCAAGTAGGAAACGTGATTGAGGACAAGTGATTTGACTCTGAGGACTAATTTTGGCAATTTCTCTTTTGAATGGTATCATATTTTAGTATATCAAATGTAGGATTCATTAGAAAATTAGTTTTGTTTATTTCTCCATACCGATTTTCATCTTTTCCTTCTGCTTATTTGCACAGATATTGAATATTAATGAGTTAATATAAATACGCAAATGATTGATCTCACATCAGGCTTTCATATCACTCTGTCCTTGTTGACTACAGATTGTGAATACAATTGTGGGTATGTCATCTGGAAATTAGCTTGCACTCTGATCCCCAAAGACTTAGCTCACATTATTCTGGGTAGTTATTTTTCCACATTTCTGAAAAGATCCCAAGGAAGAAACATTGTATCATCATAGTTCGTTCTGGTGCTTTTCTTGTATATATGTAATTAACTTGCTTTATAGATTATCTTGCTATCCCTGTGTGTTTTCCTTGTTAACCTTACATGGACACAGATGTGGAACTCATCCATTTTCTTAATGTCCTTAAAGAAAAGTCCTCTTTCATAAGGTTTGCATGTGTGCATGGCCTTGTGTGTGATAAAGGAGCCAAGATGTTACATTCAACAAACACAATTGTTTGCTAATGGTATTTAATATGAGAATGATTTAACTAAAAGTAGGTAAAGTATCTGGATGACTTTAAATAAAGTAAAGAAATTTTAAGATTAAAGCAAAAATGTATGTAACAAGAAGTCATGAGGCAACTCAAATAATAACTTGGGAAAGATGTGGGTTGCAGGGTTGTTTAAATTTTATTCTAACCTGTTCCTAGTAAAATGAAAGAAACATGTTTATTAAAATACTTATTGGGTGGTGAGACATTTGCTGAATATCTTATTTCAGCTGAGCCAGTGACCGGCCCTTAACTAGCAACCACTGGCATGCACTTTAGGGTAGAGGACACTACATATTTTGAAGATTTCATGAAAATTATGCTAATTGTTTGTTACATATTTGATGATTTACAAGTTAACTTTAAAAAAAGAATTGCAGATCTTTGTAAAAAAAATAATATGTGAAAGAAAGGAGTCAAGGTTGCTATAATCCATGATGCAGATTGTCTTGTGGTTTGCAGTAAATTTGGATGCTTTGGTCAATGGAGCTTTTGCACAATGTCTCTTGTCTTCTTTATTTCAGTTAATATGGACAGGTTCTTAATGGCCATGTGTTCTTTGACTTCCATTATATAACATTCACAAACTTAACAAACAAACAAATAAACAACAACAAAAGACCTATTTTATGAGAATGGCAAGTACCAGAAATCCTATGTCTTAACCAATTCACATTGTCACTGGAAACTGAATTTATTTCCTCTAGAAATTTTCTTCTTGATTCCTTTTAATACTGAGAACAGAACAGTAAGCATCAACAGGGGGATAAACACTCAAGTTGTCTTTCCACTTTTATCATTATTTATTGGCTTAGTACATGAATTACATGGTATTTTAGAACCCATTACCTGAAGATTAGGTTATAAGATTTACATTGATTAAACATTATGAAATGTTTAAAAAATACTTCAAGGTTAGCTGGTCAGTAGAGGTGTACTGCTGCCAGAAATGAATTCTGTAAGTATGAAATTTGTCTGCCAGAGATAATATAGTTAATAGTATCTTGCCAAAATATTTTTAGAATTAAAATTAAGGAATGGTCTTACTGATGTGTGGCTACTTAGGGTGATAAACTTTTCTGTCAAAGTTTCAAAGATCAATTATCATTTACTTACTACTTATGACATGTACTATAAAAGTTTATAGTGTGGCCTATACTTAAATGGGTTAACTTTTAGAAAATTGTAAACATTGTTAAAGTTGTATTATTAATATATATGTACTTATTCAATAACATTGAATGAAGATTGTTTCCTTTAACAAATTCCTCTATAGAAGAGTTTGCATACATGTATGCATACATACAAAATAGATATATGATAATATGGATATATATGTATAATATGAGCATATAGTATAAGTATATATACAAAATGGATATGTAAGATAATATGGACATGTATGTATATGTATACAATAGATATATAAGATAATATATTTACACAGGAAGATTGAGTGATTTATTTTTTCATTAATTTTGCTTAAATTTTGTCTGATAAAATTCAACAGAAGGCAAGGGGTAGGATCTGGAAGTGACTGAAGAACCTGCCTGGGATCAAGACAGAAGCAGGCTGCCCAGCTGTCATCCCTCTGTGATGAGGAGGAAAGGGGCAATGACTGCAAAGCTGAGGACCTGTTTGAGGAGACAGCTGTCTTTGCTGTAGCTACTGTCTCAGTATGGCTCCCTTTCTCTACATTGTGACTTACCAGAAACAGTAAGTTTCACTTTTCTTTTTAAACTACTATCAAGAAAATCAAGAATTCATATGCAGCTGTTATCTGAAAATAAATAAATAAATAAATAAATAAATAAATAAATAAATAAATAAATAAACTCCCTAATTCCGTGAAGGCTTGACCAGAATCAAGTAATTTCAAAAATCCTGTCTGGTTTTCTTGTATGAAATGACTCAGTGTTGGTGGTGACTGGCATGCTTTTGTTCATAAATGATGTCTGAGTCAGGCCCTGAAAGAATGAAAAGCCTTTGCTGTCCTCACAGAGAAGGTGATGTCTCCTGGGCATCCTCAGGGCTAAGCTATTTCGCTTCTGACACTAGTGTTGACTTCTAATTCAAAAGTACAGATTGTATAGACCATGACTCATAGTGCACACAAATGCTAAGACAGTGGCACAAGGAGATCTCATGATTTTTCTCTCAGTCCTTGCCAGTTGCTTATCCCCACCCTCAGCTATGAGATCATTTCACTTTCTCCCTTGGAGGCCATAAGAAAGTGATTGAGTTTCAACAGAAAGTCCATGTCTCCAAAGAGCTCTGAGAGATGTGGGCAAAACTGTTTGTTACTAGTCTATTTATCTTATTGCTATTATTGTTTTTGTTCTATACAACCTTGCCAAGTTGGGGTCTGGGTAAGTTAAGAGGGAAAAGGTGCCCTAGAAGGTAGGATTGGTTCCCAGTCCTTTTATTTGGCAGTAGATGCCATATTAATTGGTTTACAAATAATTTCCACTAGAGAGCTTTAAAAGTCCCCAGACAGCAGACTTGCTTTTCATTTTCTCTTTGTACCCTGACTCACTCTTGTTTTGTAATATTACTTTAGCTATGTAAAGATGTGTTACATTTGTTCACAATGCATTTGTTTAAAGATGAAAAATGTGTTGCCTTATCTGCCTAAGGTACCTGATTGGTCTAATAAAAAGCTAAACAATCAATAGCTATACAGTAGAGTTATAAGCAGGGCTGGTGGACAGATTTAATAAGTAGGAGGAGAAAATGAGGGAGAAAGAATGGAAAACACCAAGGGCTAGTCATCTAGGCAGCCAACAAGCACAGAAGCAGGAGAAGTAGGGCATACAGAACGAAAGAAGGTAAACCCCTCAGGCAGAATATATATGAAGAGAAACAGGTTAAACTACGTTATAAAAGCTAAAAAAAAAAAAAAAAAAAAGAAAAGAAAAAGCTATAAAAAACTAAGTTATATAAAGGACAAGGATAAGATAAGGTTAAGTATCACGGTTAAATAAGGACCAGGATAAACAAATAGACTATCTCACTACAGTTAAGCATTCATAATTAATACTAAATCCTGTGTCATGACTTGGGAACTGGTTGTTGGCCTCCAAGAAAACATTCTACACACTGTTTTGCTCAAGTTCCAGGAAGAGATATTGTTATTCTCACTCAATCTTCCTTTCTGACTCTCAGACCAAAGTAGCTGTGACAGCCATGCTATGAATGAAACCTGGTGGAGACACACACTATAGGACAAATCTGCATGAAATCTAGATTCCATTTGTAGACATCCTAAGCAGACATCAGCATCTAATTAATAGTGTAAAGGAGAGATAAACTCTCAATGGAGTTTTTATAGTTTTTCTAACAATGTCCATGGGATACCACTTTATACCCTCAATAATTTTCCTTGTACTATGAGTTTTAAAACGGGGTGTCTTGTACCCTCCTTCCATCAGGGAGAATCTGGAGAATTTATGACAAATTCATAATGTGCCTCTTTACTCTAGCTGTACATTATAGTTAGCTAGGGAACTTTTAGTGATGTAGTTGCAAAGCAGTGCCCTAGCCTATAAAAATCTGTGGTTACATGAGTTTTCCTTTTAAATTCCCTAGGAGATATCAGAATGTAACCAAATTTGAGAAGGCTGAAGGAACACTGGAGATTCTGCTCTTGTGACATAGGAAGCTAACATCCATCAAAACTCTCTTCAATGCAGTCATAATTTCATCAGAAACTAGTAGATGATTTTTGATGATACTGCGTATGGAAATTTAAATAAAGGGAGTAGACAGGGGCTTTTGCTAAGATTCTCCAATATTTCTCCAGATCCATGACCTCTCTTCACATTATTTAACAGATTATACTAATGATTATAGAGAAATTACAGAAAATATTAATTAAATTAATGAAAATGGAGGCTGTGGCAATAGCTCAGTTGCTAAGGTGCTTACTACACAAGCAGAAGGGACCCACATGAGAAAACCCGGCATGATAGCTCATATTTACAGTCTAAGGTCAGGACATAAGTATTTCAGATTTCTGGGGTTCCCTGACTAGCTAACCTAGAAAATTGCTGAGCTCAAGACTGAGAAGAGACCTCGATTAATGAAACTAGAAAGGCAGGACCAGAGGCATGACACTGGAATTGATCCTCTGCTCTCCACAAATGTGTGCACACACATAAAGTAGTATAAATATTATATAATGCCCCACAAAAATAATTAAAATGGGTGGAAAAGTTACATCATAAGGTAAAAGACTCATCAGTCTTAGAAAAGGTATTGACAGACCTTGTACACAAATGTTTAAACAGGGAACAGTCTCAGTTCCCAGGTGTCGAAGACCAAAAACCTAGATGTAACTTCAAGGTGAATGTGTGCACAAATTCTTTAGATGTCAATTAGCCAAGAAGTCATCTTACAAGACTTCTGGGAAAGAATTATTTCAAATCTGCAATATAATACAACACTTTGTACCAAAGGAAAATGGAAAACAGTTCTCTTCATGTATCCTTTGAAGGAAATGGGGAAATCACTGACATTTGGTTTCCAACCCTGTCCTCCTAAATACTGTTTATCATTATACACAGTCCTTTGTAAGATGACATTTTTATAATGTAAAGTTATGTTAGCTCATGTTATTATGAATTCACATATTTCACTCTTGATATTAGCATGACAGCATGTGTACAGAGAAAACATTAAAACTGCCTAATGAGAATTTGTGCCTCATAGGAAGTAGCTACAGATAAATTCCATATTTTGGGACCATGGTAACCAACACAAGATAAGTATCTTCAGAAATTTCAGAAATTTAGGCAGTCTGTGTGAGAATATTTCAAGATATGATAAAGCAGAAGTATAGCATGCAGATAAGGGATGTGAAGAACACTAACTTCCAATGAAGAAAATAAGCTAGCAAGCCTTGAGATACAGTATCCACAGATTATATTTTGTTATAGTTCTAAGGGGGAAAACATAATGTTAAGTTCCTACTAACATAATATTTAAGCTTTTCATACCAATTCTCATTCATATTTATGGAATGCTTTGATTCTGATGGTATTTTAGATAAAAGGACATATACATAGTATATAATATAGTGCATAACATATACATATATAATACATAAATGACATGTAGCATAGTATATAACATAGCCATAATGTAGTATATTTCCTTAATAATAGTTTTGTGAATTACTTCCTGTCATATAAAGCCATATTGCTTTATTTATTTACTTATTTTATGTGCATTTATGTGAGTTCTCAGATCCCCAGGAACTGAAGTCATTGACAGTTGGAACTCTCACGCAGATGCTGGGCATTGAACCCAGGTCCTGTGGGAGAAGAGCCAGTGCTTTTAACTGCTGAGCCATCTCTCCAACCCCTGACAAATTGCTTTTTGTTAAGTAAGAAAAGTCAGTTAAACTAGTTGTCTCATTGGCAGTGCCGTTTCAGAAATTAATGTGCCTCCCCATGTACCATATGTAATTTCCAGTGTGAGTAAACACCATGAGCCAAACGAGTGAAAACTGATTCCATTTGCCTAGTTTACAATTCAATATCAGCATATAATTGGTAATCTAAAATAGAATTAGAATCTCACTTTTTGTTTGTTTGTTTTATAGGATTGTCCAGCATTATTCAAGAGATAACAATTTGGTATCCTGAGTAATTTCCCTAACTCGTGAATTTCAAAGAAAGGCACCTATAGCTATTTTTAAAAAGAGATCATTGCTGGGGAGTCTGCAGGACACACTACAGATTGTATGTATGTATGTATGTATGTATATATAAAACATTTTGAGGGATGCCCCACATTCCTGTGGGCCTTAGAGGGCAACATAAAAGGCAGCATAGGTCTCCATTTCCAAGCATGGTTATTAAAAAAACATATGAAATAGTTGTTCAAATCCTATAGTTAAATACCATGGTTGAGGGCTGCAGTGCTCTGGCATGTTAAAGAAACATACTTTTTCAATTAAATCCTCTGCATACTCTACTGCTGGCATGAAGGCCATGCAGGTACAAAACCTTCTTTTTATTGTTAGGACATTTGAAGATGTGGTGCTCAGTGTCACTGGAGCTCAAGAGGAATCCTTTTTATCTTTGTGGGGAGAAGCCACAGGCCATGGCCATGCTTGATCCTTGTTTCCCTTGGAAATATGGAAGAGTTTTTCGTCTGTGTTGACCCTCCCTTTCGTTGACTAGACACTGGTTAGATTCTACTTGGTGGCATTTCAGTGGTCTCTGTGAATAAGGGGACAGGTGACTCTTGCAAGTTACAATACATTTTGAGAGATGCCCCACATTCCTGTGGAGGCATTGGAGGGCAACATGGAAAATAGCATACACCTCCAAGTATGGTTATCAAACAAATACCCAAAGGGTTGGTTGCACTAGTCTACTATATATGACTATATAATATTTAGGTAATGCTTTAGTAGAAATGAAACGTAAAAATAAATCATAACTAGTCATGCATTTCTAAGTTAGTACCTACCAGTTTCATCCTTTAACACCCTAAATAATGTTTTCTGATCCACAACTTTCTCAATTTTTACATCTTAACAGCTTACTTTGGTTTTTAATACCATAACACAAAATAACATCTAAATAACATCAACAGATGCAATTTCAAGGCTTTGACCCTTAAGCAGGAATTTAAGACAGCAAACAGCTAATTTCATTACACTTTCATCTGTCAAACAAAACTTATGTCAATCTAGATATAAAGAAGACAATTTCTCTATCCTGTCTTTAGGGCTCTGGGACATAGTTCAGTCATCTGTGCAATTATGCATCATCTTATTAAAAGACTTAAGTTGATCATAATGTTAAGAATTTTTTCTTCTTAACTTTGTCCTTTAATAGTACCCAGGAGGTTATAATCAAGTAGACCCAATGTCTGACTTCTGAAGTTAACTTTGGGGGGTGAAAACCATGTCCAGTTCTTATGCCAAACTGAGAGCCTCCTCTAGGGTGAACATTTTCTAGTGGACCGCATGGCCAATAAATCATAAGTCTTGCTAATGCATGTCACAAAGTCTGCCAACTGTTCTTTGTATATTTTTCTTGCCTGTCTTCCTCCTCTTTTCTTAATTACACTCTTAGTAGGAATTATTATAGTACTAACAGTCAGACTTCTGACTTCTGAATGTTATGTTAGAGATGCTATCTCACAGTACATGCTCCATGGGTACACTATCATTAAATGAGTATCTTAAGTTCTGAACCTTTGCCATCTGTTAAGTTGTATCCTGATCCTACACATCGACCTTCCTCTGAGACACTCTAACTGCTGCCCATCTGCATCTCCACTTTTGCCAGCTGTGGAAGCATTTAGAGTAATTTGTAGCCTGCAAGTGCACTGCAGTGGAGAACCAGGGACTATTTGTTAGATTCTCTAACAAACAGCTAGGTAGAGATGCCATGAGTAGGTAATAAAGATGGTGAACCTCCAAGATGATTGGCTTCTTCTTCATCTTCCTCAACTGAGGCAAAACCCAAGCAGTTTGAAACAAAAGCCTGGAAGGCTTCTCCTCCCAGCTGTGACCCCCAGGCTTGTGAACAGCCTGACTAGTTCAAGGCTGACCAGGATGTATTTACCTACAACTCTGGGTCTATTAACCTTCCTATCTTTGTTCAAACTGACTCTTAGTTCGGGTTTCTATTGCTGCAATGAAATACCATGACCAAAAAAGTTTTGGAGGAAAAGGTTTGATGGGAGATGCCATTATGTATATATGTTTCTCATGTTGGTTAATAATAAAGCACTGTCAGCCAATAGGAAAGGAAGATAGGCGGGACTAGGAGACAAGGAGGAAAGAGGAAGTAGGAAGGAGGAGTCAAGATGGAGAATCTGGAGAGAATAGAACCGCCAGCCACCTTTCGCTGGTAAGACCACGTGGAAATACACAGAAATGGGTTAATAATTAAGGTAGAGCTAGCCGATAAGAAACAAGTAACCAGGCCAACAGCATTGTATCAAATACAGAGTCTCTGTGTATTATTTGGGGCTGGCAAGGCAGCGGGACAAGACTGGCAGCAGGAGGAAAAAACCGTACTAGTTACAAAGGTTTATACTTACTTCAGCTTTGCTAATCACTGAAGGAAGTCAGGACAGGAACTCAAACCTGGCAGTATCACAGAGGCAAAAGCTGATGCAGAGGTTTGGAGGAAGCTGCTTAGCTTGCTTCTGATGCCCTGTTCAACCCACTTTCTTATTGGACCCAGAACCAATGGCCCAGGATGACACCACCCACAATGGGCTAGGCCCTCCCCCATTGATCACTAATGGGAAAATGCCTTACAGTTGGATCTCAAGGAGGCATTTCCACATCTGAGGCTTCTTCCTCTGATGACTCTAGCTTCTGTGTCAAGTTGACACACCAAACCAGCCAGTGCATTGACCAACCCTAAACTGGGGGGGAGAAGAACCCCCTCAAAGACCCTTAAACCCTCTTTTCTTCTAGTAGAAGTAGAGTGTCAGCTTCCAGAGCTCCCTTCTGCCTGCAGAGGGTCTTATTCCCTGGAAACAAAGCTTCTCACCCGTAATAAAAGCTTTCCTTACTGACTTTAAAATATTTTTTGCTAAAGTGACTAAAGTGATGATTAAACAAATAGACTGTATGTATGCGTGAATATATGTATATATGTATACTTTTGTCACATGAGTGATTCTTCAGAAATGTCTAACAGTGAGGACAGACATGAGTTGAATGGGCCTCATCCTTGGTAGCAAATTCAATCATCATCAGAGTTGGGGTTCGAACCACAGACTTCTGCTCCTATGTATTTTCCTGTTTTCCACCATATCCTAAGAGGGTGAGTAAAGGTGGTGATTCATTAAATATCTTGGACTTTGTCCAAATTCTTGGGGCTTGAGATATGACTCAGCAGTTGAGAACACATTTTGCTCCCATAGAAGACATATTTTCAATTCCCATCAGTCACTTAGAGGATTACAATCATCAGTGAGTACTATTCCAGCGAGTCCAGCTCCCTTTTCTGGTACTCTCAAACATCAGAGACACATGCAGAGAACTTACAGGTAGAACACTCAAACACAAATATACAAATAAGTAAATCTTAAATAAAAGATCACAAGCTTGTTGAGGAAGTTAAGTAGCTTATGTGAGGCTAATGTACTATTTAATCTCAAAAACTTGAGCATTTACTCAAAAAATATTTGTATATTAATCAGTTTAAATATGATTTCCCCATATGAGCATTCTTGTCCTTTTCAAAGAAAGTGATAGAGTTTTAAATTACTATTTCCCCCAAGAGGAAGACATAATAAAATATGAGAAAAATGTCAAGACTTGGGTTCTGTATTTGGCAACATATTCCTTTTAGAATTTTATTCATACTTATTATTATGCATGTCTAGTGTTGGGGGGTGGTAGGGGGTGGTAGAACTCAGGTCATTACATGTACTAGACCAATAATCACCACTAATCTACATTTCCATCCCCCAAAACATTGCTTTATGTTGGTATAAAAGAGTTGTTAATTTTTTAATGGTTTTGATTTTACTTTTTAAAAAGATGTCTCACTCCACTGCTTAGGTATAATTCACTATTTTGCCCTAGCTGACAGGGGAGTCATGGTAATCCTCTTCCTTCAGCATCTCCTTGAGCTATGTCCAACTTAATTATCTATTGCTTAGGTTATAATATAGCACTTATGTATGTATTGTATAATAATAAAATTGAAGTCTTTAGGAAATACACACTTTTATATGTTTGCCATTTTCTTGTACAATAATATTCAAAATCATTCTTCTAGAGTTTTTGAAACATTTCTTTTAATATTGTCGACCCAGTCATCATTCTAGATCTGTGGTTCTCAACCTGTGAATCCTGACCCCTTTGGAGATCAAAAGTCCCTTCACAGGGGTTGCATATCAGATAATCTGCATATCAGATATTAAATTCATTACAGTAGCAAACTTACAATTTTTATGCTTGGAGGTCACTGCATGAAGTAGTGTATTAAAGGATCATAGTATTAGGAAGGTTGAGAACCACTACTCTAGATGACCAAAGAACACGAGAACACAATCTTCTCATCTAACTATAAACTCATATCCTTTTCTCCAATATTCGCCATGTGTGCTCCTTTAATCTCTCCAGCTTCCAGTAATGCTGAGCTTTGCATTGAAAAGTCCTCTGTGCGTTATATTTTGATGCTCAATCCCAGTTGGTAGAATTGATTTGAGAGGTAACAGTAGTCTTTTAAGGTAGGGTTTAGAAGGTCAATGGTATTGAGATCTTCTAGATTATCATCTCTAGATGTTAGCAGCTCTGGTCCAGCTACCATGCAACTTACCCCTACAACATACACAGTAGCCACTGACACTCTTTCAAGCCCCCAACACCAGCATTCATAAACATCACCTCCTTTAAGTTATTTCTGTCACTTATTTTGATATGGCAGTGGGAAAGTAACTAATTCAGAAAAGCAGTAGTCCCAGTACTTCTGTAAGACCCTTATCTAGATAGGCCTATGATTGGGATCCTGCAGCCCTTTTTTTGCCTGTGTGTGCTGGGTTTGCTTTATTTAACACAATGCCCTTATCTTTTGGATAAGATCAAGTATAGAATATAAACTACATTGTTTTTATCATTTTATTTACTGATGAGCATGTGGGTTGATTCTATATCATTGCTCTTGTGTATAGTGAGTGTGACAATGAGCATGATTATGATTATGCAGATGTCTTTTCAATATTCTGATTTCATTATGTTGTTAATAGAACACTGTTTATCAGTAGTGGAACTGATGCAGTTCATGCTAATTTTACTTATAGTTTTAAATGATTTTCATCATTATTTCTATAATGGATTCAATAAATTTATCCCCTCCAACAGTGTATAAAAATTATGTTTTTATTACATACATTGAAAGTTTATCTATCAGTATGTCATGTTTGATTGGTATTCTTGAGAGGCTATTTTTTTGAAGTGGAATGGATCTGGGATAGAGGGGACATGGAGAGAGGAATTGGAAGAAGTGAGAGGAAAATGATATAATGGATGAAAGAAGAATTAAAAAAATACATCTCCAAAAGGAAAAAGAAACTTTCACTATCTTTTAGCTTATCAGATACATAGTTCTCAGAAGAAATTCTATAAGATTTATTGGGAAAACTGACTCAGCGCTAGAGATGGACTCCATTTGAGCTTGTAGTGAGACCTTTTATAAAATATAAATAGTACATAGTGATAGATATAGATGATGATACAGATGTTAAGGGAAAATATTTATTTTTTTAATTTGAAAGACAAAATAGTCTTGAGACAAATGCCTTGAGTTTACATAAGAAGGTGGAGTGGGAGCTAGGAGAAAGAGAAGGGGAGGAGAGGAAAGCACGTGGGATTAGGAAGATTCAGGCAGGGGAGGAATAGACGAGAGAAAAAAGAGAGACATACCATAAGTTTGAAGAGAAAACTGACTCTAGAGAAATGTCCAGAGACCTACAAGACTGACCCCAACTAACAATTTGAGCAACAAATAATGAGATTGATGACTAATTCATCCACCATTATAGAGCCCTCATCTAGTAGCTGATGGAATCAGAAGCAGACACTCACAGCTAAACACTGAGTCAAAGTGGAATCAAGATGCAGAGAGGGAGGATAAGACCAGGCTACAGAAACCCACAGAAAAAAACTGACCTGAACAAGGAGGAGCCAATGGGCCCCAAGACTGATAGCTGGGAATCTAGCTTTGGACAAATTCAGACCCCCTGTACATGGGTCTCACTTAGAAGGCCTGGGCAGTCTAAGGGACCACTGACAGTGGAACCAGGATGTATTACTGTTGCACAAATGGACTTTTGGAGCACATTCTCCATGGAGGGATACTCCCTTAACTTAGAGGCAGGAGGGAGGGCCTTGATTGATTTTGTTGACCCCTCCTGGAAGGCACCAACTTCCCTGTGGAGTGCGGGGTGGGGGGGATGGGATAGGAGGGTGTTTGGGGGGCATGGGAGGGAGGGAGGGAGGGAAGGAGAGGGATTGATATATAAAATAAAAAATAAATAAATTATTTTTTTTTAAAAAAGAAGGTCCTATGAATTAAAAGTTCATGTCTTACCTAAAAACTGACATAGAACACTACATATCCTTTTAGGATGAGATTTCCACCACTTGATCAATCTTAAAGAATATGAAAATGGGTGCTCCCTTAACCTAGAGACAGGAGAGAGGACCTGGCCCTACTCCAAATGACTTGGCAGATTTTGATGGTCCATCCTGGAAGTCCTCATCCTGCCTGTGGAGTGGGTGTGGAAAGAGATAGCAGGGGGATCAGGGGATATGGGAGAATGGGAGGGAGAGGGAACTGGGACCAATATGGAAAATAGGAAAAAAAGACATTGAAAAAAATAATATATCATTCTATTTCAATGCTTTTCACCAAACAGAGGATATCTGATCACTTCAGTTTTTAATTTCAAATACAAGATTGTGAGATTCAAGCTAAAAAAATATGAAAAGAAAATAAATGAAGTTAGCATCAAGAAAAGAAAGATACCTACAAGTAGGTGTCTTCTTAAATTAAAATTATTTTGATGCAACCCTGAGTAGAATTTGAGAGAACTATTTTTCTTCTTAGAACACTAAAAATGCTTAATACATTCCTTAAGCTATATATTTGCAAATACAAAATTGGTGTTTAAAGTTCATTGGTCTGGTGAACTACAGGCTCAGAACTCCTAGGAGCCACACTGGTCTTCAGAATGAGCAATCACATTATTCTATTTTTTTCTCACTTGTTTTCACTGGCATGATTATATGCTAGAAAACTAGCTGGAGACTCAAGGAGGAGAACACTATGAAATGTGCCATAGGCACTCTAGATAAGTCAAAATGCCACTTATCTAAGACAAGTGGTGATTACATTGACATAATATAGAAGAATGGGAGTCTGCAGATCAGAGATGCATATATTCACAGATCTGTTCAGAAGAGGCTGAAGATTACAGATGTAGAGAAATACAGATCTGTCCACAACTTGCACTATTATGTGTGAACTCTCAGTCTAGTTCAACAGTAATTCATGAATGCAGCCTCTGTTCATCAGTTTTTCTATTTATAGATCAAGTAAATATACTAAATGACAGCATAGCAACAATATTACTTCCTGGGACTTTGATAAATGAGGATGAATTCAGACATGTAAGACATCTAGTATAGAACTGTGTAAATTGCCATCTTAGACAATGGCGGGTATAGAATTTATTTCTTAGATATCCAAGAACTCAAATTAAGTAGTCTATGAAATTCATACCACCCGCCCGAAAGTACAGTCTTTAACTCTAAAGCATTTTTTCATGTAGCTGTAAGATATGTACATGCATATGTATGTATTATGTGCATATATATCAATCTTTGAGAGCTGGTATTATGGAAAAGATATGCAGCCTGTTAAGTGATTAAATAATATAATAATGTAAATTGGGAGTCAAAATATCACAGATATAATTTCTACCATAAGCTGCTTTCTAACAACTTAACTGATAACTAAAATAACAAAATAATATTTTCTATTTGGCTGCAACTCAATATAAAATAAGTTAATGTTCAATGTATGCAGTCTATTCATGTATTAGCTTTTAATATTTGACTTCATGAAGACAAAATAACATGTGTCCAAGAGAGTAAAAGAAAAATAGTTAAAAATCCAGGAAGGCTAATGCATACTTAACTGAATATTACTGTATATTACTGAATATACTTATCATTTTAAGAATCTATGCATTGTAACTAGAAAAGACAAGTGATATTCCAGCTAAGTACAGGAGTGTAAATGGTCTAAGTGCCACCTACTCTTTCAGAGTAGGTAAGGTATGAGTACATCTATTCATTCATATGTCAAACTGCAATTGTATGACCGTCTCAGCTAAGAAAGGCAGATATCAGTGCTTAAAAGCTAGTTCTTGAGATGACAAAGATTATGGCTTCCTGGGGCACAGAAAATGGATATACATACATACATACAAACATACATGCATACATCAAAAATACATATATATATATGTGTGTGTGTATGTATTCACCTATATATCCTCACTTATGTATGTATTTACATATTTCATAAAAATATATATTTCATGATATATTTCCACAAAAACTCATACAGTAATGTTCTTAAAGAAAAAGAAAACAAAACTTATAATTTTAAGCTTATAATTGTTCAGTAAAAGCTCCTTTATTCCTTTTCTCCATTACCTTTGTATTTTTCCTTCCCTTTCTAACAACCAGCTGTTGTCCCTTTGACCTAATGGATATAATGTAACACAACAGTATACTAGGCTTTTTATGAGTAAGTAACTTCTTTTTCACATCAAAAATATTCTACCTATGATGTAGTCTATGGAAAGATATAAGAAGTCAAATATAGCATTAACATCATTTTGTTTTTAATTCTGAAAAAAATATTGTATTATGTGGCTAAGAGTAGTTGATGAATAGCCACAAAGAGAACAGGCTCTAATACATTTTTCTAATCTCCACATAAAGATGATCATCCACATACCAGGTTCATGATTCCATGAACTGGTATTAAATCTTTTCTCCTCATTTCTTTCAGGTATATATAATGTAGGTGGAGAGATAACTACTTTATATTGCATGAACATGCTATAGGCACTATGAAAAACATTAGAACAAAATGGGTATCAGTTCTTCAGGTAATGTTAGATGCAAAGACAAGAAGAGTCATGAGTGCCACTAGACTTCAGCAGAGCAGTGGGTGCTGAAGCTAATTGGCCTGGGTGTGCAGCAGGCAATTTTGAAGGGAAAGATAGAAAGCCATTATTTTCATCACTTTTGAGGGTAAAACTTTACAATGATCATTGTATGAACAGAAAATAGGACTAAGCCTGATTCTCTGTCCCCTGACAGCCAGGAACTGACACAAATTATGTGAAATTCATAGTTTTAGTTCTTAGGCCACAAACAGTGGTAGAATGTTATAGTGGAATTAGGAAAACAATTCATATTAATTTTGGGCTTGGACACAATACCTTTACTGTAGCACAGAGAGGAAGAATCTAAACAGAAGAAATTGCTTTGCTTTTCTAACTGCATGGGGATTGGTTCTTTAGGATGCTGTCACAGTGAGAATTTGGGGGCCAGAGAAAGTAAGGTAACATAAATAGATAACAAGAAAATCTTAGCAATCTTAAAAGTTGTGATGTGTTAATAGAATTCTAGCCTGTTCAAATGAAAAGTACACCAAAAGATAAAGAATACATTCAAAGGACAGACAAATTACCAAGGAATAGTAAGCCAATCTGTTCTCAACTGTCAAACAAACTGGGAGATGCTAAAGCTCTAGGTATGCAGTAGAAACTCATCAACATGTATACTACAGTATCAAAACTCCAGAATATTGTCTCCAATGGTAGGAAAGAGCTAAATACTGTTTAGAAATGTCCTAAAGTTTGAAATATTATTTTACATGATGAAAATAATTCAAGTTCTATGAAGAATGCCATTGAAATTTTGGTGGGGATAGTATTAAATTTATATAGATGACTCTCAATCATACAGCCATTTCAGAATATTAATCCAGACATTTCTTCACCATGGGAGATCTGTTTACTTTCTGATGTCCTCTTTAATTTATTTCTTCAGCACCTTTAAAGTTTCATAAAGACAGCTTACCTGAACAAGGAGGAGCTAACAGTCCACCAGACTGATAGCTGGGAAGCCAGCATGGGACTGACTCAGGGCCCCTGAATATGGGTCTCAGATAGAAGGACTGAGCAGTCTAAGGGACCTCAGACAGTAGAGCCAGCATGTATCCCTGGTGCACAAAAGGACCTTGCGAACCCATCCCCCATGGAGGGATAACTGCCTTAACCTAGAGATAGGAGAGAAGCCCTAGTCCCTACTTTACATGACCCGTCAGATCTACATGACCCCAACTGGATGGCATTCCCCTACATATGGAATTGGAGTGGGGGGGATGGGAGGGGAGGGTGGTTAGTGTGCATGTGAGAGGGCAGAGAGGGTAAAAGGAGGCAGGGAGGGAGAGGGAACTGGGATCAACATGTAAAATAATAAATTAAATTAAAAAATGCTTTGACTCCAAAATTTAAGTTCAAGGACAAGTTACTGGGGAAAAGGATTTCTATTTTTGTTTCCACAGAATATGAAAAACTGTGGATTCCTTCCAGACTAATGTGGTTTGATCAAGCCAGACCCCCTGAAACAGAGTACCAGGTGATCCTACATTCAAAACAGCTGGACAAGCAGCCTTGCAGACTACAGCCAGGATTTCTACATCTTCTTAGAATCCCTGATGACAGTGTCCCTTACCAGCAGGAAGTAGTTTGGAAAGAATGATGCCCATATTCCCAAATATTGTCTATAAATGTTTGTTTTCATTTAAATGGACTTGGTTATGTATATAAAAATGTTTCATTGTAGTGATTTTCCAGCCTTTGTTCTATTTTCCCCCATGTTGTTCATCAGCATCCTACTTCTTCTTTTGTACCTATTTTCATAAAATTCTCACCCATTGTATGATACCATCACAGTAGTTCTCAAAAAGCTATCTATATGTGTGGGTGTTTGCTCCTGTTTCCAACAGGCATTAGTTGAGGGCTCCATGGATAAGTTAGTTGTTGATCTCACTCAACAGGAAGGACTTTTATGGTAGCCTTTCCATGGAAGCTGAAATTGTTATTTGGCAGCAGTCTTGTAGTTCTCTAGACCTTTTTTGTGTTCAATTTTATCTTCAAACCAATATTGGCCCCTCTTTTATGTTCTCTCTCTCTCTTTCCTGTCTTCTATTCCTAACAAGGCTCAATCTTCCTGGTTGCACATATTTTCCTTTCATCCCCCTCGTTTTCTCCTACTTCTCTCTCCATTCGCTGCCCCCCCCACTTCCCCTGAGCTCTGGGGGACTTGTCCCTTACCAGTTCTGTGAGGGACTTTATATGAATCTCTTAGAATACACCTTGTATCCTAGTTCCTCTGGTGGTGTGAATTATAGGCTGGTGATACTTTGATATATGTCTAAAATCCATATATGAGTGAGTACATACTGTGTCCCTCTTTTTGTGACTGGATTACCTCATTCAGGATGGTTTCTTCAAGTGTCATCCACTTGCCTGCGAATTTCAAGATACCATTATTTTTTTTTCTGCAGAGTAGTATTCCATTGTGTAGATGTGCCACATCTTCATTAACCATTCTTCAACTGAGGGGCATGTAGGTTGCTTCCAGATTCTTGCTATTACAAATAGTGCTGCTATGAACATAGTTGAACACATGTCTTTGTTGCATGGATATGAATTCTTTGGGTATATGCTTAAGAGGGGGATTGCTGGGTCCTGTGGTAAACTAATTCCCCACCTGAAACAGAGTACCAAGAAACTTAAGAGAAATATACAGCATATCATATTAGGTTTATTTTGCTAGCATTTTTATTTTATTGAATATAGACTGTCTTCTCATAGAATATATGCTGTTTAGATTGCCCTCCCTTTTCTTCACCTAGCTACTCCTGATATCTCAGACTTTCCAGAACAACTACCTATATGTATCTCATTAGGAAAGAACAGGCTTCCTAGAGATAACAACCAAACATGACAAAATAAAATATTGTCAGATGAAGCAAAATTATCATATCAAATTTGGACATGGTAACTGAAAAAGAGGAAAAGAATCCCAGGAGCAGTCACAGGAAGCAGAGACCCACTTGTTCTCACAGTCAGGAGTCCCATAAAATACTAAACTAATAGCTAAAATAAATAGGCAAAAGACATGTTATAGACCCCTATATGTGATTGCTCTTTCAGCGTCTTTGGCCTCTTATGTGCCTTGCTTAGTTGATCCAGAAGACCTTGTTCTTCTGTTGTCCTCCATCTCCTCTGGCTTCTATAACCCTCTGTTTCCTCTTCTATGAAGTTCCCTGAGGTCTGAGGGGAAGGATTTGATGGGGACCTCAATTAACTCCCTCTGCATAATGTCTGGCTGTGGGTCTCTGTATCTGTTCCCATCTGCTGTAAGTTGATGACTGGATAAAACACTGATTTATAATTATAGCAGAAAATTCTTTAGGCAACATTTCATTGATTTGCTTTTTTCACATCAGCTGTGTTTGGTTTTACTCTAGGTCTGCAAGTTATCTAGTCTCTGGTTCTTGGATACTCAAGCAGTGCATGGAATGTTCCTTCTTAGGTAGCAAGCTTTAAGTCAAATCAGGCATTGGCTGGTCACTCCCACAAGTTTTGTGCTACCATGTCCCTAGTATATTTTATGAGGAGGACAGATTGTAGGTCACAGGTTATGGCTCAGTTTGCATCCACATTTCTTTTTTGAAAGTCTGCAGAGTACCTTCCTTCAACAAAAACTGGAGCACAGGGTGAGGGCGCAAAGTAGGCACCAGCTCTGCTTCTGCATCCTCAGCAAATTCTCTATGTATAGTCCCTGGGGCCCTATTATAAGTTTGCAGAGAGCAACCCTTTGTCTTAGCAAAAGCCTGGTTTGTTCAGTGAATTCCATGTGGCACCTTTGGACAACTGTGAAGTTCAGAATTGTCCTTTCAAGTTCGGTGGAGAATTGTGTTGCAATTTTGAGGTGGATTTCATTGAATCTATATATTACTTTGGGTAGGATGACCATTTTCACTATGTTAATCATACCAATCCATGATTATGGAAGATCTTTTCATTTTCTGATATCTTCTTCAGTTTCTTTCTTTGAAGTCTTAAAGTTTTCAACATACAAATCTTTCACTTTCTTGGTTGGAGTCACCCCAAGGTATTATATATTATTTCAGTGTTTTATAAAGGTATTGTTTCCCTGACAACTTTCTTAGTCCATTTGTCATTTGTATATAGAAAAGATACTGATTTTATTTTTGATTTAGTTAATCTTGTATCCTGCTACTTTTATGAGGGTATTTATTAGTTGTAGGTGTTCACTGTATGTTTTTAGGAGGGATCGTCTATATATAGTATCATATCATCTGCAAATGATGAAACTCTGACATCTTCCTTTCCAAGTAGTATCCCCTTGATCTTCTTCAGTTGTCTCAGGCTAACCAAATACCTCATTATGTATCCAAGGCTGGATTTATTATTTTAATCCTTCAGCTTAAGCTTTTTACATGTTAGGACTACAGGCAATTCTTAATTTCTGATTTCAAAATTTAATGCCTGGGATTTCAAAGGTTTTGTGGGAGTAATCTTAAATAATTTTAAGAATTCATATAAAGCAAGAGCAGAAGCACAAGGAATTCATCTCTTTCCTTTACCCTGCCCTAGTTTTAGAGAATTTAGGCAAAGAAAAATAAATTCACGCAGTATAATACAGTTGTAAAAAGTTTCTTATTTCGATATATAAATAAACACATGCTTGAAGGAAGAGATTTTTGTCATGATCTCTTTTAGAGGCTTATTTACTTATGTAAATGACATTATCCAAAGTAAAGAAAATTAATTCCAATCAAAACCATAGATATGTGCAATTGTTTGATCCAGACTCTCCAAGTTTCCACTTAAAAGTGTTCTCTGTGAGCCTTTACACAGCATAAATTGATGGCTTTGCTTTCTCAGCCTGTATTCTGTGATATTATCCACTTTTCTGATCTTTCCATTTCATTCCTGCAATTCACTGACTACCTTTGTTACTCTATTTTGACATTTCTTTGTGCTAACATCAGTTAATTTGTTTGAGTCTGCTATCAGGATAGCCAAAAAACAAGCATACGTGTATATTAATTATGTATGTATAATATTATATATTACATGTATTACATATGGTCTAAAATATATGTGATCTAAAATCTATAATCTATTACACATATATATGAAAGGTGTGTATTATATATCAGATAATTATATTATACATATATGTGTATATTATATAGTACATGAAATATATATATGTATATATATATTTGTACACACATACATACACACATATATATATATATATATATATATATATATATAGTAAAGTTCTTAGATGCTTTAAATAAACACAATAGGGAAGCTATGTGTGGCCACCTTAACAGTATAAATTCTTTTTAGACTTGTGAGGAAGATCACATGTTACCACAGAAAGAATGAGGTGAATGATAACCAAGTGTTATATTTTTCAATATGTATAGTAGTATTCAATGAAAATTATGGGTATCAGATAATATATATATATATATATATATATATATATATATATATATCCAGGATTATATAAAGAACATGCACATATCTGAGCTTTATGCATTTTATGCACCCATGAGTGTTTCTTTCTGTAAAAGCATTCTTGTATACATAAACATATAAAACATTTCATTGTAAATGCTCATATGCATATTAACTAGAATATCTAAATGTCAGTGTGTTTGTTGCACACATAAATTTGAAGCTACATACATATATATAAGTAGACATGTGTGTACATGTCTATGCTTTTGAATAATTTGTATGTATGAACTTGAGGAGGAGAAACTGATTTTTATAGAAATGAGAAACCTTAAAATTTAGTTGTAACCCTAACAACCTAAGCAACAGTAGAGAGGCTACCTTAAATGCCCTTCTCTGATAATGAGATTGATGACTACCTTAAATGCCTTCCTAGAACCTACATCCAGTAGTTGATGGAAGCAGAAGCAGACACCCACAGCTAAACACTGAGCCAAACTCCTGGAATCCAGTTTCAGAGAGGGAGGAATAATGAGCAAAGGGGTCAAGACCATGCTGGGGAAATCCACAGAAATAGCTTACCTGAACAAGGGGGAGCTCATGGACTTAAGTCTGATAGCTGGGGAATCAGCATTGGATGGACCCAGACACCCTGAATGTGTGTATTAGTTATGAGTACTGGGCAGTCTATGGGGCCTCTGATAGTAAATCAGTATTTATCCCTAGGATACCAATGGACTTTGGAGCCCATTCTACGTAGAAGGATACTCTCAGGCTAGACAAATGGGGGAGGGCCTAGGCCCTGCTCCAAATGATATAACAGACTTTGAATATCCTCCATGGAAGGCCTCACTCTCTCTGGAAAGCAGAAATAGGATGGTTTAGGGTGTTGTGGAAGGGGGTCAGGGCAGGGGTTGGGGAGAAGGAACTGGGATTGACATGTTAAACAAGCTTGTTTCAAATGTAAATAAAAATATAAAAGATAATAAAAATCAGGTGTAACTATTGATGTATTAATGAGAACTACTAAATCTAGGCAGAATGACTCACTCTGTAATCTTAACACTCTACAGGATGAAGCAAGAGCATGGCTAAGAGTTTAAGAACAAGCTGAGTTACAGCATGAGAATAAGTTTCAACTTGCCCCTCCCACCACCACTTTTTTTTTTCAAAAATCAATAATAACATTTACCAGATTGTAAGGATCACTAGGTAGTTTTTCTTTATTCGTACAATGTTCTCCTTCTTCTTACACTGTTCTTAAGCAAAACAGAAATGCATGAGGCATTTGGAAAGCTTTTGCTGAACTCTGAAGTGTTTGCACCCAGAAATAAAATTTACAAATCATGATCTTCTTTATCTTAGGAAAAGTAAGCATCCAATTCAAGGTTTTCAAAGAGAACTCCACTTAACATGTAAGCAGACAAGGGAACAAATACTGATTTTCACAGTCTAACTCTAGGATTTAATAAGAATTGAATGATTTCCTGAAATCTAAATTTTATGGCATACTTTGTGTGGCTTTGTGTGCTGAACCAATCTTAATTTTGTAATGTTTCCCTGGCATGAGTAGTTAAAGAACATACAAAAATACTGGTGTCTATATAGATTCTGCCAAGTATACAGAAACCCTGAAGAGTTATTCTTGCATTGCAAATGTTCACATATGTAAGCATGATTATAAGTATTTGATTTTAGCTAGGGAGGGAAGCTGAGGTTCAACAACCAAAAATTAAAAGGCCTGTGTATTTAAAAGACATATTTAAATCATTTGGAAACTCAATCATTAATCATTCATCTCTTGATGAATGTTTTGGTAGCAGTCAAGTAGAACATACCTGCTGTGCTGGGGCTTGACACGTGTCTGTCTGGAGGCTGCTGTGACTCCTGTGGAATGCTAATGGCAACAGCAGCTAAGCAGATGTGGCAGGACAGCTTTTCTAGTCCCCACCAACAATGCAATACAGAGTCACAAAGTCCAAATGATATGAAAGAACTTATTAGGCCACCAAGATGCTTTGGAGAACTTGGTTTTTGCAATACTTGTTATTTACTGTTCCTTGGGGACAACCAATCATTACACAGATACAATGTCCTGGCTGCCAATTTTTGTGTGTCACTTGGTATAAATACTGCTTCAAACAGCTATTATTTGGCTAACTTAGGTTTCATAATCTCTAGAAACTTTACTGCCCTGTTTTGTTGCTTTTTCTGGGACAATCTAAAAGCAAGTGTAATAATGAAATATACTTTCATCTTTGGAATTTATTATGATGGTTTGCAGATATGCAGCAGTCCTACAGGAAAAGTCTAAATGCCACATGCTGAACAGGAAAAATACAATAAAGCCATTCAGCTAATAAGAGTAACAACAAATACATACTGTCTGATAATTGCAAACCACAAAAATAAAGACAATTGCTGAATAATTTGTTCTGTTTGAAGTAATATAATAACATGTACATAAGTGGAAAAATTGTGCACAGCATCTGTATACATTGCACCACTTGCATTATTGTAAGTCTTTTTAATAAAACCTCTTAATAGGAAATGGTGCATCAAAACTATATTTTCAAATAAGGGTATCAACACTATAAATCAATTTGAGACTGGGGTTAATAATTCATTTTCTAAAAAATGAGTACAAATAGAATGGAAGTAGTCAAATTATTTCTGCTTGAAGAACAGATGATCTACATTTTAAAGAATCTAAAGGCTCTAAATAGAAAGCTTTTAGACATGCTGAACACTACCAGAAAAATAGTGAGATACAAAACCTAATAACAACCAATAATTTACACTATAAAAAGAAACTTCAGAAAAAATTTCTATTTGCAATAATGCCTAGGAATGAACTTAACAATGAAATTGTTTAAAAAAACCTCAAGAAACCAACCTTTTAAAATACAGAAGAATTAAATTAAAGATACTAGAAAAAAACTGAATAATTTCCTATGTTCATGGGTAAAAGGAGACACTAGGGAAAAAAAAAACAGAATGATTTCCTATGTTCATGGATAAAAGAATTCATACTGTAAACATTACTTATTTTAAAAACCATACTATTTAATGCAATGCTCAGTATAGTTCCAATACCATCCTTCAAAAAGAATAAAAATCCTAAAACTTTATGTAAAAGTGTAAGAAGTCTGTTCATAGTCCAAGAATCCTGAGTAGAAAGAGCAATGGTAGATATACTTCCACATCAGGCTTCCAAATTACACTAAAGGAATGGTGAAAAATAGCCTAACAGTGATGAGACAAAGAGACAAAGGACAAAGGTATGGAACAGAAGACTCAACAGTAAAGCAAAAGCATCCATAGCCTCTTGATGTTTTACAAAGATGCCAAAAGACATGTTGGACAGAAGATAACCTCTTTACAAAGGCCTCTGTAAACTGGATACTTACATGAAGAAGACTGAAGCTAAAGGCTGTAGAGAAGGAACTTGAAAAATGTACTTATGTTATTATAGTTAGTTATAGCAAAAATTGGCGAATAGAATTGCATTCAACTTTAAAAAATAGTGCAATGTGAAAACTAGATTTTGATTCTGCCTTATTCTTCAACCTAACAAAACATGTGTAATGATACAGTGCAAACCCTGAATACTTACACACTCTTGGTAAGAATGTCAGTTACTGTGCCTTCAAAGAAACTAGTTATAGATGTCTTTCAACAATTAACATAAAACTATTTTTGATCCAGCTGCACTTCTTTTTATTTATTTTTATTTTATGCTTATTGGCATTTCATCATGGGCGTCGGGTCCCCTTGAACTGGAGTTACAGACAGTTGTGAGCTTCCATGTGTATGTTGGGAAATGAACTCTGGGACTCTGGAAGAGACATCAGTGCTCTTATCCACTGGTTCATGTCTCCAGCCACCACTAGGCTTTTTTTGGATAGGTATATGAAGGAAACTAAATCAGTATATACTAGACATACCTGCACACCCATGTTTATCATGGTAGTATTCACAGCAATAAGTTATGTGTTCAACCTAGGTATCCATATTCATTATTTACAAAATATTAATTTTCCACTTTGAAAAAAAGGCAATAGTAGTTACATATTCAGAAAGCCCACAATTGTGTGAGAAAATGCAAACACAAGGTGAATAAATGAAAGAGGACTTTTTGTAGCTGAGCTGATATTGGGGTGGATGCCACTATTTAATAGTCCATAGTTATTTTTAAAAGTTCATTGGGTGGCTTTTGGAATCCTATTCATCATAGTGGATTTCCTTGTCCAGCCTATGGGAGGTGCATAGCCTTACCTCAACTTGATACGCCATGCTTTGTTGATACCCATGGGAGGCTTGTCCTTTCTAAACAAAAACAGAGGACCAGTAGATTCCCAGAGATAAGGAGGGGGTAGACGAAGGTGAGAGAGATAGGAGAAAAGGAGGGAGGAGAAACTGTGGTGACGATGTAAAATAAATCAAATAAATAAACATTTTTTTTTAAATTATGAAGATATCACAGTTTGCTGCCTTAACATATCCAGGATGCCCGCTGTAAACAAACATTAGTATACTAAATAAGTCACACCTAATTTGAGGCACAGAAGGTCAGAGGAGTTAATCAAGCTCAGTTAGCTTGTATGTGTGCATGTGTGCATACATGTTCATATGTGTGTGTTCCTAAGTAAAACATTAACACTGAAGTCAAAACGAAGAGGCAAACAAAGGCTATAGCACAGTGGGAGTTTTTACAGGCAAATGTATACATTTCACAAAGGACTACAGATTATCTATTTTTGTTTTTGTTTTTGTTTTTTCTATTTCTTTCCCCCCCTTTTTTCTTTTTGTTTTATTTGGGGGGTGCAGGCATGGAGTGCAGATACTAAGGGATGTGGCAGAATGAATGGGATCAAGACACTTGATGTAAAAGACACATAACATAAAAAAAGAAAGAAAGCAGACAAAGAAAATAGAAAATTCGCACGTTAAACTACTAAGTGGAAAGTGTAAGGCTGTGTAGACCAATGAAGGCCTTTCATTCGTGAAATACATATTAAATCCTATGGTAAAATTATGAATGTTAAACAAAATAGTGATTGTTTCCATTGCCATTTAGAAAGAATAATTTGACTACAGATGGACTAAAAGAGTAAACAGTTACAAATTTTTTTCTGGCATAATATGATATAGTCCTGGAATTGGAAATGCGTGAAAGATAAGGAAGAGTGGTGCAGGTAGGTTTGCAAAAGTACAATGCAAAGACTAATGACTTGCGAGTTCTTTATGAAGAAAGATGATTGATGTCTGGTTTGGGCAATTAATTTATAACACAGAGATGAGAAACACTGAGGAAAAGCTATCTGTTAAGAACAGTTAATATTTTTGGTTTTGTTTTTAATTTTTTATTTAAATTAGAGACAATCTTATATATCAATCCAAGTTTCATCTCCCTCCCATTCTCCCATGCTCCTCACCAACCCTCATCTCATCCCTGTTCTGCTCCATAGAAAGGGTGAGGCCTTCTATGGGAGTGGATGCATACATAGATTCTGTTTTTTTTTTTTTTTTTTCTTCACACTGCTTATTCACACACATGCATTTATTTATACATACAGCTGCCCAGTAGCCACCAACCAATGGCTGTCTCACACTTTAGAAGTAACATTGTAGAAGGTGGCCATTGTCTGGACAAGGTCCTCCCCAGCACCGGTATATCAGGTGACAGAGTCAGAGTTTCAAGCTCTGCCACAACCACCCAGAGGATTATAACAGGGTAACATTACCTCTCTGGATCCTTACTGCCAACCTCCAGATGCACAGTCCCAAAATGATGCCGGTCAGCAACCCACACATAATAGCCACCAGTACCCGGATGTTGCAGGAATAACAGGAATGCATGTTAAAGCAAAACCACTGCACCACTCTTGACCACTTAAGTCAAGAGATTTAACATGAAGAGAGCTCTTCCTTTCAGTGTTCCGTCTGGCAGAGGTTCTCATGCTCGAAGAGTTTCTAAGTTAGTTCAGCTTGCAGAGTGCTCACTCTTCAATGAGGGAGATCAAGTGTCTGGAGTTCTCAGAAAAGGGCAGTAAAGAAGGGGAAGGTTCAGCCTAGAGGGCCAAAGGGTGAATGCATAGATTCTTATGGTTGGAGAAATATCTGGGGAATGATACACATTTGTAAAGGTGTGCATAGTTTTGTCACAGGGACAAAAATGCTGGCATGAACAATTCTAGGAATATTTTGAGTCATAAAGGTTTTGGTCCATTATGAGGACTGAAATGTGATGTGGCTGAATGGTTCCCATTATGGTGTTCAAGAAGCCCAGGAAGAGACGGGACAAGATACAGCAGAAAAAACATAGAGTTGCACATGTCTTTCTGCTAGACTCCAATTACAGGAATCTCCAGGACTTCTCAAAATAGTGACACTAGTTGGGAAGCAAGCTCTGTGGAAAGCGCAGTTACTTATTTTTTTCTCTTTATTTTTTAGGGGTCCACAACCCAGCTCCCAAATAAGTACATAGAGATGCATTCTTACTTTTGAATGTCCAGCCTTAGCTTGGTTTATTTCTAGTCAGCTTTTCTTGACTTAAATTATCCCTTCTCTGTTTTGTCTCTGGCCTTTTCCCTTTCTCTATTCTATATTCCTTTTTTTTTTCCTTCTTACTCTGTGGCTGGGAATGTGACTAATCTCTGGCACCCTCTTCTCCAACACATTTTCTCTTTGCTCCCTCTTCTCTTTTTCTCCTTCTATTTATTCTTTCTGCCTAGCAGTCCTGATTATTCCTCTCCTGCCTAGGTATTGGATGTTCAGCTCTTCATTAGGCCAGGCAACTCTTTTAGACAGGCACAGTAACACAGCTTTACAGAGTTAAACATGTAGAGTCATCCCTCCACAATTCAGAGGAAAGGTAAGCGTCCTGTCTTCTGGTACTCAGTTTATTGCATCAAACAGGGGCTTATATAGGGTTGGGGTAGGGGTAGGAATCTTAGCATGGGGTAGGGCGACACGAAGTGAAAGCTAGCAATTAGCTAGGCAGGGGCAGTCTGAAATCAGGCCTTGCTAAGTCACTCCCATGTGGAGGTTATTGGCCAAAGAAAGGTTGTCAACTTTATCCAGGCTCAAGAAATTCACTAGTCCTCACACCCAGGCCTATTTAAGTCCAACATTAACAAATGCAATATAAAAAAATACAACACATCTTTGCATCTTTAAATAGTTATTTCATATCAGAAATGAATGTAACACATCTTAAGCTAATATTCTACAACATGGAAGTCCCTTCATATTCCATCTATAGCAAGCTGTATTTGAACACAAGGACACCAATGGTGTTTTTCAGAGCATATGCATAAAGTCTGAACATAGGAGAGTTTCTAGAGGAACTTGTAAAAAGTCAGATAATAAAGGGATATGAAGAGGAAAAACTTGGCTTTCCTGATTTACCACATCAACTTATATGAGGTTGCAATTGGTGAATAATATTTTCTGAGACATCATTATCAGTAGCTTTGTAGGAAATAATTTCACTGAAGTGTGAAGAGAAAAGAAGGGAAGCTGTGAATGGAATTGTTCCTCATATTTTAAACATTTAAACAAGAGCTCTGTTTTTCCCTTTGGTCACTGTATAAATTTTTATTAATGTTCCTACAAACACATATGCACATGCACATGTGAGTTCATGCCTGCACAATGGCATGGAACTATTCTTAACAGATTTTGGTTGGCAGGCATTGGATCCTATCCTGATGGGTCTGGCCCAGGAAAAGGACAGTGTCAGCTGGAGGGGAATTCACTAGAATTGAGAAGGAAGCTCTACTGCTACTGCTGTGTGGTTGGCCATAGCATACCTCACGACCAATGGTAAACTTCAGATAATTACAAACACAATGTCTCCAACTCCAGTCAGGGTCATATTTCAGTAAAGTCATGTATGGAAAAAGGAACTCAAGTTTGCCAAGCAAAGAGGCCAAGAGTAATGTCATTATCGTTCCAACTGAGCCGTTGCCAAGAAAGGCAAGCTATAGGGGAACTGGGAAAGTTTGAGGATCTAAAATGTCAGCGCATTATATTGTATCCATGTGGGTGAACCAGGGAGCAAAATTGGATAACATCAAACACAAGGCTAAAGCAATCGAGCAGCAGGAAACCAGCAGACAAATTATGTCTGACAAGAAGAAAAGCTCCATCTGGGTTAGGCATCACCAGCCAGATACTAAAATGTTTAAAAAAAAAAAAAAGACAGAAGTCAGAGAAGAAGCTAAGGGAATGCATATCCTTATCCACTAGCTCTGCTGAGTCCCTAGGGGATGCATGGTGTCAACTGTCAAGCCTTCCAGAGTCCATGGTGCCCTGGTACCTTGTAGGTTTTTACATTAGGTGCTCTAACTGGAAGATTTATCAGAACAAAAAAAGAAAGTTTATGAGGTTACAGCAACTATTTACTAAATTTTTCGTAAGAAGTTTATTTTTTTAAATATGCAAAGTATTCTCAATGTGTAGGAAAATAAGATGAGTTGAAACAATAACATGTTTACCTATTCGAAAAGTAGGAAAAATGTGAAAGCTAGTCTTTGTTTTCAGAGGCATCATCTGCTTCCTGAAGCAAAGAAAATACTCCAGTACATGTCCAATTCTGCAATTCTGCTTGGTTCCATTTATAAGTTGCCACCGATGACATGATCCAAAGCAAAGAGCTGGCAAGCAAGGTTCTACTAGAAAGTTTAAGGTGTGGACCTCAGAGCCAACCACATGTAACATGACCTCAGTGTTAAAATCTGACTCCAGAATCCAAAAAATGTAATAGATTTTACTCCAGGATAGGGAAGGAGTCAAACACATTTTAAATGTAATTACACCACTCCAGGTCAATAATGATGCTGTTCCTGCTTTCAAATCACAGTACTACTTATTACAAAACTATATGTATCCAAAAATGAAGAATGGAGAAAATCAAAATAGAACAAATCATTCTTTTCTGGAGCTGAAAACAATAAGTCCCATCAAAATAATGCATGTTCCACAAGATATACAAAGAGAATGTTCATAAAATGCAAATTACAAATATTCTTAGCAACCAATGATCTTAATTAATGTCTCAAATATTGAAAAGCAATAAAATACATCTATCTGAGTATTTCTATGCGTTGATAAATTAATAAAAATAAAAGGAATAATGAACAGCATGTCAGGTCAGATGTGAGTATTTGGAAATGTTTTGCTCTGCATATTATTGATACTTCTGATTGAGACATGTGATCTAAGATTATTAATCTTTGTAGATAGATACTTGAGGTAAAAAACTATGAATACACATATCTATAATAGAAGAACTCTAATGTTATAAAATTTTGGCTAGGAATATAGACCCATTTGACTTATATTTAGTATCTGTAGTTATTGACTTTTCCTTGAAATATTACATTATCCAAAATAACTCACAATTGGACTAACCTCTCTAAATTAACCTTTAACTCTTATTGGCTGTTCATTAATTATTAAAACCATACACCTGACATTGGAAGGTACTCTTGTCTCTATTCCATTTATATGCACAAGCTTCTGTGGTTCTGGATCTGAGACTGGGCAGCATAGGTACTCTAAATACTAACCAATACTACAAACATTTTGTACTACCAAGCTCTTGATTTTGTTTTTGTAGGTTCAGTCTTTGACTTCAGTATGGGGAGGAGTCCTACACAGCAGTAGATATTTAAAAGATTCTCATTCTCATCAGGTTCAAGTTGATATGGGACTAACCTTGCCAGCATCCCAGCCTTCCATGTTATGCCACTCATTCATCTTACTTTTGTCTTACAGGCATGATGGTTCTTTAACAGCATTTCAACTTTGGAACTATCAGCCTCTATGCGGACATCTAATCTAATTACTGATCCTTTATTCTCATTCTCTCTGTTTCAAATATAACATTTTTGTTTTGGTTATGTTTTTTATTTTTTTAATATTTATTTTTTGTCTTCTAACAATAATCCCCATCATTGATGTCTTCTTAAACCTGTGGTCACTACAAATCAAAACCTAACAGGATTTTGAAAAACAAACATCACATTTTCTGATCAGTTTCAACCTTTATCCTGATTTCTGACCTGTGAAATTCACACTTGTTTTTGTTTTTTTATGCAATCTTGTTTGATCAAAGATTAACTAGTGAGCCCAGTATAAACTCACTCCTGGCCCATGGGCACACCTGCAGCATTACTGCCAGGGGACATCACACCACTGAAACAAGCTCTTCTGCACCAAATAACCTAACTTCACAAGCATTTCCATGAACATGCCATCATTCTTCTGTCTTAGAAAGTAAATAGAAAGTAAAATACTAGAATAAAATTTGCTCTTGATCCCTCTTACTATTTGCTCCCCATGAAAGTAAAATTCTTCAGAGTATGTGTCTAAACATTGACTCTCGTTACTCCAATTTCCTTTGATCTCTCTGCAGTCAAGCTTTTATCATTAACACTCTACTAAAGCCTCTCTTTGGAAAGTGTTCTACAAGTTTTGTGATATTAATGTTTGACTAGAACATTTTGACAGAAGCCATAAACAGGCCAGTTTGCACTTTATTAAGGAAGCTTGATTAGAATCATAAAGATTTTGATGAAGAATATATATTGTTGTTCAATATATATTCTGGTAAGAGCAGATGATGAAAAAATGTTACCAAACCATGATCTACATTTCTTTGTATAAAATTTAAATTAATTTTACAGTGTCTGTACTTTCACTTGATATGCTTCAATTTTTGATTATCTTTTTAAAGAAGACAAAGAAACTGCAATTAAAAGAGTGATGTGAATATTTTTAGAAAAAAAAATCTGAAACTGGTGAGAGTTTTAGGCAAGATTTTTGCTCACTGTTCTCTTTAGCTTGCTTTCTCATTTAGAACTGTAACTACATCTATGATGTCAACTTATTTAAACTCCAGTAAACATCCTTTACTTTCTGTGACTATTTTTTTTAAATTGCTGTATGTATATAGTGTACCTCTGAACCACAAATCATTTAAATAAACTTTATTTGCACCATTTGATAGTATCTTGGCAATAAAACATGACTGCAACAGCAAGCAAACATTTTCAATGTTGATAATAAATTTTACTTTGCCTGCAATTGCTAACTTACTAGTGTTGTTGTTTTGCTGCAGCTCATGCTTATGAAACACAAACACGAGACTCAGCACCCACGTGGAGTTTATTGAGAGAGGGGAGAGAAAGAGGGGGTAGTTGGTGGCCAATGGAAAGCAGGAGAGAGAGAGAGAGAAAGAGAGAGAGAGAGAGAAAGAGAGAGAGAGAGAGAGAGCACAAGCCAGAGAGAGAGGACCGCTTGGTGTGCTTGCTTTAAAAGTGGGGCTTGCACATGCATAACTGAGTCCTCTGGCAGCCAGGTAAAGCTTGAGCCACCAGGTAAGGCTGATGTAATGATGACATGGCCATGAGCATCCTGCCCATTGTTGGGGGCGGTGGTCAGCTGGCTGCTAGTTCCTAACAACTAGAACTAGTGTAATGACTTAACTACTCAAATTTATCTTCCATAAAACCTTTGTGTGTGTGTGTGTGTGTGTGTGTGTGTGTGTGTGTGTGTGTGTGTGTGTGTGTGTGTGTTTCATTTATTCATGTCATTCTGACTACGGACCAAATTAGCTTTTCATCCTCAGCCTCCCTGATACTTCTCAATCTCTCCTTGACTTCAACCTCTACCATCTCTTTATTTTCTCTATTTTTTCTTTTATATTTGAAACAAGCTTGTTTTACATGTCAATCCCAGTTCCCTCTCCCTCCCCTCCTCCCCTGCCCACCCCCAACCACCTATCTCACCCCTACTTTGCTCCCTTGGGAGGGTTGAGGCCTTTCATGGGGAATCTTCAAAGTCTGTCATATCATTTGGAGCAGGGCCCAGGCCCTCCCCCTTGTATCTAGGCTGAGGAGTATCCCTCTATGTGTAATGGGCTTGCAAAATCCATTCTTACACTTGGGATAAATACTGATCCAATAGCAGAGGCCCCATAGATTGCCCAGGCCTCCTAACTGATACCCATGTTCAGGGGTCCTAGATCTGTTCTATGATGGTTTCCCAGCTATCAGTCTTGGGTCCATGAGTTCCCCCTTGTTCAGGTCAGCCTATTCTGTGGGTTTCTCTAGCCTGGTCTTGACCCCTTTGTTTATCACTCCTCCCTGTCTGCAACTGGATTTCAGGAGTTTGGCTCAGTGCTTAACTGTGAGTGTCTGTTTCTGCTTCTATCAGCTACTAGATATAGGCTCTAGGATAGTATTTAAGGTGGTCATCAATCTGATTATAGGGGAAAAGCATTTAATTCCTCATGCTGAGTTTTTGCAATGTTATAGATGCATTTTTACTTTTTTTGCTCTGGTTTCTAAATAATTTTCCAGTCATTAGTTATACCTCTTAGAAGATTAGGCTGAATTCTTATCCTCTTATCCACATATTTCAAAATAAATCTGACAGAAGATCAATATCTAGACTATGTTAAAAGCAACCCAATGAATAGCAAGAATAATCAAAACAAATAGATTCTGTATATGAACAAAACATTTTCACTTGAAGAAATACAAATGGCTGGTAAACAATTTAAGATGTTCATAATCAATAGCCAAAAGGGAACTACAAGTTAAAACTACCTTGAAATTACATCTCACCTTAGTCAAACAACCAGTGTTGTCTAGGGTGCAGGGAAAGAAGAACACTTTTCAGTTTTGATGAGTTAATTAGAGGAAGAGAGTATGAGAAAGTCCTATGAAGACATCTGTTGTAACCAATTGTTAAAATAGAATCTATTTTTCAGGGGGAAAATATGAGGTTGAAGAGAGATAGTCCTGCAAAACTGGGAACACTTGTTCCTAGTAGGCATGGGTTATTAAGCAAAGAACCCAATATCAGCACTGGATATGACCTTGAATTTTGGGGCTTAAAGGTTTCATGAGGCCCCCAAAATAATATTGGTGCTTACTATTTTTCTTGGCTGTTCACCAGAACCATGTAATAAGAAGCTATTGATAAAAGTAGGACTTGTGCATACATGATATGAAGACGTGAAGCTGGATGCGGCTCAGTGGTAGAACACTTGCAGATAATGCACAACTTTGAGTTTTATCCCCAGAACCAACCTAAGGGAAAAATGAATGGGACCATAATCAATCATGGATTGAAAAGGAGCTCAGACACCTGACATTTTATCATTGAACTATTTGCTAATAATGGATTCACAGAGTGGGGGCATCATGGTCTTCATGTTTATACCATTGATGACCCCACCAGGTCCCACTAGATAATTCAATCCAGTGCTTACCAATCTTGCAAGAGGACTGCAAGGGATGGGGGTAAGGAATTGATCCAGATGAGTTCGAGATATAAGAGGTGTGGTTGAAAGACTAATCACATTACATTATAAACATACATTAAATTCTCAAATAGCAAAATTAGTAAAAATGGGAAAGAGCATTTCTTCCAACCTTAATGCCTCTATCTCAGTATAGTGATATATAGTACACTATTATTCCCACTATCCCTAAAACCAATCTATGTACTTCTGCTAATTTGGCATTACCAGCCAGGTCTATGTTGCCATCATGACTTTGCGCAACCAGCACTTATTTAATTTAATCTTCACCATGAAACCCAGGATGATCATTCAAAACATAAGTCAATCTGACTGCTTCTTCAAATTCACCAAGTATATCTGGAAAACAGAACAAAACACCAGGCTTTGCTATAGTTTGGAAGGTCATGCTTGACACCACCCTGTCTATTGAATTCCCATCATACCAGCCATGCTGTTAACCAAGGCTGAGCTCAATTCTTTTGTGTGAGCTTTGACTTAGAGTTTCTTTTTAGAATATTTTTATCTGTGATTGCTTTAGTAGTACTTAACTTCAAATAATTTTTTCCTCAGGGTGGCTTGTCTTATATATAACTTTGTAAGTAAAAGCTCAATCTTTCTGTTTTAAACATGTTTTATTTTCATATATGCAGTGATTAGCCACTGACATCATGATTTATTTTTATTTAGTTTCCACTTTAAGTCTGTATACAATGGACAATCCTAAGTGCCTAATTTCTGGTTCCCTTTTTAATCAATTTACATAAAGCAGAGTCTTGTATTAAGTATGAGCTTACTAAATACTTGTTTAAGGTCACTGCAGACCATACCCAGCCACCCTGCCCTTTTCACTCACACTAAGTTACAGACATCCAGTTCCATTGCTTCCTTTTTATTATTTTCCCCAAGAGAAAATATGATATTGCTTTCTCAGAAGCCTTGTCAATATTCTTTGTTCTACATTGAATGCACACCTTTTCCTAAACATTTGTTTTCAAGATTAAGTATTTTGAATGTTTAGCTAACTATTTCCATAGAAAAATCCAGGAATGATGACCAATATAAAGCCCATTGTTCACTCTTAATTTGTTTAACTTCATGACATTCGTAACTATTTGCTTTTTCAGTTGTTCGATATCTGTAGCCTCTGTAGTATAATAAACATTGTCTCCATGTAAACAGTAATTATATCTGCATTATTCATCAGTGTGAATTGCAATGCGCATATGTGCCAGGGCTGGAATTATGAGATCAGTAACCATTTGTTCAGTAAATGACTATACAAAAGAGTGGACAGGCTAAAGTGCTCATCCAATTAATCATCTGCTGTGCTAGGCAAGACAAGCTTAAATTTGGTGTTTATTACTCTTTTCTTTACTTTTTGAACTCTGTCTATAAATCTACAATCCATATTCTTTCTTCCTTCAACACATTTTATTTATTTATTTAGCATTTTATTTTACATTACCTCTCTTGACACTTGGCTTGCATTCACTTCAAATTTGTAGAGTGGATTTCACTCTTTAAGCTCCATTTAATAGGAATGATGTCATGTAATGAATACACATCCTTGATCTAATGTTACATGTGAGACAAACACTCATCTGAAAAAATTTTATTCTTGTGAGATGACTCTCATGTAATGATACTCACTGTAGAGTCTGATGACCAGTGTTTCATCCCTGTGACCTACATGGGGAAGAAAAGAACTGAATACACAAGTTGAACTGTGACATCCTCCACATGTTCCCTTCTATGCATATGCATCATTTAAATTAATAAACAGCAATAAAATAATGCAATTATCGTTAACAATAAAATTAAGATGTTCTCTTAAATCTTGAGTAATGATAACCTATAGTATTTGTGTATATACAAAAATATCAGTAAAGGACCCTTTAGAAGAGGCATTTTTAAATATTTTCAAAAGATATGTCCCATTTTATAATCTTTTTATATCATATGATAGCTCACACTCGGGTCTGCAATCATCCATATATGCGCACACACACAAGCATAATCTAAGGAAACTTACAAAATATCTCATTTACACAGCCACTTGCTCTCACATGATTACACTACCTTTTCTCATGTCCTTTTAAAATTTACTTATTTGCTTGGACATACTAAAAGTGTTCTGTCAAACACTTCTACTTTATATATCAAGTGTGATGAGGCCATTAATTTAGTTGTGCTGATAGGTTACAGTCTTGTCTACCTTCATATTTAGAGAAAATACTTTTCCATTTGCAGAGTGTCTTCTAGATTGCAAGTTCATCTCTGCTGTCACAGAAAGCAACTGTCTGACCTTCTCACAAACACACACAGTTAGATGCATAAACACTAATGTTTATTGTGGGACAAGAGTCCCAGAGGTCAGCTTTCAATCAAAAGAAGATAGTAATTTCAGATGGAAGCCTGTCAGAAAACTAAGGAAGCAATCTCCCTGATCTTAGAAGGTCTCATTGCATCAGGATAAGTTAGGGAATAAATCATATGGACTTCTGTACAAGGCTTGCCATGGTTTAGGCTTCATTCACCTATAAATAATAGGAAGTTGGCTTACACACTTTAGATAATTCCCCCAAATTGTGGATGACCTTTCACCCAGACACATCCTAACCCAGTATTACTGCCTGTAATTCTCATAGCAATTCAAATACAAGAATCAACACCAGGGTAACACAATATAGCATTGGAAAGCCTGTATTATAATTATAGTTATGTTCTGTACACTATGAGATATTTATGAAAATTAATTCACTAGCCAAATTTAGTTATTCTAAATTATTACTCTTAAATGAATTGCTTAACATCTCTGTGAAGTTCTATTATTTTAGAAAGCCCAACTGTGAGTAGACTATGAGATGCTGTGTTTAAATACAGTCACAGGAAACTTAAGAATCAAGTTCAGTTTAAGACTTTTCCTCTAGATTCAGACCCTCCATATTGCCATTCACAATTCATGTGATATTCAGCCATTTATATTATAGTCTAAATTACAATGTCATGAAAAGATGATCATCAAGATTTATGAATATCACTGGAAAGCAAGTAGAGAAGGCCCAGATTTGTCTGAGTCCTTGCTTCAGCAAATGGAATAAATAAAATGACTTCTTTCTGTTTTAAAACTCATCTCTTACAAACAAGATCTTGCTAGATCAAGTTAAGTCTTCCTCACATACACTAGAAAAATTACATTCCTCCTATGTGGCAGAGAATTTGTGACAGTTAGTCTTTGTTATCAACTTGACTAAATCTGTAATTAACTAAAATCTAAACTGGAGGGCATATCCATGAGGATTTCTGCATAATTATTGGGGAGATATACCCTAATTCAGCTTTTTGAGCTGTGAAGACATACCTTAATCCAGATCTAATATGGGCTAAGCTTTTTGCTGGAAGCCTATATAAGGACATGGAAGAAGGAAGCATTTGCTCTTTCCAGCAAATTAATTCCTTCACTGGCATTAAAACCTGTTTCTTCTGCATTCCAACATACAACGAAGGGCAGCTGAAACTGACTTTCTTGTGGACTATGCAACTATTGGATTCTTGGACTTTCTTATCTTAGCCATTCTTGAATTAGTTGGACTGCAGCCCATGAGTCTAATAAATCCCATGTATATATGTATGCATCTTTTAATCTAGAGAACTCTGATGAATACAGATTTTGGTAGAAGGTGTTCTAGAGCAATGGAAGTATAAGAATAAATCTTTTAAGTATTTGGGATAGCTTTCTCAATTCACCAACACCTTCAGTTATTGAAGACTTCCCAGTTACTAAAGTCTCTCCTAGGAGCTTCAGAGTTTAGAAAGCACATGGTCAGTGAACTATATTATAACCTTGAAGAGATAAATGTATTTATTATGAGTGACAATGGGATTTGGCATCCTTGTAAATGAAACTTTTGATCATTTGAAGAAAAATATGGAAAATATTCATCTTGGTCTGTTGCTCTTAACATCTCTGGATGAATTCACAAAGGATAGGAATGAGCTCCATGATAAAACTAAACAGCTAACATCTCAGAATATGGAAAAGGACAGAAATGAACTTAATGATAAAACTGAACTTTTCCAGGTACTCATGAAATGTCTAAAGGATTCTAAATGTGCCCTGGAAGAAAACCTTTATTTTCCATTATCCACAGAGCTCAAGTTATGAAATAGCAAACCAAAGACCTAATTATAAGTTTGGCTAGATTACATAAAAAATTAAAGTCTCAGCATCAGAGGGTTTTGGCCATCAAAGTGAGAGCATTAATTGGAAAGAATGGATCCTGTAACTTTTGATGGGGATATGTAGGAGGAACTTATTGAAGATGAGAAAACATTGAACCTTCAATGGTTTATTTCAGCTGAAGTAGTAATTCTACCTTCAGAACCCTACGCACACCTCTTGAAATATTTCCTTCACCTTTCACTGAGGAAATCAATCCTTCACTGTCTTCTAAACCAAAAGTGACTTTCTGTGAAGGGAATACCAGGAAAGGCAATACTGATGTCCTTCAAGGCCTATCAAGATTTGTCTCCAGACATATCACCAGACTAGCAGGCTCCAATAGAGCAATAGAAAGTGTAGTGCATGAGTATATATAACACCATACTAAAGAGTTTAGAGGAATTCTCATTGGATATTAGAAAGTCTTAATTTCTTTCTTTATTTCTTCTTTGACCTAGGAATGGTGCAATTGCACATTGTTCAGTTTCCATGAGTTTGCAGGTTTTCTGCTATTTGTGTTGTTGTTGAATTCCAATTTTAAAGCATGGTGGTCTGATAAGGTACAGGGGACTATTCCTATTCTCTTGTATCTGTTGAGTTTTGTTTTGCCACCTAGAATGTGGTCGATTTTAGAGAAGGTTCCATGTGGAGCAGAGAAGAAGGTATATTCTTTTGTGTTTGGATGAAATGTTCTATAGATGTCTGTTAACTCCAGTTGACACAACTACTGTTAGTTCTTTTGTTTCTTTGTTGAGTTTCTGATTGGTGGTCTTGTATAGAATTGAGAGTGGTGTATTGAAGTCTCCCACTATAAGTGTGTGAGGTTTTATATGAGCTTTGAATTTTAGTAGCGTTTCTTTTACGAATGTGGGTGCCATTCTATTAGGGGCATAGATGTTCAGAAATGAGACCTTGTGTTGATGGATTTCCCCTGCGATTAATATGATATGACCGTCTTCATCCCTTTTGATTAATTTTGGTTTGAAGTCTAACTTGTTAGATATTAGGATAGCCACGCCTGCTTGCTTCTTGTTTCCATTTGATTGGAAAATCTTTTCCAAATTTACCCTGAGGTAATGTCTATCTTTGAAGCTTAGATGTGTTTCTTGTATGCAGCAGAAGGATGGATTCTGTCTTCATATTAATTCTGTTAGCCTGTATCTTTTTATAAATGCGTTAAGACCATTAATGTTGAGAGAGAGTAAAAACCATGGATTGTTAATGCTTGTTTGTTTTAGATTTGTTGTTGGCAGTGGTATTGTGAATATATTTGTCCTGCTTTACCCTTGGGTTCTCGTGAAGTGGGATTATCTGTTGCCTATGTATTTGTGAATGTAGTTAACTTCCTTGGGTGGGAGTTTTCATTCCAATATTTTCTATAGGGCTGGATTTGTAGATATGTATTGGGAAATTCTGGTTTTGTCATTAAATATCTTGTTCTCTCCATCTATAGTGATTGAGAGTTTTTCTAGGTATAGAAGCTTGGGCTGGCATCTGTGTTCTCTTAATACTTGTAGAACATCTATCCAGGACCTTCTGGCCTTGAGTGTTTCCATGGAGAAGTCAGGTGTAATTTTTATATGTGTGCCTTTATATGTTACCTGTCCTTTTTCCTTCACTGTTCTTAATATTCTTTCTTTATTCTGTATGCTAGGGGTTTTGATTATTATATGTCAAGGGGTCTTCTTTCTTTGGTCCACACTATTTGGTGTTCAGTATGCTTCTGCACAACATACCTGAAATTATGGGAAACCTTGAAAGCAGTGCTACGAGGGAAGTTCATTGCAGTAAGTGCCCATATGAAGAAAACAAAGAATAGTCACATAAGAGAATTAACAGCTCAACTGAAAGCCTTAGAACAGAGAGAAGCAAACTCACCCCATAGGAGTAGACACCAGAAAATAATCAACTTGAAGGCTGAAATCAACAAAATAGAAACCAGGAAAACAATACAAAAAAATCAATGAAACAAAGAGTTGGTTTTTGAGAAAATCAACAAGATAGACAAACCTTTATCCAAACTAATGAAAAAACAGAGAAAGAACATGCAAATTAACAAAATCAGAAATGAAAAGGGGAACATAACAACAGACATAGAGGAAATTCAGACAATTTTCAAGTCATATTTTGAAAACCTGTATTCCACAAAAATTGAAAATTCAAAGGAAATGGACAAATTTCTGGATAACTATCACTTACCAAAATTAAATCAAGAACAGACAAACAATGTAAATAGACCTACAACCCACAATGAAATAGAAGCAGTCATCGACAGCCTTCCAACCAAAAAAAGTTCAGGGCCAGATGGATTCAGTGCAGATTTCTGCCAGACATTCAAGGAAGAACTAATACCAATACTCCTCAAACTGTTCCACAAAATAGAAAAGAGGGTTCATTGCCAATATCTTTTTATGAGGCCACAATAACCTTGGTACCGAAACCTCACAAAGATACAACTAAGAAAGAAAACTACAGACCAATATCCCTGAAGAATATTGATGCAAAAATACTCAATAAAATACTGGCAAACTGAATTCAAGAATACATCAGAGAAATCACCCACCATGACCAAGTAGGCTTCATGCCTGGAATAGAGGGATGGTTGAACAGATGAAAATCTATCAACGTGATCCACCATAAAACAAACTGAAAAAGGAAACCATATGATTATCTTCCTAGATGCAGAAAAAGTCTTTGACAAAATTTAACATCCTTCCATGATAAAGGCCTTGGATATATCAGTGATAGCAGGAACATACCTAAACATAATAAGAGCAATATATAGCAAACCAAGTGCTAACATCAAACTGAATGGAGAGAAACTTAAGCCAATAACTCTAAAATCACGAACAAGACAAGGCTGCCGTCTTTCTCCATATCTGTTCAATATCATACTGGAAGTTCTAGCTAAAGCTATAAGACAACCAGAGGAGATCAAGGGGATCCAAATTGGAAAAGAAGTCAAACTGTCTCTATTTGCAGATGATATGATAGTTTACATAAGCGACCCAATAAACTCTACCAGGGAACTCCACAGCTGATAAACACGTTCAGCAAACTAACAGGATACAAAATAAACGCAAAAATAATCAGTAGCCCTACTTTTTTCAGATGACAAAGAGACAGAGAAAGAAATCAGAGAAACATCACCCTTTACAATAGCCACAAACAACATAAAGTATCTTGGTGTAATGCTTAACAAACAAGTAAAAGACCTATATAATAAGAACTTTGTGGCTCTAAAGAAAGAAATTAAAGAAGAACCAGAAAGTGGAAAGTTCTCCCATGCTCTTGGATAGGTAAAATACATATAGTAAAAATGGCAATCTTGCCAAAAGCAATCTACAGATTCAATGCAATCCCCATTAAAATCCCACCACAATTCTTCATTGACCTCGAAAGGATAACAATCAACTATATATGGAAAAACAAAAGACCCAGGATAGCCAAACAACCCTATACAATAAAAGAACTATAGGAGGCATCACCATTCCTGACTTTAAGCTCCATTACAGAGCTATAGTTCTGAAAAGAGCATGGTATTTGCACAAAAATTGATAGGTAGACCAATGGAATCAAATTGAAAAATCCTGATATTAACCCACACACCTATGAACACCTGGTTTTTGACAAAACAGCTAAAATTATACAATGGGGTACAGAAAGCATCTTCAACAAATGGTGCTGGCACAATTGGATGAGGGTGTGTAGAAGACTGCAGATAGACCCATGTCTGTCCCCATGCATAAAACTCAAGTCCAAATAGATCAAAGACCTCAACATCAATCCAGCCACTTTGAACATCTTATCAGAGAAAGTAGGAGTTACCCTTGAACAAATTAGTATTGGAGACCGCTTACTGAACATAACTCCAGGGTCACAGACACTGAGAGCAACAACTAATAAATGGGACCTCTTCAAACTCAGAAGATTCTGTAAGGCAAAGGACACAGTGGACAAGACCAAACGACAGCCCACAGACTGGGAAAAGATTTTCACCAATCCTATATCCGACAAAGGGCTGATCTCCAAAATACACAAAGATCTCAAGAAACTAGTCAACAAATCACCAAGTAACCCTATGAAAAAAATGGGGTACAGAACTGAAGAAAAGTTCTCAATAGAGGAAATAAAAAAGGCTGAAAGACACTTAAGAAAATGCTCAACATCCTTAGCTATCGGGGAAATGCAAATCAAAGCAACTTTAAGGTAACATCTTACTCCTGCCAAAATGGCTAAAATTAGAAACACCAATGAAGACTCATGCTGGAGAGGATGTGGAGAAAGGGGAACACTCCTCCACTGCTGGTGGGAGTGCAAACTTGTACAGCCATTTTGGAGATCAGTATGGCGGTTCCTCAGGAAAATGGGAATTAGTTTATCACAGGACCCGGCAATCCCCCTCTTAGGCATATACCCAAATGATCCACATCCATGCAACAAAGGCATCTGTTCAACTCTTTTCAAAGCAGCACTATTTGTAGAAGCAAGAACCTGGAAGCAACCTAGGTGACCCTCAATTAAAGAATGGATAATGAAGATGTGGCACATCTGCAAAATTGTAGACTACTCTGCAGGAAAAAAAAATGGCGTCTTGAAATTCGCAGGCAAGTTAATGGCACTTGAAGAAACCATCCTGAATGAGGTAACCCAGTTACAAAAAGACGAGAAGTGAACTCACCCCATAGGAGTAGATACCAGGAAATAATCAACTTGAGGGCTGAAATCAACAAAATAGAAACTAGGGAAATAATACAAAAAAAAAAAAAAAAAAAATCAATGCAAGGAAAAGTTGGTTTTTTGAGAAAATCAACAAGATAGACAAACCTTTATCTAGATTAACGAAAAAACAGAGAGAGAACATGCAAATTAACAAAATCAGAAATGAAAAGTGGAACATAACAATGGACAAAGAGGAAATACAGACAATTTTCAAGTCATACTTTGAAAATCTGTATTCCACAAAAATTGAAAATTCAAAGGAAATTGACAAATTTATGGATAACTATCACTTACCAAAATTAAATCAACAACAGACAAACAACTTAAATAGACATATAAAATGCAATGAAATAGAAGCAGTCATCGAAAGCCTTCCAACCAAAAAAAAGTACAGGGCCAGATGGATTCAATGCAGAATTCTACCAGACATTCAAGGAAGAATTAATACCACTACTACTCAAACTGTTCCACAAGATAGAAACAGAAGGTTCATTGCCAAACTAATTTTATGGGGCCACAATTACCTTGGTACCCAAGCCTCACAAAGACACAACTAAGAAAGAATACTACAGACCTGATGAATATCGATGCAAAAATACTCAATAAAATATTTGCAAACCGAATTCAAGAATACATCAGGGAAATCATCTACCATGACCAAGTAGGCTTCATACCTGGAATGCAGGGATGGTTTAACACATGAAAATCTATCAATGTGATCCACCATATAAACAAACAGAAAAAGAAAAACCATATGATTATCTCCCTAGATGCAGAAAAAACCTTCGACAAAATTCAACACCGTTTCATGATAAAGGTCTTGGAGAGGTCAGGGATAACAGGAACATACATAAACATAATAAGTGCAAAATACAGCAAACCAACTGCCAACATCAAACTGAACAGAGAGAAATTTAAGCCAATTCCTCTAAAATCAGGAAGAAGACATGGCTGCCCTCTCTCTCCATATCTCTTCAATATCGTACTAGAAGTTCTAGCTACTGCTATAAGACAACAAAAGGAGATCAAGGGGATCCAAATTGGAAAGGAAGAAGTCAAACTGTCTCTAATTGCAGATGATATGATAGTTTACATAACTGACCCAATAAATTCTACCAGGGAACTCTGACAGCTGATAAACACCTTCAGCAAACTAGCAGGATACAACATAAACTCAAAAATAATCAGTAGCCCTACTTCTTTCAGACGATAAAGAGACAGAGAAAGAAATAAGAGAAACATCACTCTTTACAATAGCCACAAGCAACATAAAGTATCTTGGTGTAACACTTACCAAACAAGTAAAAGACCTATATAATAAGAACATTGTGGCTCTAAAGAAAGAAATTAAAGAAGATACCAGAAAATGAAAAGATCTCCCATGCCCTTGGATAGGTAGGATAAACATAGTAATCTTGCCAAAAGCAATCTACAGATTCAATGCAATCCCCATTAAAATCGTACCACAATTCTTCACCGACCTTGAAAGGAAAATAATCAACTTTATATGGAAAAAAAAAAAAAGACTCAGGATAGCCAAAACAACCCTATACAATAAAAGAACTTCAGGAGGCATCACCATTCCTGACTTTAACTTCTACTACAGAGCTATAGATCTGAAAACAGCCTGGTTATGGTATAAAAATAGACAGGGAGACCAATGGAATCAAATTGAAAATCCTGATATTAACCCACACACCTATGAACACCTGATTTTCAAAAAAACAGCTAAAATTATACAACGGGGCGAGGACAGCATCTTCAACAAATGGTGCTTGCACAATTAGATGAGGGTGTTTAGAAGACTGCAGATAGACCCATGTCTGTCACCATGCACAATACTCAAGTCCAAATGGATCAAAGACCTCAACATCAATCCAGCCACATTGGATGTCTTAGAAGAGAAAGTAGGAGGTACCCTTGAACAAATTGTTATAGGAGACTGCTTCCCGAACATAACTCCAGGGGCACAGACACTGAGAGAAACAATTAATAAATGGGACCTGTTCAAACTCAGAAGATTCTGTAAGGCAAAGGACACAGTGGACAAGACCAAACAACAGCCCACAGACAGGGAAAAGATTTTCACCAATCCTATATCCAAAAAGGGCTGATCTCCAAAATATACAAAGAACTCAAGAAACTAGTCAACAAAACACCAAATAACCCTATTAAAAAATGGGGTACAGAACTGAAGAAAGAATTCTCAATAGAGAAAATCAAAAAGGCTGAAAGACACTTAAGAAAATGCTTCACATTCTTAGCTATCATGGAAATGCAAATCAAAACAACTTTGATATACCATCTTACTCCTGCCAGAATGGCTAAAATTAGAAACACCAATGATGACTCATATTGGAGAGGATGTGGAGAAAGTGGAACACTCCTCCACTGCTGGTGAGAGTGCAAACTCATACAGCCATTTTGGAGATCAGTATGGCGGTTCCTCAGGAAAATGGGAATTAGTTTATCACAGGACCCGGCAATCCCCCTCTTAGGCATATACCCAAATGATCCACATCCATGCAACAAAGGCATCTGTTCAACTCTTTTCATAGCAGCACTATTTGTAGAAGCAAGAACCTGGAAGCAACCTAGGTGACCCTCAATTAAAGAATGGATAATGAAGATGTGGCACATCTGCAAAATTGTAGACTACTCTGCAGGAAAAAAAAATGGCGTCTTGAAATTCGCAGGCAAGTTAATGGCACTTGAAGAAACCATCCTGAATGAGGTAACCCAGTCACAAAAAGAGGAACACATTATGTACTCACTCATATATGGATTTTAGACCTAGAGCAAAGGATCACCAGCCTATAATTCACACCACCAGAGGAACTAAGATACAAGGTGTATTCTAAGAGATTTATATAAAGTCCCTCACAGAACCAGGAAGGGACAAGTCCCCCCAGAGCTCAGGGGAAATGGGGAGGCAGTGAATGGAGAGAGAAGTAGGAGAAAGCAAGGGGGAGGAGAGGAAAACTCTTGCGACTAGGAAGATTGAGACTGGTTAGGAATAGAAGACAGGAGAGAGACAGAGAGAGAGGGAGAGAGAGAGAGAGAGAACATAAAAGAGGGAACCAATATTGGTTTGAAGTTAAAATTGAATCCAAAGAAAGATCTAGAGAACTACAAGTCTGCCGCCAACTAACAATTTGAGCACCCATGGAAAAGCTACTGTAAATGCCCTTCCCAGATAGTGAGATCAACAACTAAATTATCCATGGAGCCCTCATCCAATACCTGTTGGAAACAGGAGCAAACACCCATACATAAACACTGAGGCAAACTGGAACCCAGATGCAGACAGAGAGGACAAGACCAGGCAGCAGAAACACATAGAGACAGCTTACCTGAACAAGGAAGAGCTAATGGGCCACTAGACTGATAGCTGGGAAGCCAGAATGGGACTGACTCAGGCCCCCCTGAATATGGGTGTCATCCAGAAGGACTGAGCAGTCTAAGGGACCTCAGACAGTGGAGCCAGGACGTATCCCTGGTGCACAAAAGGACCTTGCAAAAACATCTCCCATGGGGGGATAACTGCCTTAACCTAGAGACAGGAGAGAAGCCCTAGTCCCTACTTCACATGACCTGTCAGATCTACATGACCCCAACTGGATGGCCTTCCCCTACATATGGAATTGGGGTGGGGGGATGGGTGGGAGGGTGGTTAGGGTGCATGTGAGAGGGCGGTGTGGGTAAAAGTGAAGGAGGGAGGAAAAGAGGGAGGGAGTGTGTGAGAGTGAATTGGGATCGACATGTAAAATAATAAATTAAATAAATAACAATTAAAAAAAGAGTTTAGAGGCAGAGGCTGGAGGATCTCTGTGAGCTCTAGACCAGCCTGGTCTACAGAGCAAGAGAGTACCAGGTACACACAGCTACACAGAGAAACCCTTTCTTAAAACACCAAAATCAAACCAAACCAAAACAAAAAAGCTCAACCAACCAACAAATCAACCAACCAAACAAACAAAAAAACAAAACAAACAAAAATTAAAAAAAATAGGGAAAAAATAGAGGTGGACAAGAAAAGAGATACCATAATAGTTAATGTGTTAAGAGCCATTGACATTTGAAGATCATCAGAAGTGAAGATAAAAGATCTCAAAGATTGTACTTGCTTCCACTTCTCATTCAGAGAACTCGGTGCATGTAGAGAGCCACAGGTGCCATTCCGGAAGATGGCACCGGTTTCCTGTCCATAAGCCAGCAAGGCGCGAATGTGTGATCCACTTCATGGGGTGACCGTTACGACCGTTGCAGGCTGCAACTGTCAGCAATGGACACAGCTCCTCTGCAACTGTCAGTAACAGACACAGCTCCTCTATATAAGCAGAGCCCTTTTTCCTCCTCGGGGTCTTCCCTCAACCTGCTGTAATGAGCCTCGCAATAAACATAGCTAGCAGAAGAATCCTGTTGTTGAGGTCGTTCTTGCAGGCAAGGTGATAGCGCTGGACAAGTGGTGCTGAAACCCAGGAACCTGACATCAGCGGCACAAGGGGGACCCTTCAGTCAGCTGGAGAGGATTCAGAACTGTGGCAGACAGGTAACAAAATAAGGTAAATTCTGATAGACATGCTATCAGGAAAGCATGTCAGAAGCAGAACGTGACTAAAAGTTGGGTGCACGCAAAAAGAAAAAGGCTAGCAAAGAGAAAGTGAAAGAGCCCCGACAGACTGATCAAAAAAATAAAAATAAAAAAATAAAAAAAATAAAATAGAAAAGAAACAGAATAATAAAAAAGCCACAGATGGAGAGAATGTGGATACTGTACGGTATTATATTGTCTTTGTATTGTTTGACTGCTGAGGAAACAACTGTTAAAGGAAATGTTGCTGGATTAATTCCATTTATATATTTTAAAAATGTTTTGACTCCAAAATTTAAGTTCAAGGACAAGTTACTGGGGAAAAGGATTTCTATTTTTGTTTCCACAGAAAATAAAAAGCTGTGAATTCCTTCCAAACTAATGTGGTTTGAGAAAGCCAGACCCCCTGAAATAACTACTGTTTTTGCAATAGCGCAGGTGAAAGCTCTTAATCGCCACATGGTGAAACCATTTTGAAGAGTAATGCCACCTGGATTAGAGGTTGATGTCCTAGAGCCCGGGAGAGGGGTAACTCCACTATTTCCCAGCAACCCAGGTGGGCTCCTTATTGTAATCAAAACCCAGCTCAACATGGAGCCTCTAATCCTTTTGTGTTTGTGATTAAGCAATAGCACCTTTGCAAACTCTAGTCAGAGAATGCTATATTGGACACCTCAAGTATGCTTCTATTCTTTATGTTGGGATGGAGGAAAATTTCCTTTGGCCCTTGTGACCAGAATGCCCAGGTACGTTCCCGTTCCCTTAGAGAGCCAAGCACCATGACCCTCTTTAGACAAAGGAGAGATTTTGGAATCACTGCTGTTATCGTGGTTGCCATTACAGCTGGAGTAGTGGAAGCCACCAAGGATGCCATTGCCATGCATTCCACTGTAAACTGCAGCTGCTTTAAATAACCTGTCAGCGAAAGTAGCCACTGCTTAATTAAAAGGTGGTATTATGGTCTTAAATCAAGGAATTGATCTAGTTCAGGAACAGATTGACACTTTGTGGCAGCACAAATAGGATGGGAATGGAAGATGACAGGGCTATGTGTGACCTCTGTGCCATATCAAAAGTCAAAAGCATGCCTCAATATGGGGCAATATTTGGAATGGAAAGCCATATGGCATGATCTTAGCCAATCACAGGCCTCCATTGATTCATGATTAAAAGGAGGATTGATGGTAGTCAGAGAATTGATTTGGTGCAGGACCAAATTGACACACTCTGGTAGCTAGCCCAACTGGGCTGTCAATGGAAATATTCCAATTTATGTGTCACCAGTGTACAATATGAAAATTATACAAGAGCTGCAAACCTTTCTAAACAACTTTTTCAGTATCTTTTAGGTGAATGGACAGGAGAATTTGATAGCCTGATGGACCAACTTTGAATGGCCATCGTCCATGTGAATTCCACCCGTGTGTATGCCTCTCTATCAGAAGGATCGTTCTCCTGGATCTCCACTGCTTTTTCCCACTTTAAGGAGTGGGCAGATGTAATGGGGTTTGGCCTGCTTTTATGTGGTGGGGTGGTGCTCCTTCTCTGGTTGGTGTGTAAGCTACGTGCTCAACAGACACATGACAAAATGGTTATCGCCCAAGCCCTAGCTGCTATGGAGATAGGCTCCTCTCCCACTGTATGGCTAAGCATGTTTAAAAATGGACATTAATTGTCCAATAGGACAGCCCTTGCATCCTGAGTCTTCTATGACATTGCACCAGGTTAGGGTGTCCATTTTTTACCAGAAACAGCCCTAATGCTCTGCGGGGTTTTTCCCATTGCACGCAGACAGGTGCTTCTTTAGTTTAGCCTACTGTAATAAATTCTTCACGCTCAGGTTGTTTGGCTTAGCACTGCACTCCGTGTTGACTCTGGCCATGAGCAGCTCTGAGAAGGGCAAGTCTGGTTGCATGTGGGTTGGTGTCCAAGGCCCCACCTCCAGGGAAAAGATGCTGGATGGGTATGGCACTGACTTGGCTGACTACCAGGATTCAGGGTCATTACAATGTCCATCTCATTACTGGAGATCAGACCACTACCCTTGCCTGTTGTGTTTATAAAACAAAAAAGGGGGAGATGTAGAGAGCACCGGTGCCATTCCCGAAGATGGCACCGGTTTCCTGTCCATAAGCCAGCAAGGCGCAGATGTGCGATCCACATCATGGGGTGACCATTACGACCGTTGCAGGCTGCAACTGTCAGCAACGGACACAGCTCCTCTATATAAGCAGAGCCTTTTTTCCTCCTCGGGGTCTTCCCTCAACTTGCTGTAATGAGCCGCGCAATAAACATAGCTGCAGAAGAATCATGTTGTTGAGCCTTGTTCTTGCAGGCAAGGCGATAGCGCTCGACATGTGCATACAAAATCGGCTTGCTGTCTGTTCAGATTCCATTTCGACTTCTGCAGACAACTTTTCCCCTGATCTGAGGGTCCTGGCTGGGACACATTAAGCTCATTCTTGCAGGGGCTCTTAGGATTGCTGACAAGGTAGAGTCAGGGAGGACATCTGTAGTGGTGCACTGCAGTGATGGCTGGGACCGCATAGCTCAACTCACTTCCCTGGCCATGCTCATGCTGGACAGATACTATGAAGTCCTCATGGATTAAGAGTGGCTAAGTTTTGGACATCGATTCCAACTAAGAGTTGGCCATGGGGATAAGAACCATGCAGATGCAGACAGATCACCTGTGTTTCTTCAGTTTATTGACTGTGTCTGACAGATGACAAGATAGTTCCCTACTGCATTTGAGTTCAATGAATATTTCCTCATTACCATCCTGGACCACTTATACAGCTGTTTATTTGGAACGTTCCTCTGTAACAGGGAATAGTATAGGGGCAAAGAGAATCTTCCTAAGAGGACAGTGTCATTGTGGTCCTACATGAACAGCCAGCTGGAAGATTTCACTAATCCACTCTATGGAAGCTATTCCAATCATGTCTTTTACCCAGCAGCCAGTATGCGACATCTTGAATGCTGGGTAGGATATTACATAAGGTGGAACCCCCGGATGAAACCATTGGAACCCATCCACGACAGATACAAAGAACTTCTTGCCAAAAGAGCAGAGCTTCAGAGAAAAGTATAGGAACTTCAGAGAGAAATTTCCAACCGCTCAACCTCCTCTTCAGAGAGAGGCAGCTCTCTTGCACAATGTGTGACTCCTGTTCAAACTGTTTTATGAAAGGACTGTTAGGTCAGGGGCCTCGCTGCCAGGAACTCAACATTACAGCACCTTACGGGAAGAAAGCCTTCCGTGTTTTAAATCCATCTATGGGAGAAACCCTCTATTTATTTCAAGTCTCTCTTAGATGAGTTTAGGGACGTCTGGTGCAGGTGACAATGGATTCATTTCATTTGTATTTAAAGAATGACACTAATCTTAAGTCACCCAAATACTAAAAAAAAAAAAAAATTATCAAAGGAAAAATGAACTTAGTGAATCTGCTAATTCATTCAAGCAGAAGTACAGGAAATATGTGTGAGAATGGCATTTCAGGGTGCTGAAAATAAAACTGGTTCAGGCTGAGTTTATTAGTGTAGCTGTACTGTGTGAAGAGTCTTCATTCAATAAGGAAACTTGAGCAGTTGAAAACAAAAGATATCAAAAATTTGTTTGACTAGTTGGCTTAAGCATTTGTCAAAAAATGGCCTACTGAAAAGGAGTTAGAAATGCCTGATATCCTTTGGCTTCATAAGGTCTTTATAAATAAGGCGTCATAAATCCCTTGGATTTATACGATCTCTTAGTTTTCTTTTGAAAAATTTGGAGAACAAAGTAGCGTAACTTACCAGAAATGCATAAGGGAGGTACATGCCAACAGGAAGTGTTGGAAGGTGAAGCTTTAAAATCTTTAAGAAGGGTGTTCATTATATTGCTAAGAATCTTTTAGCCACAGAACAGAAATACAGAGAACTTTTAAGAAAATAGTCTTCAGAAGTGATACATTTGTTTATGAACATTAATTTTAAGAAGGAAAAGCCATGGCAGAATAGATAATTTATAGCTTGTAGTTAATGTGAAATACACTTAACCCAATTATGATAAAACCTCAAAAACTATGACTGCAATGCATGAATACAATCGTTTATTAAAGAATTAGTCTCAGAGACACAGACTTATACTGCACAGAGTGGACCAAGATGTAAGTGGCCCCCACACACACACTAGCTGAACAGTCAAATCTCTAGGCCCTAGGGCCCAGGGAAAAACCCTGGACCCCTCTCACAGCAACCTCAGATGTACTAGCCAATCATCAGGCTAGTAGGCTACACCAGGACCAATCAACCTGAACAGGTAATCTACAAACCCCATGCTGCCCCAAACCCATCCATTCTCTGAGACCTCAGTGGCTTACTGAGGCACTGATAGTGACTACACAGAGTGAACCAAGAGCAGTTCCCTGAGACACAGACAGGAGCACCAATGATCAGTCCAAGAGAGGATTCCTGCAGCCACCAACTACAAGAATTGGGACAAAACCCTGCACTAATTAGAGAAAAAGATGGGTAAGAGCCAATGTAAGAATACATTCAACAACCTCAAGAGCAATATGTCAACACCAGAACCAGATGGCCCTAAACAGGAAGACCTGAACATTCTAACCTGGAATAAGCAGAAGAAAATGACATTAAATATAACTTTATTAAGATGATAGAGAGCCTTAAAGATGGAACTAAAAATTCCCTCAAAGAAATGGAGGAAAAGACAAACAAAAACATTGGAAGAAATCATTTAGTCCCTTAAAGAACACCAAGAAATAATAAATCCTACAGGTGAAGCAAATAGTTCAAACAGTTCAAGATTTGAAAAATTGAAATAGAGGCAATAAAGAAAACAAAAATCAAAAATCAAAAATCAAAGAAATTCTCGAAATTAAAAATCTGGGTAAATAAACACAACCTAAACATGCAAGCATAACCAACAGAATACAAGATATGGATGAGAGAATCTCAGGAGTTGAGAATAGGATACAGGAAATAAATTCCTTGGTCAAAGAAAATGTTAAATTGAACACATTCTTAAGACAAAACATCCAAAAATATCTGGGAGACAATGAAAAGACCATATCTAAGAATAATAGGGATAAAAAAAACAACTCCAGCTCAAAGGCACAGAAAATATATTCAATAAAATAATATAAGAAAACTTACCCAATCTAAAGAAGGATGTAACTATGGAAGTACAAGAAGCTTACAGAACACCAAATAGAATAAGCCAAAAATACTCCCCTTCCCTTATAATAACAAACATATATTATAAAGAAAGAATATTAATAGCTGCAAAGGAAAAAGGCCAAGTAACATATAAAGGCAAACCTATCATAATTACACCTAACTTCACCATGGAAGCTCTGAAAGCCAGAAGGCTCTGGACAGATGTGCTGCAGTCACTAAGAGACCAGAGATGCCATCACAGAACACGATATCCAACAAAGCTTTCAATCACCATAGATGAAGAAAACAAGATATTCCACGGCAAAACCAGATTTAAATAATACCTATCCAGAAATCCAGTCCTACAGAAAGTACTAGAAGGAAATCTCCAACCCAAGGAAGTTAACTACACTTACAAACACACAGGTAACAGATAACCTCACACCAGCAAACCCCAAACAAAGGAAAGATACAAACACTATCACCAAAAAAAATAATAGGAATTAACAATCATTAGTCATTAATACCTCTTAATATCAATGAACCTGACTTACCTGTAAAAAGACACAGTCTAACAGAATGAATATGGTAACAGGATCCATTCTTCTGCTGCATACAAAAACATACCTCAACCTCAAAGACAGATGTTACTTCAGAGTAAAGGATTGGGAAAAGATTTTCCAGTATATGGACCTAAGAAAAAAGTGGGTGTAGCTATCCTAATATCTAACAAAATAGATTTCAAACTAAAATCACTCAAAGGAAATGGAGAAGATCACTTCATACTCACTACTAAAAGGTGAAGTCTCAACTCTGAACATCTATGATCCCAATGCAAGAGCACTTACATATGTAAAAGACACATTCATGAAACTTAAATCACACATCAAACCCTATACACTAATAGTAGTAGGGGACTTAAAACCCCACTTTCTTTAAGGGAAATGTCTGTCAGACATAAACTTAGAGAAATAAGAGCACTAACAGATGCCATGACTCAAATATACTTAACAGACATCTACAGAACATTCTACATACAAGCAAAAGAATATACTTTCTTCTCAGCCCCTCATGGAACCGTCTCTAAAACTGATCATATATTTGGTAACAAAGGAAACCTCAACAGATACAAAAAATTGGAATAATCGCCTGTATCTTATCAGATGATTATGGCTAAATGTTAGAATTCAACAACAACACTAATTGCACAAAGTCTACAAACTCAAGCGAATTGAAAAAATGCTCAGTTAAATAAGAAATAAAAAAAGAAATTAAAGACTTTCTAGAATTCAAGACATATTAAAGCACAACACACCCAAACCTATGGGACTCCATGAAAGCAGGGCTAAAGAAAAGTTCATAGCACTATGTGCTACATAAAGAAAATGGAAAAAAATCTCACACTATCAACTTAACAGCACGCATGAAATCTCAAAATAAGGGGGGTGGGGGTGCAGATTCATTTGGGAGGAATAGATGCCAGTAATAATCAAATTGAGGGCTGAAATCAACAAAGTAGAAAAAAACAAACAAAAACAAAAGCAATCAATAAAGTGCTGGTTCTTTGAGGAAATCAACAAGATAGATAAGCAATCCCTTATCTAGACTAACCAAAAGGCAGAGAGAGAATAACCAATTTAACAAAATCAGAAATAAAAAAGGGGGCATAACAATAAACAATAAGGAAATCCAGAGAATCATTAGGTCATACTTTGAAAACCTATATTTCACAAAAATGGAAAATCTAAAAAAAATGAAAAATTTTCTGGATAGGTACCACATATCAAAATTAAATCAAGATCAGATAAACAATTTAAATACAGAGATAATCCCTAAGGAAACAGAAGCAGTCATCAAAAGTTTTTCAGCCTAAAAGAACTCAGGGCCAGATGTTTTCATCACAGAATTCTATAAGAACTTCAAAGAAGAGCTAATATTTAAACTCCTCCAATTGTTCCACACAACTAAAACAGAAGGAACATTGCAAAAGTGTTTGCTCAAGGTTACAGTTACCCTTATATCCAAACCACACAAAGACTCAACTAAGAAAGAGAACTACAGACCAATCTCCCTCATGAACATTGGCACAAAAAAAAAGCTGAATCCAAGAACATATCATAAAGATCATCCATGATCAAGTAGGCTTCATCCCAGAGATACAGGGATTGTTCCACATGAGAATCTACCAATGTAACCCACCATATAAGTAAACCAAAAGAAAAATAAACACATATGATCATCTCATTTGATGCTGAAAAAGCCTACAGAATGGGAAAAATACCTTCACCAACCTCACATCAGAGAGAGGACTGATCTCCAAATATATAAATAACTCAAAAGAGAAAACTAGACATCAATATACCAAATAATCCAATGAAAAAATGGGGTACAGATATAAACAGAAAATTCTCAACAGAAGAATATCAAACGGCCAAAAAGCATGTAAGAAATTGCTCTACATCCTTAGACATCACAGAAATGCAAATCAAAATGTTTCTGAAATACTGTCTTATACCTGTCAGAATGGCTAAGATCAAAAACATTGTTGATAGGTTATTCTGGAGAGGACTCAGAGAAAGGGGAACCCTACTCCATTCTTGGTGGGAGTGCAAACTTATGCAGCCTCTTTGGAATTCAGTATGACTATTTCTCAGAAAATTGGCAATCAATCTACCTCATGACCCAGCAATACCACTCTTGCACATGTACTAAAAGGATGCACACTCATACCACAAAGATATTTATTCAACTATGTTCATAGCAGCATTACGTATAGTAGCCAGAACCTGGAAACAACGTAAATGTCCCTCAACAACAACATCAAACAAACAAACAAACAAAAAACAGATAAAATGTGGTACATTTACACAATGGAGTAATACTCAATAGTTAAAAACAAAACAAACAAACAAACAAAAAACAATGGCATCTTGACTCATGTTGGAGAGGATGTGGAGAAAGGGGAACACTCTTCCACTGCTGGTGGGAGTGCAAACTCATACAGTCATTTTGGAGATCAGTATGGCGGTTCCTCAGGAAAATGTGAATTAGTTTACAACAGGACCCGGCAATCCCCCTCTTAAGCATATACCCGAAGGATTCACATCCATGCAACACAGACATCTGTTCAACTATGTTCATAGCAGCACTGTTTGTGGAAGCAACCTAGATGCTCCTCAATTGAAGAATGGTTAATGAAGATGTGGCACATCTACACAACGGAATACTACTCTGCAGAAAAATAATGGTATCTGGAAATTCGGAGGCAAGTGGATGGCACTTGAAGAAACCATCCTGAATGAGGTAACTCAGTCACAAAAAGAGGAACATAGTATGTACTCACTCATATATGGATTTTAGACCTAGATCAAAGAATCACCAGCCTATAATTCACACCACCAGAGGAACTAGGATACAAGGTGTATTCTAAAGTCCCTCAAAGAACTGGGAAGAGACAAGTCCCCCAGATCTCAGGGGAAGTGGGGGGGCAGCGAATGGAGAGAGAATTGGAGAAAATGAGGGGGAGGAAAGGAAAACATGGGTGACCAGGAAGATTGAGCCTGATTAGGAATAGAAGACAGGAAAGAGAGACAGAGAGAGAACATAAAAGAGGGAGCCAATATTGGTTTGAAGATGAAATTGAACACAAAGAAAGGTCTAGAAAACTACAAGACTGCTGACAACTAACAATTTGAGCTTCTGTGGAAAGGCTACCCTAAATGCCCTTCCTGGAGAGATCAACAACTAACTTATCCATGGAGCCCTCATCTAATACCTGTTGGAAGCAGGAGCAAACACCCATACATAAACACTAAGTCGAAGTAGAATTCAGATGCAGATGGAGAGGACAAGACCAGGAGGCAGAAACACATAGAGACAGCTTACCTGAACAAGGAGGAGGTAACAGGCCACCAGACTGAGAGCTGAGAAGCCATCATGGGACTGACTCAGGCCTCCCTGAATATGGGTCTCAGCCAGAAGGACTGAGCAGTCTAAGGGACCTCAGACAGTGGAGCCAGGATGTATCCCTGGTGCACAAAAGGACTTTGTGAACACATTCCCCATGGAGGGATAACTGCCTAATCTAGAGACAGGAGAGAAGCCCTAGTCCATACTTCACATGACCTCTCAGGTCTACATGACCCCAACTGGATGGCATTCCCCTACATATGGAATTGGGGTGGGGGATGGGAGGGGAAGGTGGTTAGAGTGTATGTGAGAGGGCAGAGAGGGTAAAAGGGAGGGGAGAAGGGAGGGGGAGTAGGAGGGAGGGAGGGAGGGAGAAGGACCTGGGATCGACATGTAAAATAATACATTAAATTAAAAAAAAATGCTTTGACTCCAAAATTTAAGTTCAAGGACAAGTTACTGGGGAAAAGGATTTCTATTTTTGTTTCCACAGAAAATGAAAAGGTGTGGATTCCTTCCAGACTAATGCGGTTTGATCAAGCCAGACCACCTGAAACAGAATAGGAAGTGATCCTCCATTCAAAACAGCTGGACAAAGCAGCCTTACAGACTAAAGCCAGGATTTCTGAATCTTCTTCAAATCCCCCATGACAGCGCCCCTTACCAGCAGGAAGTAGTTTGGAAAGAACAATGTCCAAATTCCCAAATATTATCTATGTTTGTTTTCATTTAAATGGACTTGGATAATATATATATATATATATATATATATATATATATATATATATATATTTTTTTTTTTCCAAAAAAAATAAAAATGACATCTTGAAATTTGCAGACAAATTGATGGTACCAGAAAAAAAAATCCTGAATGATATAACCCAGAAAGACAAACGAGGTATGTACTCACTCGTAAGTGGATACTAGTTATAAAGCAAAGGATAACTAGCCTATATTTCCGGTCCCCAGAGAGGATCCTTAAGAGAGAGATGGATGCCCCAGGAAGGAGAAATATACAAGATCTCCTAAGAAAACTGGGAGCCTAGGGGGGGCAAAGAGGACACAGGGGGTGTGAGAAGGTAGAGACAGGAGTACATAAGGGAGTGGAATGTTCAAGATGGGGGAAGGACAGAGAGGGAGAGCAAGGAAAGAGATTTCTTGATTGAGGGAGTCATTATGGGGCTAGCTTGAAACATGGTACTAGGGAAATTCACAGGAATCTACAGGGTTCCTAAACTGGTCTTCCCCTCTAATCAGATTGATGACTACCTGTATTATCATCATAGAATCTTCATTCAATAACTGATGAAAGCAGTTGCAGATTTCCACAGCTAAGACTGGGCTGAGCTCCCAGTGTTCAGTTGAAAAGAAGGAGGAGAGATACCATGAGCACAGATGTCAAGAACAATTTGGGGATACCCACAGAAATAGTGACCTGAGGAGCTCACTGACTTGGGACTGTCAGTGTGGGAACCTGCATAGGACCAAACTTGGCACTCTGAATATGGGTGACAGTAGTGTGGCTTGGGTAGACTGTAGGGCCACTGGCTGTGGGACCAGAATTTATTCCTAGTGTATGAACTAGCTTTTTTATATCCATTTTAGTTGTAGGGATACCTTGCTCAGCCTAGATATAGAGGGTAGGGCCTTGGTTCTGCTTCAAATAAGGTGCCAGAGTTCATTGATTCCCAGTGGGAAACCTCACCCTCTCTGAGGAGCTAATGGTGGTGGGATGGGTGGAAGGAGTGAGTAGCAAGAGGAGGGGAGTGAGTGGGAACTGGGATACTCATTAAAATGAGAAAAGATTGTTTTTAAAACAAGAAATTATTAAAATAAAACTAAGCATTCTCCAGTACTATATGAGTTGCCACCTCTGAGGGGCTTGTGCTCTCTTTCCTGGGTCTCACTGCCTCTTAGGGTCCTGTGTTCTCTAGCCTGGGCATGGAAGGACTCCATAAAAGACTCACTCTTTATATTTCCTTTGGTAAACATTTGACCCACACCACTTGTCACTCTCAGGAGGTGGAAGAAACTTTAAGCTCAGAAGTCGGGCCTAGGGAACTATTTGCTAGAATTGTGTCCAGAATGGATCCCTGTTCTCCCCGCTCTGTGGTGAACCTCTTTGCCCAGACTTTTGTTCTTCACTGTGGTGCAGTTTCACAAAGCACCAAATCAAAGTGGTGCAGTGAGTACCCACTGCTTTTTCCCAAGTGTGAATCCCAATAAAGTTTCTCCTGGCCATCCATAGCTAAGGTCAACTTACTATTGCAGAAAGTTGATAGCAAACATGGCTACCAAAACAAAATTCACTAAGTTAAATTATTTTCATCATTTCGTTAATTGATCATTTGAACTTTTCTGTGTTGCTCTCTGAGATGGTCATAATCAAAGTCTGTGTAATGACAGGGTCATGCAGTTGAGTTTGTCGTCATTGATCTTGAATTTGAACATGTAGCACTCTCCTAGGACCAAGATCATCTTTGTCAGTGTTAGACATTCACAGTAAAAAGAAACACTTTGAGTTAAATATATTTTATGAAGCAGTACATGATGTGAACTTCAAAAAATCTTGCCCTGGTGTTTATGTCTGTGTGACTGAATTATAAATGAAAACAAAAGAAGCATTCTTCTCCATAGTGAAATGTAGTGCTTATGTTGAGGGAAAAATAAAAAAGGAACGGCCACTTTTCTCAGAGAACTGCCATTTGAGCTCCCCAGTTACACTGAGCACAATATTTACTTTATAATATTGATGACAGGGAAGTATTCATGTATACAGGGAAGGTGTTTTGGCAAAACTCAAAAGTGAAAAGGTCTATTTATCTCATTGCCAATGATAACATTGAAGGTTTCAGAGGCAAACTGAAAATCTGAGAAATATGTTTCACTCACTGAATAGCAAGAACTTCTCAACAATAAAATTATTTTCTACTGTGGTTTGTGTTAATTCAATAGTGTAATCTTATTGTTATTACTTTTTGACTTTCCATATTAAATATCTTTGGCTATGTTAATATGAGAATAACTCTACAGTGAATTTATATTCCCCCCATTCAAAATATAACCTTGAAAATGCATAAAGGAAACTAGGAAATCATTTAAGAAATCCCAAGATGATTACTAGTTATTATTAGGTAGTTGACAGAAGAGAGAAAAATTGAAATCTGAAAGACAATGATAGTGAATGAAGTTCAATATAATGCTTTATATTCATACCATTTTCTGGAGCAGGTAGTTAATTCCATAAGCAGTACTTTGGCAATACCTAAGGTTGCTAAAACTATATGTGCTCCTTGATACAGCAATCCCCATTTTGACTTATATCCAGCAGGAATTCTGGCATAGGTAGGCATGAAGATTTATTGCAAGCTACCTTTGCTTAATTGTGAAGAATGAGAAACATTTCAAATATCAGCAAGAATAAGGAAGTGAACCTATAATGTATAGTTCATTTGTGAAAGTGCAATTAAAATGTATAAGTGAGATTTATATTTAGCAACATGGCTGAATCCCAAGTAAAGTTTTCAAGCGAAAGATGCCAACAGTATAGATTATTCACAATACATGCTGATGAATGTTATTGTTTCAGATGTCAATGAATAATCACTGCAGATACATATCAAATTAGTGATATTAGATGACTGTTGTTAAACTGAGAGTAGAGTATGGAAACTATATAAAAGAAATACAGAGAACTATAAATTTTACTATTGAATAAGTGAGATGAACTGATAGGAATTTCTAAGAATTGTAGGTTACTGTTGATTTTATAAAGATCATGTTGCTAGTATAGCATTTGTTCAAATACACTTTAAATAAATAGTGATAAAAGTAGTTAATGGAAGTTTATGAATGAAAAAAGCATCATTTATCTACACATAACAAATTAATTATAGCAGAAAAACTAATATATACAAAACCAAAATCTACTCATTTTAAGCAATAAGCATAAAGAAGAATTTTGTTTCCTTTTAGGATTTTAAAATAGAATACCTCATACTAAGTAATAAAGAATGAACATTAATTTATTTTGTGCTGGTCTGAATTTAGGAATTCAACACCAAGGGCATATCCCATAGCAGTAAGCTAAAAGGCAAGAGAATGGAGGGGGGAGGAGGGTTCTTCCCACACCATCAATGGATGAATGGTAGACCTTTGTATCATCATCTCAATTCTGAATACTGCCACTTTTCACTAGCCACATGAAGCGTGATATGAACAGAGAACTAGATTGTGTCAACAGGACTCACCCTTGTTCTTTGAAGTAGTAGTTTACTCAGTGAAGAATTGTTCCAACAGGTTTCAAGTTTTAATCATCTTTTCCCCTCTACAATTCCTCCCCATTACCTCATCAATCCCACTCAACTCCAGCTTCTTGTTCTTTTTTCTACTTTATTTTTAATATTGTTATTTAATTACATTCCCCCCTTTCCCTTTTTTCTCTCCATAACCTCCTATATACCCTACCCTGCTCTCCTTCAAATTTACAGCCTATTTTATATACATATACATTTTAACTTCTAATTTCCCTGCTTGAGTCTGTGAATGGTAAACTCTGTTTAAATGATCCCGATACAAAAATGTTATTTGTTGTTTTGATGCTGGTTTAAAATCTCAGTTTCTATTTATCCTGGAGTTTTGGCTTTATGATGACTATTATTTAGAAATCTATTGTATTTTAATGTTAAGGAAAGCACACTTAGAGAAAACCTCAAATCTGGATCACCTTCTCGTTTGTGTGGATGCTTGACTGAAACTAGATTCACCTGGAAAGAGGAAATTTAACTGAAGAATTGTCTTGATCAGATTGGCCTGTGGGCATGTCTAGGAGGCATTTTCTTGATTAATCATGGAGATGTGGGAGGGGACAGCACAATGTGGGCGGTGCCATCTCTAGCTAGGTAGTCCTGAGTTGCATAGCAATAAAGACCATAACCAGCCTTCATCCATAGTCTTGGCTTCAGTTTCTGCCTCCAGATTCCTTCCCAATTTCTCTTAACGATGGACTGAAACACAGCTGTGAAAGGTAAATATAGGCTTTCCTCCCAGAACTGTTTATGCTTCTCGTGTTTTTCACAGCAACAAGGAAGCAAGTCAAAACAGCTCATCCCCCTTTACTCCATATCCTGCGCTCTACTGTGGTTTGAATATGCTTTCCAAGTTCATATGCTGGGAATGTAATTAATCCCCAAATCCCTGTCAAGAGGCAGTTCCCAATAAGAAGAGATTTCACTAACAAAACTCTACACTCATGAATGGATTTAGTATTAGCTAGTTATGATGAAAGGCAAGAGTGTTTGCTGGAAAACTTTGATACAACCACATTCACAAACCAGAACTGGGCAGCAAAGCCCTTCAGGTACTAAAGGAAATAAAACCAACATCCATATAAGGTAGTCATCAATCTCTTTATTGAGGAAGGGCATTTAAGGTAGCTGCTCCACTATTGCTTAGATTTTTATTTGGGGTTATCCTTGTAGATCTCTGGACATTTCCCTGGTGCCAGATATCTCTTAAAACCTATATGGCTCCATCTCTTTTCTTGCTCTCCTCTATTCTTTCTCTGACTCAATCTTTCTGCTCCCTCATGCCCACCTCTCCCCTCCTCTTCCTCCTAACTCCCTCTCCCCTCCCCCCATGCTCCCAATTTGCTTGGGAAATCTTGTCCCTTTCCCCTTCTCTAGGGGACCATATATGGCTCTCTTAGGGTCCTCCTTGTTTCCTAGCTTTTCTGGTTGTATGGGTTGTAGGCTGGTAATCCTTTGTTCTATGTCTAAGAACCATATATGAGTGAGTTCATACAGTATTTGTCTTTTTGTAACTGGGTTACCTCACTCAGGATGGTTTCTTCTAGTTCCACCCATTTGCCTAACAGACTACAACCAGGATTTCTGCATCTTCTTAGGATCCCCATGACAGCGCCCCCTATCAGCAGCAAGTAGTTTGGAATGAACGACACCCAAATTCCCAAATATTGTTTATAAATGTTTGTTTTCACTTAAATGGGGTTGGTTATAAATGGTTAATGACCACAACCAATCTCTTTTTTAAAGGTAAAAGGGGATTATGGTATAGATATGAATACTTTGTTTTGGAATGGATTTTCATTTATTGATACAATTTAAGGTCAATCTTATGATGGGTATATTTCTCCTTTTGTTTAGGTATTGTGTTTATATAGCTCATTTAAAAATGTTATGTATAATGTAGTACAGATTTTAGATAGTTACCTATAATATTAAAAACTTATAGCTAGGTGAGTTAGGTTTTCTAGATATACAGAGATGTATTTGAGATGAATAGTCATTCTTCAAACCTTTCAAAGACCTACAGAATATGGCATTTAAAATGGTTTAGGGTTTTTCTTGACAATGAGGCAAAATTGCTCGTGGCAACACCACCTGCGTCAGAAAGGAAGATGGACATTGAAGAAACTCATTATGGAGTTTACTTCTAGTATGGCATGACTAGCCATTTGGACAAGATACTGCTCTTGTCTGGACTGTTTGACTTTATGCTGTATAAACTGGACATGCAGGACCCACAGAAAAATGATTGCTGATTCAAGATGGACATTGCTATAGAGTTTCTGCTGCATGGAAGAGTCTGCCAGAGAATCTGCAGGACATAGAGGAAAGTGACAAACTGCCAATACAAGATGACAGTTTAAAGTTTCCTACTTTGCTGAACAGTCTGCTAGACACTATGGCCTATGGGCTGAAGATGGAAGATTACAAAAGAACTTTGGGTGGCCAGGCAGTGAGTTGTCTCTGTCATTTCTAGAGTTTATATACTATCCTTCTGTGGTCTTTGAAGGAGTTGAAGACAGATAGTTATGTTTATAGTTTTCCTTAGTTATGCTTAAAGATAAATTACATATAGGACTTTAGACTCACAAATTTAGGATAGATAATAGAATATTTTTTTAATCTTGCTAAATGTTAATGGACTAAATATTGTTAAGTGTGATTCTTATTTGATAACTGTTGTGTGATATATTTTACTATGTTAAGATTAAAACCCTTCTTTTTATTTAGACAGAAAAGAGATGATGGGAGATGTCATTATGTATATATGTTTCTCATGCTGGTTAATGAATAAAGTTGGCCAATAGAAAAGGAGATAGGAGGGACTAGGAAAGAGGAAGTAGTAAGGATGGTCAACTTGGAGAGACAGGGGAGACCAGACGCCTGTCCCACTCCCCGGTAAAGAAACCACGTGGAAATACAAAGAAATGGATTAATAATTAAGACAGAACTAGCCGATAAGAAACAAGTAACTGGCCAACAAAATTGTATCTAATACAGAGTCTCAGTGTGTTAATTGGGGCTGGTGCAGGCGGGACTAGACCAGGCGGAGGGGAAAAAACCATACTCCTTACAACCAGCCATCTGTCAGATGTGGGCTTGGTGAATATCTCTTCTCATTCTGTGGGCTGCTGTTTTGTCTCATTGACTGTATCCTTTGCCTTATAGAAGCTTTTCAATTTCAGGGTGTCCCATTTATTAATTATTGATCTCAGTGTCTGTGCTACTGGTGTTATATTTGGGAAGCAGAGTCCTGTACTAATTGGTTCAAGGGAACCCTCCCACTTTCTCTTATATGCCATCCTAAAGCAGACACTCATAGCTAAACACTGAGCCTAATTTCTGTAATCTAGTTGCAGACAGGAAGGAGTAATAAGCAAAAGGAAAAAGACCAGGCTGGAGGAACCCACAGAAACTACTGACCTGAAAAATGGGGAGATTATCTCCTTCAGTCTGATAGCTGGGAAACCAGCATTGGACCAACCCAGATTTCCTGAATACTTCCTCAGCCTAGACACATGGAGGAGGGCCTGGGCCCTGCTCCAAATGGTATGACAGACTTTGAAGATTCCCTGTGGAAGGCCTCACCCTCCCTGGGGAGAAGAAAGGGGATTGGATGGGGGTTGGTGACGGGAATAGGGAAATATGGGAGGATGCAGGAACAAGCTTGTTTCAAATTTAAATATAAAGAAATTGTAAATAAAGCAAGTAAAAACATACAGTGAGATGAATGTCATCCTAGCCAGTATTTTTAAAGCATATAATATAAAGGTCTCTGGAGTACATGTTGATGGATACCTGCCAAAATGTCTTGGTTAATCAATATTATATTATTTATTTCATTTAGTTAGATGGGTCTCTTTTCACATCCATTATATTAGTCTTCATGACCAATGGTTGTCATAAAGACATTTTTTTTTTTTTTGGTTGTGGTGGTAAGAGTGTATGTACACATGCTTATGGGAACATACTTCCCTTCCTTTGGCTTTGGTATTCTGGGATTATTTATTCCCTGTGAGTGAATGAGTATAATTAGCTTCGTTAAGTTTGCCTTTCCCTTCAAGAACCTTCTTCAGGGTTGGATTTGTAGTTGAATGTTGCTTATATTTGTTTTTAGCATGGGATATCTTATTTTCTCCATTATGGTAATTGAAAGTTTTGCTGGAAAGTTAGTCTGAGCTGGCATCTGTGATCTTTTAGAGTCTGTGGCACATTTGTCTGGTCCTTCTTGCTTTTAGAGTTTCTATTGAGAAGTGAGGTGCAATTCTAGTATATGTTATTGTTTATATATTACTTGGTCTTTTCCCTTGCAGCTTTTAATATTCTTTCTTTGTTGTATATGTTTAGTTTTTTATTTTATTTGCTTAAGGGACTTTTATTTCCTCATCCAATCTATATGTTATTCTATATGCTTCTTGTACTATTAGAAACATCTTCTTTAGGTTAGAAAAATTTTCTTCTATAATTTTGTTGGATATATTTTTCTGGGCCTCTGAGCTGGATATCTTCTTTTCTACTTCTATTCCTTTTTAATTTCATTTTTCATATTGTTCTAGATCGCCGGGGTTTTTTATGTGAGGACATTTTTAGATTTAACGTTTTATTTGATGGATGTATCCACCTTTTCTATCCTATCTTCAACCCCTGAGATTCTTTGTTCTATGTCTTGTGATCTTTCATGAAGTTTGCTTCTGTAGTTCCTGTTTGAATTTCTGATTTTTACTTTCCTTGCATTTCCTCAGTTTGTGTTTACTTATTCTATTCTACTTCTACCTTCAGAATAGAGTTCTATTCATTTCTTTCTTTGCACTGCTTGTGTATTATTACTTGATTTTAAAAGGAGTTTTATTAATTTCTCTTTTAAAGACATCTATTACCTTTACTTTTTCTTTTTTCTTTTTTTTTTTTTTTTTTTTTTTTTTTTTTTTTTGATCGTTTTAGGGGCTTTAGCCATTTTGAATAATCATTGTCTGATGTTCTAGGGCTTCCTTGTCTTCACTGAAGACATATGGCCCTGGTTCTTCTTGATTTTGTGTGTATCCTGACTTTTAGCTATCTTAGATTGGGATTATTTTAGGTCTGGAAGATAATACTTGGTTTTGTTTCTGTTGGGTGAATGTTTTATTTATTAGTTTCTGCTTCTTCCCTGGACTTCAGGAGAATATGAGGCCTCTGTGCTTCCAGGTAGTAAATTTTCTGTGTGCCCATTTTCACAGGGAATGTCTGTTGTTGTTATAGGCTGTGATAAGGTGGTGAGTTAGAGGAAGAAAAGTTTGAAGAGAAGATCTTTGTGATCCATTGGAGGTAGTGTCAGAGAGGAAAAGGACACCATAGCAGGTTTTCTGCTTCAGAGCCTAGGAAGAGATTGGGGGAATTTAATTCTAACACAAAAATAAAATAGCCAGAGACAGATTTTTGGGGGTTCAAACTTCAAGCTAATGATCAGAAAGGCAAAGTAGCCATCCACTAGCTCTCATCTCTAGCCCAGGCTGAAAAGGCTGATCCAAGAGCTCTCTACCAAGCCTCAACCTGCTGCCTTTCCTCAGAAGATATGCCTTCCTATCCTTATGTAGCTGGAGAAAAATGTCTGATACTGAGTCCTGGGATTAAAGGTGTGAGCTCTCATTCTATTTTATACTGATTCACCCTAATGTATCTCTGGGTGGCCTCGAACTCAGAAAGATTCATCTACCTTTATGTCCTGAATTCTGTGATTGGGGGTGTGTGCCACCACCTATTGACCTCTATAGCTTGTGGCTATCATTGTTTCCTGAATCCTAAGGCAAGCTTTATTAAATCATAAATAATATATCACCACATTTAATCTGAAGGAGCAGATGTAGAGTTATGACTCTACTATCAGACTACTTTGTTGCTGTGGTAGGTGTGGCCCTTGGACTAGCAGTAAATGTCTGCTAGATTCAGGGGCTGGAACAAGTATGGCCTTTGTATCACCTCTTAATACCAAATCTCAAGATACTTTTGGTAAACCAATACATGTCTTATAGGACAGAGAGGTGCCATTATTTTTAAAGGACTCTTATATTTCTTCTTGACAAGCCTATCAGTACAATGTTAAGAAATGAAGAAATGTATTCTTCTACATACCAACATCCAGTTAGACCAGCACCATTTGTTGATGATGCTTTCTTTTATCCATTCTATATTTTTGGCTTCTGTATCAAAACTCAGGTGTCCATAGGTGTGTGGGTTTATGTCTGGGTCTTTAATTTGACTACATCTATTTTTATGACAATACCTTGTGGCTTTAATTACTCTATTTTTGAAGTGAAACTTGAAATTTGGAATGGGAATATTTCCAGATGCTCTTTTATTGTATAGGATTGTTTTCCGTATCCTGGGTGCTAGCATTTAGACATTTACACCAGCCTGTATCAGAACACAACGACAGCAGGTTATGTCAGTGGCAGGAGCCAAGATGTACCCACTATTCATTCTCCTTATGCACATGCTATGTATCCCTGTATAAAAAGCAAGTGCCTCCTCCTACCTCTCTCTTCCTTTAGCTCTGACTCACAAGCCACCTCTATCCCTCCCCCCTTCACAATAAACCTCTCATATGATCTCTGTTGAATAGTATGACTTATGGCACTCCAAGAGGCCCTTTGCCAGGTAAGCCTTGATATTTCAAGGTAAAGAATTGTGTTGGAATTTTTATTGGGATTACATTAAATCTGTAGATTGTTTTTGGTAAGAAGGCCATTTTTTATGATGTATATTCTACTGTTCCATGAGCATGGGAGATCTTTTGAACTTCTAGGATCTTCTTCAATTTCCTTCTTCAAAGACTTGAAGGTTTTCATCATGGAGGTATTTTGCTTTTTTTTTTTATAGTTAACCCAAGATATTTTACATTATTTATGAATATTATGAAGGCCGTAGTTTTTTCAATTTTTTTTCAGCCCCTTTCTCATTTTTATATTGGAGGGCTAGTAATTTTTTTCTGAGTTAATCTTGTATCCAGCCACTACTTTGAAGCTGTTTATCAGCTGTAAGATTACCTGGTAGAATTGTTTTTAGTGTCTCTTATGTGTGTATGAATGGATATAGGAATGTATAAGAATACAAAAAGTTCCATAAATATCACCCTCACAAACTCAAGTCCAAATGGATCAAACATCAACATAAAACAAGAAACACTGAACCTGATAGAAAAGAAAGTGGGGTATACTCTTGAATGATTCTGTACAGGATACATCTTCCTGAACAGAACTCCAATAGCACAGGAACTAAGATCAGCAATAAAGGAAACATTATGAAACTGAAAAGCATCTTCATAGCACAAGGTATCACCAGTAGGATGAAAAGGCAACATACAGAATGGGAAACAATCTTCAACAACACCACATCTGGTGGGAGGTTAATATCCAAAACATATAAAGAATTGAAGAAACTAGATATCAACAAACTAAATACTCCAATTAAAAATAGGGTACAATTCTCAACAGAATTATGAACAGAGTAATCTCAAATGGCCAAGAAACACTTATAAAAATGTTCAACATCCTTTCCCATCAGGGAAATGAGATCAAAACAATGCTGAGATTCCATCTAACACCTGTCAGAATGGCTAAGATCAAAAACACAAGTGACAGCTTATGCTGAAGAGAACTTGTAGTAAGAGAAATACTCCTATATTGCTGGTGGAAGTGTAAATTTGCACAGTCACTTTGGCTATCAATATGACATTTTCTCAGAAAAATGGGAATTGATCTATCTCAAGACTCAGCTATACAACTCCTGGGCATAAACCCAAAGGATGCTCCATCATACCACAAGGATACTTGCTCAACTATCTTCATTGCAGCATTATAATAGGAAGAATTTGGAAGAAACATAGATGCTCCTCAACTGAAGAAAGGATAAAGAAAATTGGTATATACAAACACAGTATGTATTCACTGATAAGTGGTATTAGATATAGAGCAAAGGATAACCAGGCTATAATCCACAGACCCAGAGAAGCTAGGTAAAAAAAAAAAAAAAAAAGGTGACCAAAAGAGTGAGACACATGGAATACCCCCAAGAATGAAAAATAGTTAAGAACTCCTGGGTAAAATGAGAAGTGGGTAGAACAGATGGGTACATGAGAGTTCAAGAACAACAAGTTTAGGGAGGGATGGGGGGAGAGCAATGAAAGAGGTGTCTTGATAGAGGGAGCCATTGTGGGTATAGGGAGAAACCTGGTGCTAGAGAATTTCTTAAGAACCCACAAGGATATCCCCTGCTAATACTCCCAGCAACAGTGGAGACATTGTCAGAGCAGGCCTTCCCCTTTAATTGGATTAGTGCCTACACTAATTTCATCATAGAACCTACATCCAGTAACTGATAAGAGCAGATGCAGAGATCCATAGTCAAGCACTAGGCTGAGCTCCTGGAGTTTGGTTGAAAAGAGGGAGGAGGGATCATATGAACAAGGGGAGGTCAAGATCATGGTGGGAAAATCCAGAAAGCCAGCTGACTCAAGCTAGAGGGAGCTCATTTACTATGGACTGACAGATGGGGAAGCTGAATGGGACTGAACTAGACCCTCTGAATGTGGATGACAGTTATGTGACTTGATCTGTTGGGGTGGCCCCTGGTAACAGTACCAGGACTATGGGCATGCTGGCTTTTTGGAGCCCACTCCCTATAGTGGGATACCTTGCTCAGCCTTGACATATGGGAGAGGGCTTGGTCCTGCCTTAACTTGGACTTTGCTGCCTCCCTAAGGAGGGCCTTGCCTCTTCTGAGGAGTGGAATGGGGGGTTAGAAGGGTGGGAGGCAGTATCTCAAGAGAAAAGGAGGGGAAACTGGGGTTCATATGTAAAATTTGTATTTTTAAAAAATAATAATAATGAAAAAGAACTCAGGGAGACAAAGACAGGAGTCTCAGGAGTTCCAAGCCATCCCTGACGACATAGCAAATTCAGTCAGCCCCAACTATGTGAGACAATATCGCAAAGCAAAAACAACTATATAGCAAAAAATAGACAGACTTCTGCCTCTGGTAATGCAAGCATGCAAATCCCAACTACAAAGAGACTGAGAGAATATGAAAGTTGCAGGCCTCTCTGGGCTACTTAGTGAATCCAAAGCAAACTTACATAGTTTAGTGAAACTCTATCTTGAAATGCAAATACTAAAAATGGCTGAGGATGTAGTTTGGTGTTAGAGTACTTGCTTAACATACTGTAAATGATAATAATTATTAAAAATAATAACAATAATAATAAATTAAAAAATTTTAAGTACAAAAAAGAAAATAAGTAATGTTTAATGAGAAGGCATTTTAGAATAAATGCCCTACCCTCATTTTCATGTGAAGCAATGTGATCTTGGCTTTTGTCAACAGTGCGTATGCATATGCCAGTAACATGACAGGCTCTCAAAGTTGTAAATTTGGGTAATATATACCTTTCACCATAGCTTTGCCATCCTTGTCTCATTTAACTTCTGGTGACTTCTGAAATATTTGATCTCTGGTAATTTCATCCATTTTCAAAGCATATCCCTTCAATCTCAATTTTATCCACATTTATTCCCATGCTAGTTTGAATACTTCCTTCAACTACCTCTTGTAAAGAAACAGCTATGACGCCGAGTCTACCTGGACAGTCCCAGGCAGGTTTCCTATCTCAAGAAATTTAGTTTTTTTTTCACATCTGCAAAATAGGTTTTACCAGGTTAAAAGAAATATCTTCATAGATTCCAGGAATTGAAATGTGAAAATCATTGGAGAGCAACAATTCAATAAAATGCCATAAACAGAGAAAATAAAAAAATCAATAAAATGTGGTACATTACACATTGGAGTATTACTCAGGGGTTAAAAACAATAACATCATAAATTTTGGAAGTAAATGAATGGAATTAGAAAAAAATTAATCCCGAGTAAAGTAATCTACTCCCCAAAAGACAAACATGGTATATACTCACTTATAAGAGGGCGTTAGCTCTAAAATTAAAACAGTCACTGTACAGTCCATAGACATAGAGAATCTGTGTGACAAGGACGGCGCGAGAGGGAAAATCGAGGATCTCCCTGGGAGGAGAAATAGAATAGATTTCAGAAGTGAACTGTGAACAGATGAGGATGGGAACAGGAGGGATTAGATCGGGAGGTTGGAGGGAGAGAACATTGGGAGAAATAACTGGAATTTGGGTATTTTAGAGGCATAATAGAAACTTTGTGCAATGGAAACTCCATAGAATCTTTGAGGATGACATTGATGAAGACTCCTAGTAATGTTGTACACAAGCCTGAACTGGCCATCTGCTGTTACCAGCAAGACTAGAAGTAGAGGGTTTGGAGCACAAACCAAGCCACACAAACACCTGACTTACGGTTTGTCCTGCCTTCAGGATGTGACTAGAGATTCTTCATCTAGCAACAGATTTAAGATGCAGAGTTCAAAGCAAATATTTGGCTGAGACTGGGGAGTTCTGTAGAATATGTGGATGAAGAACTAGAGGAACCAGAGAGGTCAAGGATACCACAAGAACATGGTCCACAGAATCAACTGGGTAGGACACAGAGGATTTGCAAAGATACAAAGAACAGGAATCTTGTGTCGGTCTGACTAAAGTCCTCTACATATATGTTATGTTTATATAGCTTGGTGTTCTTGTGGAATCCTTACAGCGACAGCATGGATGGCCTCTGACTCTTTTGCCTGCTGTTGAGACACTTTTCCTCCTAACGAACTTCTTCATCCAGCCTTGATGTGGGGCTATGCAGCTCATCGTATTGTAGCTTGCTGTGCCATATTTGGTTTATGCCCTAGGAGGCCTACTGATTTCTGAAGAAAACTGGAGAGAGGTGCTCTTGAGAGAAAGGAGGGAGATAAGTGAAGGGAAGGAGGGGAAATTGCAGTCTGGATGTAGTATATGATAGAAGAGTAAATAAACAATGCAAGAATAAAAAAAGAAATTAAGGAATGCATAGATGAGCCTTTTTTCTTTCCCTTCTTCAAAATTCATATCATTTACTTTCTTTGTTGTCTTTCTTTCTCTCTATATTAAAACACCACAGTTTTTCTCTAAGTACACTGCCACTGTAAATTAGTATCCATCAATTGAATATACAAAGTCTCCATTTCTTTGCACCCTTCATGTATCTAGGTTATTCCCCCCCCCCTCCTCTAACATCCTATCTTGCACAACTGCAGCCCATTTTTCTACTGGGTTGCACACTCTTCCATGTCCTACAATCAGGGCCTTGGCACAGGTCCCCAGCTCCATTTTCTGTCTGCAATTTTTACTTCACTTCCTAGCAATGTAGAGCAGAAACTTTCACTTGGTGAACTAGGAAGGTATCCTCCTTATGGTGTCCTTGCTCATGGATTACATCCTTCAAACACAAAATTTCCTGTTTCCTATGGCTGCTGTTGACTTAAGTTTTAGATTCTGATAAAATATAACAAACCTCTCACAGCCACCTTAATTTGCTAGAGAGATATGATGCCTGAAAAAGCCTTTCATTTCTACTTAGAACAAATAGGTAGACCTATACAGAAATGCCTAATTTGTAGGAATTCAGGACCTTTACAAATGACTCATAGTTTTAGACATTTTCTTATCATAAGACCTGTTAGCAATTATATGATATGTATACAAATGTATTTTGCAATCTGTATTTTATTACTGCACAAATGTTCAAATGTTTAAATTACATATATCCATGCTCTCTCCCATTACTTGCATATTCATCATAACATACATCCTTGATTAAGTATACTTTTGGCATTTAGAAGTGTGGTATTAATACATAGTTGCATCTGACTTTAAAACTTTTGTGTTAATGGTGGATTTTAGATGCCTAAAGTAACCAAAAGTATACTTTATGTATTATATATATCTTTGTACTGAAAACAAAATATTCATTTCATTTGATCACAACTAAGTCTAAAACAGTGCAAATATTAGTTTGGATAATTTCATAATGTAAGCTGAGGCTTTGAACTTGGATATCCTACATAAACACACACTCCACCCCAGCTTGAGAGAGCTAGGAGAAAGGATGGATGACCACAATATCTGCTGACAAACATAGCATTACTTCTCATTAAGGAAGAACAATTACTATCAGTTAAATTATATTATGATGGTACCCTTCCATATCACTTAGTGATTTAGTTTGACCCTGTTTCAAAGACGTTTTGAACATGTCAAAAACTTATTTTCTCCTTTATACATGTACAGTAATATATATTGATGAATACACATTCTATTAAATTAAATTGGATAGTGTATTTATAAAGGAAGAATCTATAGTTCTCAATAGGATTTTGCCTGACACTTGTCAATGAGTTTCATCTTTCTACATAAACCGTACTATACTATAGTACAGTTACTGGACATACAGTCTGTCTTACAAAGGTGATCCATGAAGGTCTGTAGAGTTTCTTTTATTAAAAAATAAATAACAATATTTATTGTTGTTATTTGTTATTATTTGAGTGTCGAATGTATGTGAGATTCTAGGCACACATAGCATAGCTTGCTTGTGTGTGGAGGTCAGAGGACAACTTTCAGAATTAAATTGTCCCCTTCCACCTTGTTGATTTAGGGTTTTACTTCTGGTACAGTGGCTTATCCTGGCTAGCTAGTTTGTGAGCTTCCATGTGACAATGATGTCTCTGCTTCCCATATCACAATGACATTGCTCTGATGACAGATCTGCTATTCTAATGAGTTTTAGTTATCAAACTCAAGTCATCAAGTTTGTGCAAACCTGATGTGCCATCTCACTGGACTCTGGAATATTCTTAAACTTAAAGAAGATAGCATGATGGGTCATATGAATGGCAATAGCAACTCTTTATGGCATCTTGTCTAAATATATAAATGTTATTCATCATTTTGTAATTTCATCAAAATAGTCATTAAGAAATTAAACCTAATATCAGAACTACTTTACAGTGTGTTTGATCTCTACTTCCTAGGTATTCTCATACTTGATAGGCTTGGATGACTGAGACACTGAAGGAATCAAAAAGTAAAACAGATGCCAGTTATTAAAACTGTATGTTCTCTGTTTCAGGCGGTCTGGTGTGATCAAACCACATTAGTCTGGAAGGAATCCACATCTTTTCATTTTCTGTGGAAACAAAAATAGAAATACTTTTCCCCAGTAACTTGTTCTTCAACTTAAATTTTGGAGTCAAAGCGTTTTTTTTTTTTTTATTATTATTATTTTACAGTTCCCTCTCCCTCCCTCCCCCCAAGCCCTCCCTCCCTCCTTCCCTCCCTTTTGCCCTCTCTACCCTCTCCCATGCACTCTAAACACCCTCCCCTCCCAACCCCCCACCACAATACAATATGTAGGGGAATGCCATCCAGTTGGGGTCATGTAGATCTGACAGGTCCTGTGAAGTAGGGACTAGGGCTTCTCTCCTATCTCTAGAATAAGGCAGTTATCCCTCCATGGGGGATATGTTTGCAAAGTCCTTTTGTGCACCAGGGATACATCCTGGCTCCACTGTCTGAGGTCTCTTAGACTGCTCAAACCTTCTGACTGAGACTGGACAAAACAGCCCTACAGACTACAGCTAGGATATCTGAATCTTCTTCGAATCCCCCAAGATAGCGCCCCTTACCAGCAGGAAGTAGTTTGGAAAGAACGACGCCCAAATTCCCAAATATTGTGTATAAATGTTTGTTTTCATTTAATTGGACTTTGTTATATAAAATTAAATAAAAAATACTCTATATGCATAAAAAAATAAATTGTTTTAATACAAAAAAAAAAACTGTATGTTCATAGTTGAGTACTTGGGGGAAAATGAAAGATTTTAGCAATGAAGGCAAACCTAACATATAGTCAGAACTGAAGAGCAGCTGATCTAGACTGGAAGAGATCCATAGCTTTTGATTCTTGTCTGATGTTTATGATCACATTTTATATGGAAACAGATTTAGGCGTATGAATTGCCAAGTTTATAAATGTAATATATTCATTATTTTAAAGACACATGTCATCCTGATGTCATATCTAGCTATAGATAATAAAAGCCCTCTTAAAACAAAGTTTTATTTTGTATGAAACATGCAAAATTGTAAAAACAATACATCTAAAAGTGATGAAGGAAGAAATATCAAACATATAATATTTATCTTTGCATGATTTGAGGGAATTTTCAAAGTTTTATTTTCTAATATAGTCATATATATATATATATATATATATATATGAGAATTTTTATAAAAATGCTAAACCCATTTAAACTCTCATTTGCTGATAATTTTGAACATGTTCTGAATTTCTGTAGCATTGGATTTAATTTGCATTTTAAAAGACTAAATAAAGAAGTGGCTTTCTTAGTTTTCCATTAGCTAATCTTGTCCCTTTCATTGAAAAAAAATCCTGGGTTTTTGTATCTTTACTTCTAACTTTTATAAAAAAAAACAGTTAATCACCTCAAAAAGCTCAAAAAAAAAAAAAAAAAAGAAAAGAAAAGAAAGAAAAGAAAAGAAAAGAGAAAAAAGAAAAAGAAAAGAAAAGGAAAGGAAAACCCAGGTGCTCACATCTACCTTTGTGATAAATCACTGAGTTCAACGCAGATTTCTGTACCTTTCATTATTTATTCACAACGGTCATTTTGGAATGTAAATATACCATTATAATTGTGCTGTATTTAAAGATCCAATTGTTAATTTAGTTTTTAGAATTATAAAACAGACTATTTTTGATAAATGTGTAATCACACATTTATCAAAACATGTATATAATAAGTTATTTCAGAGTTTATGGTAATTACAATATATACTACTATATTTTACTCATGTAAATAGTTGTAGGATGTGTGCAATTAACATACAAGTAAATTAAAATGTTAGGATTATATTGTTTTAAAATTGCCAAAAGTGGAGGTAATATTTTGATTTATTGTTTAATCGCATTGTTGTCCAGGTCTTACCTCCTTAATGTGCCAAATTAGTTGATGACAGATTTGTAGCATCACCTCTTATCTTGTTCTGTAATTTACCCTTTAATTTCTGTGGAAGGGGTTGATGATTTATTGAAGCTGCATGTGATATAAACTCTCTGTCCTTCTGTCCTTCCCTGTCCAGGTTCATTTCCTCCTCTTCTTTTTCTCTCTTTTCCTCATTTCCCCTTTATCACAATATAACCAAAAGGCAACATCTTAATAAATCTTCTTCACTGCTTTTTACTTAACTTGGCCAGTAATTTTAATATTACTTAAGGACAAATACTATGATTCATAATCTAATGGCTCAGTGTTCAAAAGTAAGCTTTTTCAGAGAATATGACTTCAATTCCCAGCATAGACATTATGCAGCTCACAATTACTTGTAACTCCAGCTCTAGTTGGACCCAGGGACACTGACCTTTTCAGGTACCTGCTTTTGTATTCACACACACACACACACACCACATGCATGCAAACATGCACACATACATACATGTACATACATATGCTATGCACAAGCACAGATGGATGAGGGCATAAATAGTTAAAAATAACAAAACTAATCTTAAACTTTTTTAGGAAGATAAATTAATTTTTGAGCACATTTAAATTTTTTGAGATTATAATTTGATAACAACATTTCTCCCTCTCCTTTCTACTTTTCAAAACTTCTTATAGCTCTTGTCCTCTCTCCTCCAAATAAATGAATTTTACAAAAACAACATACAAGTGTAGATGAGATGGTTACTTGGGTAAAGTTTTGCTCTGCAAGTATGGAAGTTAGAGTTCAGAGCATCAGAACCCATGAAGAACCCAAACATTTGGCTATCTGGAATCACAGTACACTGGAAGTAGAAAGAGGAGAACTTCCCAGAGTAACTGGAAACAATGAATTTCAGGCTCAGTGAGAGACCCTGACTCAATAGATCAGTAAAGAATAATGACATCAACTTAGGACCTCCACACAGGTGTACAAATGCCCACATTCATATGTATACCCATGAACATATTAACATGAATAAAAATTGAAGGTACATCTGAAAATAATATATTATAATCATACCTAGTGATAGAAATGAAGGAACAGCCTAAGGTCAGCACATATTATGACTCAACATGAAAATCACATTCCGAGGGTCATCAAATCAAATGGAGAAGGACACAGGCTTCTTGATATCGCAGTTTAAGAACCCCAAATTACTTCTAATCGTGACAGGAGAGAAAAATACATTTCATTTCTATTATAATTAGCATCTTTGATATAAGAACAAACATCTAGTTCTTAATTCGCAGAGCCTCAGACAGAGAACATTCTGGAGACGTTACAATTTCTAAGCAATACAAAATTCTGAGTACAAGTGACAAAAAAAATAATCACAACAATCCAGCCACTGAGTCCTTGCTCACTGAAGAGTAAGTAGCTGAGAAAATGTTTTGAGCAAGAACTGTAATATTTTTGAATCCTTGTTCCTTCTTCCCTGGGTAATGTTTCAGTTATTCCAATATTTGCAGTAAACAGTGATTTTTTTAAAAACAAACTGGAGATGCTAACTGAAACGTTGGGAACCCTCTAAGACACAGAGCAGAACATAGTTCAATGGAAGTTTCTCAGAATTTCAGTGGCTTCTGAAGGTTGTCCAGATCTTTCCTGGGTTTTGGATCTTGTTTAGAACTAATCTTCCTAAGTGATCTGGACGCAGAAACAAGTTACAGATACACAGAGTGTGATGACTGTGGTGTGCCATCTACATTTATGGCAGAGAATTTGTCAGTAGCATCTTCAGGGTAGGGAAAACTGCATGAGTAGCAAAAAGATAATTTAAAGCAGAAATTAAAGCTTTAATTAAGAATAATCTAGACCAGGTGGTGGTAGCACATACTTTTCATCTCAGCATTCAAGTGGATCTGTGAGTTCAAGGCAAGCCTGATCTACAGAGTAAGTTACAGGACAGCCAGAACTACACAGAGAAATCCTGTCTCAAAAAAAACAAAAAACAAAAAACAAACAAACAAAAAAAAAAACAAAAACAAAAATAAAAAACAAAACAAAAAAACCACAAACACATACACATGCACATCAATCACATCATTTACACACATCAAAAACATACACACAATGTTTGAACTTCTACTTCTCTTGGTAGCAGCTGAAATTCCCGATGGTTCACTCTCAGTAGTTCATTTTTCTTAGATGATAACATAGTACCATTCACGGGATGTAACTTTCACATTGATGGGCTTTTTCATGCAGAATTATTCATTTCAGATGTTGGTTTGTTTGTTTGGGACAGGCCTTCACTGTGTAGCCACAGCTATCCTGGAACTCATTCTGTAGACCAGAATGTCCTCGAATTCACAGATATCTGCCTGCCTGTGTCTCTGGAATTCTGGAGTTAAAGGTGTGTGCTGCCACTGTTCAGCTCATTGAAAAGTTTAATAAACTTTAATGTGGCTTAATAGTTTACCTACATGTATTACCTGATAGTATTCCGTTGTTTGGCTCTATCTAATCTCTGTCTCTCGTTTTCTCTCTCTCTGTGTGTGTCTGTCTGTCTGTCTGTATGTTACTCTCATCCCCTATACACAATCATTGAATATTCTGAGAAAAAAAGGTTTTTATACATGTCCTGATTTAGGATTTTTTTTTAGCTTTTGCATTTTTATTATATTTTTATAACTTTTATTATTTAAAACAAATTTTAAATTTAAATTTATTTTGATCACATTCATTCCTGCCACCAAGTCCTTCCTCTCCCCCACCTACAAAACTTTTTCTTTCTCAAAAAAACAAGCAAAGCTCAAATACAACAGAACCCCCCAAAAAGAAGAAAACAAAACAAAACTATATCCATGAAAGAAACAAGACAAAGAAACAAAAAAAAAAAAAAAAAAAAAAAAAAACTGTAACCAAAAGAAAGCACACATCAAAAATCTGTGAATCATATTATGTATTGGTGAGCTAATCCTGAGCTACAAACATGTCCTGGAGTAGTTGACAAATCCAGTGCAACTCTATTGGCAAAATTGCTTTTCCTACTACAAGTAGACATAAGTGACATTTGGTTGTAGACCTTTACTCTACTACCTAGGTTTTCTTTTATTTATTCCTTTTTTTAAAAATAAATAACAAAATAAAATATAATAAGATAATACAAAAAACCTACAAATTTGGACAAGAAAATTCAACAAAAGAAAAAACCCATTAACAGTATTTTTTTATTTTCAACTTCAGTATTTTTCTTGCTCTGGTTCATATTTTGTATTTGCATTGATAAAAACACATGAAATTTAGGATGTCAAATATTTTATGAAATATATTCACAAATATTTTCTCAAACATATGTTTCTCACTGATTACTTATTATTTCAATACAGGTGAGTTTACTAGTTTCCATGGATCTGATAGGATAGAAGAGTAGATTATTTAATCTACTCTGTAAAGAAATAAGATGGGATATTGAAATAGAATAAGAAGGTAGATTATTAAATCTACTTTTAAACCAAAAAGTAAATATTTTACATTGGCTTGTAATTTTTTTTGTATATTGATACAAATTTAAGATTAATTTTTTAGAACATATATAAGGTTATATATTACACACACACACACACACACACACACACACATATATATATATATATATATATATATATATATATACTCACCTATTACAATTGAACTTGTAGTCATATTAAGGTCAAACAGACATAAATATTAGGTAGACTGGTTGTCTTCAAATACTTCAGAAATCTATAGAATATGGCACTTAAGATGTTTTAGTAACTTTTTCACAACAATGTGATATGTCCCATTCTTTATGGCAAAAAGTAAGCCACTGGGCAAGAGCATGCCATGGCATCAACTTTTGACAATATGTGGCCCTAATTGGGCAAGTAGGACACAAAAGAGAATGACTGCCAAAACTTTCCAAGAAAAGCAAGCAGTCCCTCAAACACCCTGCTTCACAGAAAAGCCTATAGGCTAAATATGGATGCCCTAATATTGCAGAGGAACCTTATATGACTGCTCAGTCAACCAGCTGTTACTGTCATTTCTCACATTTTGTTAAGTCACTTGCTTGCACTTCCTACTTAGTCAGGAATATTAGTTCCTTCTAGTCTCTGATGGAGTTGAAGACTTTATAGTTATAGGTTTCCTTGTTACCAGAGTCAAAAAGAAACTCACTAAAAAAATGTAATGTGTATAAGGTTGAGAAACATAAAAAATGGTTTTGGAAATGCAAGTTAGAATAAAAAAGTGAATTAGGTACAACCTTTTGAAATCACTGAAATAGGATACATAATGGAATATTTTCTCTGAATTTGTCAATTGTTAATGAACTAGAAATTGTGGATGTATTGTATATGATTATTGTACTTAATGTATATAGTTTTATAAACTTTTTTTAATTTAGAAAAAATGGGTGTGATGATATCTTGTTTGTAAATAAAATTTTCTGAAGATCAAAGACAGAGCTAGCCACTAGTTAATCAAAGATTTTGGAGGTCAGTAAAGACAGACAGAAAATGATATCGGTGTGCTGAGAGAGGAATACAAGATGGGAAGAGACAGGAGCTCATGCTCAATTTGGCTGGGAAGTTGGAGAGCTGAAGTATGGCTGTGGCTTACTACTTTGTTTCTGTGATCTTTCAGCATTTGTCCCATATATCTGACTCTGGGCTTTTATTATTAAGACCTAACCCTAACCCTAACCCTAACCCTAACCCTAACCCTAACCCTAACCCTATGCTTTAACTTACCTTAAATCAAGTAGCATTTTTCATAGGATTCTATAGTTTTGTTTACTTGGTACATGGATGTGAAATTACATCAGTACTGTTAATTTAAAAAGTGAATCTTTTATTCATTGATCTGTACTTGTCACTCGTTAGGCAGGAGCTAACTTGAGCCAGTTACTGGGCTTCTCCGTTTATCACTACAAGTGTTATGCTGCATGAGTGGAGTAGCTTTATAATGTTTCAAGTCTGCATGGAACACAGCCTTTATTTTCCCTTTCCTGTCGTATGATTTGGCAACTCAATATGCTTTCTCTTCTACGTATATTTTGCACTCCCTTTGTCAGTGTAACTGTGAAGAGGGAGGGGTGACCATTGAACTGGGAGGTGTAATCAAATCTTCTACAATGATATTAATTTTCTACCTCCTTCATCTATCAATGACAGAGCCAGTGTTAAGTCCTCCAGGAAAAGCTGATTTTGTATTCTTTACCTCACATTTTCCCCTACATGTGTGGATTGCATAATGGTAAGAATGTGCTTCTAGGGGACTGGTCCCATGTCATGCCATGGCTGTCTCCATCCATAGATAATTTTCTTTCCTCAAGAATGTGATGCTCTTTATTTTGGTGTCTACTGGGCTTCCTGAGCTTCCTCTCAATTGGTGCTGATTCAGGATATCTTTCTTCACCCAGGTTTATCTTGCTTAAGTCTTTCTATTTAAAGTGATTTTCTAATAACCTATATCTGGTTTAGGTTTTTAACCATTCTGGTTATCATTGTTATTTTGTCGATTTATATAATACTATTCATTCCACCACTCCTTGAAAGTTTTTATTTAAGGGAAAAAATGCTGTTTTGAAAAGTAGTAGCTATATCAATAAACAGAATCAAGTACTCTAATACACTCAAAGATTTTAAAAAAATATGATCATCTCATTAGGTTAAGGATGGGCCTTTGACAAAATCTAACATCTATTCATGACAGAAGTCACAGAGAACCTAGGGATCTAGTGGACATAGCTTAATATAATAAAGGCAATATAAGCAAGACCACAGCCAATATCTTGCTACATGGAAAAAATGAAACATTTCCACTAAAATTGGAAACGATACAAGGATTTCTACTCTCCTCTTTACTATTCAATACAGTCTTAGGTTGATCAATACAAGTGAAGGAGCTAGAAGGGATACAATAGGAAAGAATGATGTTAAAGTACCATTACTTACAAATGACATAATTCTATATGTAAAAATCCTAAACACAGATAGCAATTTCTGACATGTCAGTTCTTTTCCAAACCCAAGACATGTACTTACACTTGGCTTAGATTTTTGTTATTGTACAGATAGAAGTGATGTGACACTGGATATTACTAGCTTTTATTTCAAGACCTACAAAATCCTGAAGAATATAAAACAATAATTTCATCAGCAAAGTTTATAGGTATCTGTTATGCCACAGAACAACTTTAGGCTCTGATTAAAGTAGTACTTTAACACACTGAATTAAAGCCAGGCATCACTTCAGTAAAAGTTGCTATTCTTGATTTTTAGTACCATACAGCATTCTAGAAAAGAAAACTCATAACAAGTGAAACCCATGATTTTATTTTGAGCTCAATCTTTCTCTGAGATATAGGAGTGAATAACATGAAAAGATTATGAAATTATTTAACTCTACCAGAAGTGTTTAGATTTTCCTCTCACACTTTCTTTAGTTAGTACATTATTTATCCTTATTTCCATTTACTCCTCTACTTTAAACTCTGAGTCATACCAAGAGGAGATGCAGCCTTACTAGATTTGGAAGACGAGTTCCACTAACAGATAAGAAACAAAATCTCTGCCAAGTTCTCTATAAACTATAATCTGTGATACCAATCATTTATGACAGCTGATAATTTTTTTCCATTGAATCACTTACTTGATTATTCAGCCAGCATTTCTTCATAGCAGAAAACTTAGTCTATTTCTGCTTCAGTTACAATAATAATTAATATAAATTCTTTACATATATATATATATATATATATATATATATATAATGGTAAATTCTACAGTCAATCTGCATACTAATAGTGCAAATAGTTTCAGGAAAAACATGATAAACATCAATACTTAAATTAAACTTAAGCCATTAGAGCCGCTTTGTTATAAATGCTCAATCATCTCATAAATGTAGTTTCCAACTTTTAAAAAACAAATGGCTCTCAATGTTTCCAGGTTAATATTAGTAAATTATAACCTCAGTGAGCATATGGTTATAGCATTTCTGAAAGTCATATTGGCCTAAAGGGAGGAAGAGGAAGATAAGCAATTTATCTAATTATGCTCATATGTGGTATCAAACACCATGATTTGTTTGACTACCTGGTTATCTACAGTACTAGAGAGAGTGAGTCACTGAGGTGTTATAATTGAAATTATTTTCCAGATGGAAAATGTATACATATATTTTACTCATATATGAACCTGAATGTGAATACACTGAGAGAAGTAAAACTTGGAAGGTAGAGAATAGACAATAGAGAACATTTTTATGAGTCATGTTTTACACACTGTTCAGTCTGTTTTAAAATGTTATGTCTTGTTATTTGATCCTATTAATAAAAAGATGAAAGAGTACCTTGCATTACAATTATATATATTTAAAAACATCTGTTTTTCTCAAGAGAAATGTGGAAATGTTAATTATGTTTTATAATGTATTTTTTATACAAATTACTATCTGATTTCAAAAGCATGAAATGTTAAAAGCACAAAGGTAAAGTGCTGCACAATATCAGAACCCTGGTTGGAAATCTGTAAGTGGAATCATATTCTCAGAGTAGTACATAGCTTGATGTATTGGAAAAAGAGCTCAAGAGAATTCCATGGTCAATTTGATTTAAAATGAGATAATAAATAAGTGATGAATATATATCATTGTGCTTGTGAAAATGATAGTTGCATGAGAGTTCTGAAAGTACTCTAATTGCATGGAGGCCCTAGGAATTTCAGTGGATGAGAGACGCATTACAAATCAGGTCATTCAGGAATGAAAAGCGTACTGCCATTTCTTGAGAAGTGTAGAGCAATGTTACAATACTTTAAGAATAAGTTTAATTAATTAGTTAATGATAACAGTGCTATTTATGTAGTCAGTGATGATACAAGTCTGAGATTCTCAAGCAGTGGAAGATTCTTATGCCACTGTACAAAATTGGATGACAGCAATGTCATTATCCCAAGCAGACATTGGCATGCATGAGCACTTCTGGAGGCAGGAAACTGTGGTTTTCCTTGATCTTCTTTTATTTTGAGGGGCCTATGGGATGCCTGCATAATTCCACTTCACAAACAGAATTCACATCTGTTCCATTATGATTCGTCCTTTGAGTGGCAGCTTGCAATGCTAGCTGAAGTAGGGTAAATGTCACTGCAGTGCCAATGTGTTATTTCGTGGTAAGTTTTCCAGAATAGTTTTCACCATAAAGAAAATACACCAAGTGCCACATGCATTGTACAGATAAATACAGCTCTATACACAGTGTACTTCTACTCTGCTCCCTTGGCCCTCATATTTCTTCTTAGGAGAATGCTCACCAGTAAACTTTTCTACAGAGCTAACAGTTAGGGAGCCTCCATGGGACTGACAAAATCTCCCTGCATGTGTGTATGACACTTGTATAGCTGGGCATGGATGAGGAAGAAGAAACCTACGTCAGGTCATTCAACAAGTTAGTAGAAGGAAACTTCCCCAAACAAAGGAGGTACACACCCATATGTAATGCCTAACAGTTTTTCAGAGTATGTGCTCTATGTGTTATCAGCAGGCACCATGTAATGTATGAACATTTTTATTGTGCTACATTTTTCAAGTTTTATCATTGCCATTGTTTTAGAGTAGAAGCCTACTGTTTCGGATGTCATTAAATAGTGATGATTCATTTTTATTATTTTTCTTAGAATAAATGCTAAGCATATATGTACACACTGAGTGGAAACAATGTGATATAAATCAAAGAGAGAATGCACTATTCCAAACACAAATATTACTTAACAAAAATTGTATTTGATTGACTTTCATGATTATGTAGATATGTGGTTTCTCATGAGATAGAGAATATTTTCTGAAATGAGTCTATGTTTTAAATGAAAGAAGTTAGTAAGATAATTGGCTTAAAAAGCAAAAGAGAAAAAAAATCACAGTAAAGTTTAACTGTGTATCTATACCAGGTCCTCTGCGTATATATTATGGTTGTTTTTCTTGTGGTACTGCTATCAGCGTGAAATGAGGTACAGCTGACCATTTTGCCTGCTCTTGGGATCCTTTTCCTTGAACTGGATTGCTACACCCAGTCTTGCTATGAAGGATTGTGCCTAGTCTTATTGTAACTTGTTTTGCCATGTTCAGTTCAAATCCCTGAGAGACCTATTTTCTGAAGGGAAATGGAGAAGGAATAGCACTGTGGAAGAATGGAGGTTGGAGGCAGGACTAGGAAGAGTAGAGGAAGGGGAAACTATGTATGGTCAGGATATATATTATATGATAGAAGAATACATTTTTTAAAAAGTCTCCATCATTGGCATCTGTAGTGATTAAGTATTATTTATTCATTAAAGCCCATATTATACTTTTTGTAATTTTTAATTTTTAAAACTCTCTTATTTTACATACCAATCCTAGTTCCTTCTCCCTCCTGTCCTTCCATTTCCCATCCCATCTCCCCATCCCACTGCTATCCAGTCCTCAGAGATGGATGCATCCCATGGGGAATTATCAAAATCTGTCACAGCTTTTGGGACAGGACTGAGGCCTTCTCCCCATATCTAGTCTCAGCTATGGATCCTTCCACAGATATAAATACTGGTTCCACTGCAGAAGCTCCATAGACTGCCCAAACACCCCAACTGACATCCAAATTCAGCAGGCCTGGTTCGGTTTTATGCAGGTTCCAAAGCTGTCAAATGGAGTTCCTGAGTTTCCACTTGCTCAGGTCAGCTATTTCTGTGGGGTTTCCCAACATGGTCTTGACCTCTTTGTTTATCACTCCTTCCTCTCTGTTATTGAATTACAGGAGTTTGGCTAGTATTTATCTGTGGGTGTCTGCTTCTGCTTCCATCGGCTACTGGATGAGTGCTCCAGAATGGCATATAAGCTAGTCACCAATCTCATTATAGGGGAAGGGCATTTAAGGAAGCCTTTCGACTATTGCTTAGATTCTTAGTTGGTGTCATCTTTGTGGATTCCTGGAGATTTCCCTAATGCCAAGTTTCCCCTTAACTTCCTAAGGGCTCCCTCTATCAAGGTATCTCATTCCTTGCTCTCCCTCTCTGTCCTTCCCCCATCTTGACCTTCCTGATCCCTCATATTCTCCTCCCCCACCCCTTCTCACCTTTTCTCTATTCTATCCCCTTCCCCTCCCACCCCCATGATCTCAATTTACTCAGATGTTGTCTTTTCCTCAATTGCCGGGCAGGGAGGGGAGGTGCTCTATGTATGTCTCACTTAGGGTCTTCCTTGTTTCCTTGCTTTTCTGAGGTTTTTATCTTCAGGTTCTAAATGTTTGTTAGCTAAATACTTGCTTAATGCCCCATAACACTAATGGAGTGTGGGCATATTCTCAGGATATATAACTTAGTGGAAGATTGGTTAATGGTGACATATTGCCTAAAGGGATCTTAGTAGCCCCATTCTTTCCTCTTTCTTTTGCCTTTGCTGTCAAAAGAACAGGTCTCTTCTGCCACAAACACTGCCTTTGTGATTCCAACCCAAATTGCTGAGTGTCAGAGGACAGGATGTTCTAATCTGTGAGTGAAAATAAAGATTTCCTTCTTAGAAATCATCACAGGACTTTTGTCACCATGACAGGAAACTAATACTGCATGTTTCAGCTTGCCATTTTGGTTCTGACATAATAATCATATGAAGAACATAATATTGACTTCAGGAAGGAAAGGCAGGTACTAGAGACACTGAGTACTTCTCAATACCAGGCTGGGGAAACCCACAGAAACACCTGACCTGAACAAGGGTGAGCTCATGGCCCCCAGACTGAAAGCTTGAAAAGCAGCATAAGACTGAACCAGGCACCCTGAATGTATGTGTAAATTAGGAGGCCTGGGAAATCTATGGGGACTCTGGTAGTGGATCAGTATTCATCCCCAGTGCATGAATGGACTTTGGGAGCTCATTTCCCATAGAGGGATACTCTCTCAGCCTAGACACACGGGGAGGACCTAAGCCCTGCCCCAGATGATGTGACTGACTTTGGTGATCCCCCATGGAAGGCCTCATCATCCCTGGGGAGCAGAGAGGGGGAATGGGATGGGGGCTTGGTGGGGAGAATAGGAGGATGGGATTGAAAGGGAACTGGGATTGATATTTAAAATAAAATTGTTTCTAATTTATATTTTTAAAAAAGTTTCCTAGTCATCAAGGCAGAATAAGGACTCTGGCTTACTTGTCTACTTTTACAATGATGGTTTTCTCTGGTGATACTGAAATATTTGTCAATGTTCAGTATGTAGGGGAAACAAATGGTAACTGAAATAACCATTGTAACTCATAGCAAACTCAATATGTAACCTGCTTGAGTTTATGTGAATGCCTCTTTTCACCATGGCTCCATTATTTTAAATTCTATAAGTGAGAGCTGAGGGTAATAGAAATACATTGTCACAATTACATACATATAATAGTTTCATAACTAATGTGTAGAAAATAAAAATATTTCACTGAAGACTGTTATTTCTATGCTAAAATAAATTTTATAGTTCCTATATATGAAAATAATGTGATTTGACTTCCTTTAAGTCACACACCTGGCATCACCTGGACTCACTACCCAGTACTTTCTACACTGACCAGGACCCTTAATTTAATGCCTCAAAGTATCTCAAATGAAACCTACTATATTGTATCTGACTTTAACCTTAGGCCTCCTATCCAAAAAGTGCTTTTGTTATTGACTTCCTACTTATCCAACACCTTCCCATAGTATCCAGTTGAGTCTCAGTGCCCCCCACTATACATATGTGTGTGTGTGTGTGTGAGTGTGTGTGTGTGAAATGTATTAATCCATGCCTTAGCAATGACTCTTTTTTGGGTTCCATTAATATCAGAGTCTCATCTGTCTTTTCTCAAGGTTCTAAAAGAACTGATATCATTATGCTCCTATGTGACCCTATGTGTGGACTAATTTTCAGCATCATCACACCTAGTTTATTTTTAGACTTTCTATTAAAAGTCATTATACAGATTTCCATATAGGAAATTGTTTTTCTCACTAAACCATGCTTATAGCAAGTGTCTCTGTTCCAATTGTGATGTCCTTCCACTATGAAGAAAGGAATGCATGCTTTCTGTATCTTTAGCTATCTAAAGTATCACCCCAGTTTTTAACCAATATTTTCACAAAACAGTTGCTACTCTGATTTTTATATTTATGAATGATTATAGAAAGATGACTTTCATAATCCCAAACAGCTAAATGCACAGTAGTTCAAAATTAATGACATCATCTACCTGACATAGGACTGAAATATCACTTGCCAGTAAAGCAAAGAATGGGCACAATATAAGAGTAAATCCATTTTTCATACAACAATGAAAAAGGCTACATGTTGATTATTATATGTTAAGTGGGTAAAAAAAATAGTTTCTATACTTTAGAAACACTATGATAATCATATGAGTCAGTTTACATACAAATTTCAGCAATAACTAGAAAATATTATCTATTCACTAACATAACAATCAATTCCCATTTATTATCATTTTTTATTCAAACTTGTGTACAATACTTGCACAGTACTAAAAACTTTTACTTAAACATAATAAAAACTTGACTTAGGTAACTAAGTATTAAATTCACCACAATTTCATGATTATGTGAAGTCATTTTTATTTCAAACAAATAAGTTCTTGTGGTGATATCTTGTTTGTACAAATAAAGCCTGTCTGAAGGTCAGAGAATGAAGCATGCCACTAGTTAACCATAGGGGTATGGAGGTCTATATAGACAAACAGGAAGTGAGATAGCTGAATAGAACCAGGATATAAACAAGAAGAAACAGAAACTTGCTCTCTTGTCTCCTGAGATGTTAAGGAGGTAAGGTTTAGTCATGGCTTGCTCCTTCTCTACGATATCTCAGCATTTTCCTCTATATCTGACTCCAGAATTTGAGAATTGTTTTTTACAGGTTTTAATAAGTGATTGTGATATTTTGTATAAGTTGTACATATGCCAAGGTTTTCTGAGGAAAAAGTCAATCAAAAATTAAACATAAGAATGAACATACTTATTATAACTATAGTAACTAATGTTTAATCTGAACTTGAAAGGTTCTTTATTTCTTTAATCTAGTATCAGGATTATAATACGAGGCTACAGTTTTTATTGTAAGTACTAATAAAAACAATCATTTATGTTATAATGTATAACATAAAATAATAACAATTCTTGGATATTCTACTCCATAAAGCACCAACACAGTATAGTATTCTCTGTACCATATGTTCAATTTTATGAGGATATCACAGGTTATTATTCTTCACCTACATTGCCTACAAAAAAAGGATTTTGTTTATATTCCTTTGAAATATTTTTAAGTGATAAAAAGGCTAAAACACATTATAGCCTAATAACAATTCAGCAAACCCAATGTTGTGTGCCTTGCATATCAATATAAAATCAGCAATAAAATGCATGGCAGTCCTTTAAATTTTATACCGAAAAGATTTGCTCATGAGAATTTTATTTTAAAACATTTTTCTACTTACCTTAGGTAGTATGAAAATGGAAATGAATCTATAACAATAATAATGACATCTGGAAGTCATCCTTAGCAAAAGAGAAAGCCAAAACCAGTGGAATGCAACAAATGAATAAATATTACAGTTTAGCTATGTGCCTAGGTATTTAAATGCCCTTTGGCAGTTGATGCCATTCTTTGATTTGCAACTTAAGAATGCTACAGCTAATCCCACACTATTTCCAAAATATTTCCATTTTGAAATATGTCATTGGATGGCATGGTCTTCCAAGATAAAAACTAGATGTTGTTACATGTGATCAGAGGATTCTTTCACTTGATTCAAATTTTACTATACTTATGAATTAAACTTCTTGAATACAACATATTATATAGTATTAGTTAAAGAATAGTGGGTTAATAATTCAGGAAATATATTCATTCCATGTTATGAAATTCAACTTCAGAGTATTAGAGGCAGTTTAAACCACTAGGGCATGAAGAAATAAAATGCCAATATGCTGTATAATTTCACATTTTCAGTTTGTGAAATATCCTCAGAGTATTCTAGAGAGGAAATCGAGACAGATGTCATATCATAGCAATTGAAATTTCATGCATTACCTTGAAAGTTTAAATCCTTATGTATTTATTTCATTTCTTCTTGGGATTTTATTGTCTTATCATAGAGCCTTCTTAGATATTTTTACATATGTACATTTTCAGCTCCATATGTCTATATAAATACATATGTATATGTACATATATGTATATATAACACAAATATAGCTTACCTATGAATCCTTGTATCTCCACCTAACATTTGTTTGTCTATATTTTTTGGCTATGTACCTCAAACAAATAAAAATGGAATATAAAAAATCTCCAAATATAAAAAAATTACAAGAGAAAATAAAATCCTTTTTGACAATGACCTTCAAACCCAGTGTTGGTTGTACACACCTTTTATCCCAGAATTAAAGAAGGCAGAGAAAGGTGGATTTCTGAGTTCTAGAAAATGAGATCCAGGTCAGGGCTACATAGATAAAACAAAACCAAAGCAATGCAAAACAAAGCAAAACAAGAGGAGTTTCGACTGAAAACCACCTCCTCCGATTCCTTCCATATTCCATACCCATACTCCCTCAAAAATTAATGTCTTTAAAACAAAAACAAGCAAGCAAACAAACTCATTGGGCTGCCTATGTAGAAACAGGTGTGGGGCCTTCCATTGGAGCAAGGTTGCAAGATCCACCAACCAGAGACCACACCCATAAAGAAAACTGACCCTCCCTTCCCTGCTGTCAATAGTCCCTCAGTCACATTGATTCTGCATTCTAATTTTAAGGACAGGTTTTCAGAGTGATTGGGAAAACATTTGTGAATGCTTTCAATAAGGTTCTACAGATAATCACAATTTCTTGTTACCAAGGTCATATTCAAACTCAATACATTAAAATTATATTATCTTGTATTTTCTCCTTTAAAATATAACAAAATTAATCTGGAATTCAGTATCTTGCTGTCTTTAGATAAAAGGTCTTTAGCAATGGCTGTTTTGGATAATGGATTTAATGTTAAGATCTTTAATTATAGGTTTAAAGTTGTCAAAGTTGAGGGAAAAGCAAGGATTCCAAAGAAGGTTGTAGCTAAGAGGAAATCAGGGATATAGTGACATGGCTTGTATCTGGAGTTGCTGAGTATGCCAACTTATAAACATGGTATGGATTTATTTCAGCCTCCTAAATTTGTTTATGTATGGTTAGAACCTGATGACTGAAAAAAAGACTGAAATATAGATTCTTCCGTAAGTGTAGCTTCTAAAGGGCTGCATTTTCTTCATTACAGGAGTACATCTGTCTATTTCCTGTCTAGCATTGGGTAACATATATGGATTTTGTCTTCTGCTCAGGACAGACAGGAAACTGTCTCTCTCTTCCCTATAATTTTATTTAACTTACTGGTCTACAGTTCTAAACTTGTTCTCAAATATGACAACATTTAATTTTCATGTCTTATATCATTTTACAATCTAAATTTCTTTATTTCTTCACTGTTGATGGACACAGTTATCTGCATTTAATGACTGTCATGAAAGAGCTACAATAAACATGCTAGTGCATGGGTCCCTTTAAAATGCTCCTATCTTTTGTATATATTGTCATTAGTGAATCTAGAAGGTATATTCCAGTTCTATTTTAGTTATTTAAGTCACCTGCATAGTATTCTCCACAGTGGCCATACTAACTTACAGTCCTACCAAGTGTTTTGAGGGCTCTCTATTGTCCATATCCTTCCAAGAATTTATTTCCCTTTGTTGTTTTAGACTAGTCATTGTCACTGGGATAAATTAATACCTCATTATGGATTTGACCTCAATTGAGTTTCCTTAATTCTGATGTTGGTTACTTTTTCATGTACTTGATCCTTTCTATGACTTCTTGTGGGGCTCCCTTATTCTTGTGAGTCATTGGCCACCTAGCCATGAGGGCAAAGGGAGCATAAGCAGTCACCAGGTTTCAGATGACTGTGAGCATAACACAAAACACTTTCAGGAGGCAGCTTCAGAGAGAATTGTCACTTAAATGTAGCATGCTTCCAACACCTTCTTATTAGAAATATATACTTAGACATGTCATGTATTTTTTTTCAATAGGGTTGTTGAGTTTTGTTTATTAGTTCACTTTTTATTTGTTTACTTTTTGCATTTATTTTTTTTCCTCTGGGTTTAAGCCTCTTGTGAAGATTAGTAATTGTAAATAAATATTTTCTTCTGATTTTTATGTTATTTATTTAGTTTTTAATTTTTGAAATTGTGATTCAAAATGTAGCATTTCTTTTTTTTTTTTTTTTTTTTTTCTTCCTTTCAAACCATATCCTTTTCTACCTTCTTCAAATTCATGGCCTATTTTTTCATTTATTTTATATATGTACACAGATATTCCTAAATATAACTTGGTGATTCGTACACCGTTCCATGCATATATTTTCTAGGCTGATTATCTATCACAGGACTACTGATGGGTTCTTTCACTAGTGATGTAATGCCTCCTGTTCTCAGGTTTCCTCAGATGCTTGTAGTTCTTTGTATAGGACTGAGACTATGTTGGTTTATTCTCTATCTAGTTTGCATGTTCTTTGGTGTAATCTTTGTTCAGTTCACATTTTGACAATCATGTTGGTGTAACTATATGGTTTTAGTTTCTGACATAAATAGAAAAAACAACCTCACAGCAAACTTGTTTTTATAGTCTTTTGCCGCTCTTCTTTAAGGTTTCTGAGCCTTAAGAGTGAGAGCATTGTGGACATGTATCCACCACAGGGACTGTGCACCACAGCTGCATTTTGATTAGTTGTCATTTCTTGTAGTTATCTCTGTCAGTTGAAAAAAGTTTCCTTGATAAGGAGGGATAACTATACTTAACTATAGTACAGAAAAATGTTTTAGATTGTTTTCAGGGATTATGCTGATTTAATAACTTAGTGGTTGTAGATTCTTCTCCAATAACCATGACTTCAATAGTTACTAAAGTGAAAATAATCCCATTTTTTCAAATGTTTCATGCTTCCCTCATCTTGAGAAGAAAGGAGGTGAAAACTGGTTAGGCAGTTTAGAGAATGCCCCAAAGAAAATTGTACAGCTTCTTTCTCAGCTAAGAGACGGAAGAAATATCTTTGCAAATCCCATCGCCACAGAAGCCAGAATTACCAAAACAGAGTAAGCCAAAAGAGCCCTGGTTTTTGCCATGGTTATTAGCCAAGGGATGGTGGGAAAGGGTCTTCTTTCCTATTATTTCTTTTTGTCTAAATAAATATGCCTGTCTTGAAAACCACTCCAAGTATAATGCTGAAGTCAAAAGGGACCTTGAAACCTGGAATTAAAATTAGTCTGACAAACTCAGTTCTCCACTAAAGCTTTACTCCATTAACTCTAAAGGTAAAGGGGCTCAGCGGTATCCAGCAAGTGTTGCTATACAGGGGCCATGCCATCTTTCTGTCTATTAAGCTTCTTATAATATTTTATCCCTAAAATTTACTCCTGTGGTCTGTGAGCTCTACTGTGCAATTATATTTATGGAATCCTGACTTCTCAAACTAAGTATAGTGGACAGGATAGACTCCATTGTACTCTAAGATAATCGGATATTCCCTTTTCAATGTTCATGGAAAAAATTTAAAAAAACTAAAATAAAAACCATGTAATTGTCATTCCAATATACTAAGCTACTTTGCAGATTCAAATAAATTAAGAATTTAATCAAATTCTGATTGGATTTTATAAACTGATGACAAATAGTGGTATAGCTAAATTCTTCTGTATGTGGATTCTCAGGGTTTCTATTGCTGTGAAGAGACACCATGACCATGGCAACTCTTATAAAGAGAACATTTAATGGAATGGTAACTTGCAGGTTCAGAGAGTCAGTCCATTATGGGGGAAGCATGGCAAGCAGACATTGTGCTGGAGGAGTTTCTTAGAGTCCTACATCTTGCAGGTGATGGGAGGTCAACTGAGATACTGGGCAGTATCCTGCGCATAGGAAACCTCAAAGCCCATACCCACAGTGACATACCTCCTCCAGCCAGACCATACCTAGTCCAAAGAAACCTCACCTCCTAATAGTGTCACTTCTGTGAGATAATGAAGGCCAATTACATTCAAATACCACAGTGGACATCTAGTTGTCCCAGAGCTTTCTCCAATGAGTTGTATTAATAATTTTTTCAAACAGCATTTGTTCATGCCTGAGTCCATATTTATGCTTCCTATTGTAGCCCATTGGTCAATGTGATCATTCTGCTGTAGTTCTTATAAAAAAAATGATTGAGTTACACAACACATGCACACACACATCTGTAAGTAGTATTTTGATTTTTTTCCTACCTTGAATGCTCTCGATTTCTTCTCTTTGGCTATTCTTTGGCTCCTTGTACTATGTTTAATAAAAATGATAAACCTAGGAATTCTCATTTTTCTCTAAATCTTAAGGAAAAAATTCTGGAATTTCCTCATTTAGTACTGTGTTAACCTTTGCATTATCATAAATGCCTTTTGATACATAATTATACATAATTCCTTGTGTTCCTAATGCCACAAAAGCAGCTATGGGTGATATCATCTAATGTGGAATTTTGGGGGTCACATTCCTTATCTTAAAACTGTCTTGCCTAGGTGGGAATGCCTAGGATGGCTGCTGAGTGTTAGAATTTACCAGCCCAGCACTAAGATCCAGGGCAAAATTTCCTGCTCAGTACCTTGTTAAAGTATTGATGAGCCAGTCTTAACCAAGCTTAGCTGGTGGAGGTGGGTACTTGTCCATCTAGATTGTTACTACAAATCCTCAAGGATCTGTATAAAATCAATAGTGTTTTAGTTCCAGAATACTTGGGGCCAAACCTATACAAGTTCAATAGTTTGGAGATCGATGGCTGAGATAAAGAAATTTTTAGAATCTGTCTATGAGTACTGGCTGTGTTGTCTGCCTAATATTAGAATTTGAATTACTAAGACTGCCCTTTTGTCACCAATAAATGCCAATAAATGCACTGAACATGAATCACACAGCCACAAATTTTCTGACACTATTACAGGGAAAACAGGTTTGTGTAGATCTGTTCCAAGATTGTAATTTATGAAGGAAACTACTCATGTCTGACCTGTACACAGTTAATCTTGTTCTCCATGCTATAGTAGAAGTTTTATATTTAAGTTCTGGTCTTCAGTAGGGACTTCAGGTAGCAGGTTCTCAGACATGGTCCTGAGACTGGACTGAAGACAGAGCTCTTAGCTAGGTTTTACTCTTTGCTTTCCCGTGCAAGGAGTCTTGGTATTGTTTTCTATTTTCTCCAAATTGAAGCATTCCTCTCTTCAAAGGGCTGGAGGAGATTCATACCATTCAATAAATTAATGGGACTGTCTTAGTTAGGGTTTTATTGTTATTAATAGATACCATAACTATGGAAACTCTTATAGAGGAAAACATTTAATTGGAGTTGGCTTATAGTTTCAGAGGTTTGGTTCATTATCATCATGGTGGGACATGGTGGCATGCAGGCAGACATGGTGCTGAAGAAAGAGCTGAGAGTCCTACATATTGATCAGCAAACTGCAGACGGAAAAACTATTCAGTGTGTATATCCTGAGCATATATGAGACTTAAAACCTACTCTCACAGTGACATGCTTCCTACAAAAAGGTTAAAACTAATCCAACAAGGCCACACCTCCTATCAGTGTTACTCTCTTTGGAGCAAGCATTAAAACACTTGAGAATGATGGGGGGGCATACCTATTCAAATCACTGCAAGGATTTCCATACAACTTAAGCTCAGAAACTGAACTAATTCATAAGCTACCTACCAAGGGCTGTGTAAGCAGTAAACAGTTGGTCTCCTTCCCTGGATATCCTTGCAACTTAGGCAGGGAGATGGAAAGATATAGCTTTCCTGATTTCTCACTCATGCTGGGATATACTTTTCTGTGATTCAGCTGTCACCGTGCATCCATGTTCCTGGAAGTAACTACAGTAAATTAATTAGTGTACCCTAATATACCTGAATAGAATCATTTAATTGGTTTGTTCTTCATATCCCATCTAAACAAATAAATATTTCTTCACATCTTCTCAGGGGGGAAAAATAACTCTAACATTGAGTTCATCCCTCAACTCTTGAGTAGTGGTAAAGGCTATTGACTGCATCCCTGTGTGGTTTGGATACCCTAATCCATGGGTATTGGCCTTGCATTAGGAGTCATGGGTTTGTCCAGTAGTGAGCTTCACTATACTGAATGTGGCACTTGATTTCCTGTCTAAGACCTGGATTTAATGTTTTCCTTTCAAATGAGAACTTGTGTTTTTGGTGTTGATAGATAGCATAAAGCTTTTCATACTGATTGCTACATTCACATTAGAGATTGGAGTCTCTTATCTGTGTCTTTAGCTCTTATGGAAGTAGTTTGGTTTATGCCTGATCTCATTTGTTACCATCTTGTCTTATTTGAGAACCTTTCTTTCCTTAAGAGCTTCTCTATTTTGCATACTTCTTTTTTAGACAAGTTCTTAACATATAGTATGTATCCTATCATGTTCCTCTTGCTTCAAATTCCCCAGTGTTGAACATAAAATTCTGGTTTACTCTTGCCTGGCTTTCTCCTGATGACTTTGTGATTAAGTCAGTTTTATCCAGGTTAATCTCAATGTCTCAAGTCAACATGTAATAGATTATTGCAGCTCTTGACATCAGCCAAAGCGTTTCTTTTCACAGCAGAAAACCACTGTGTGTGGGGGATCAAATTGCAGAGAATAAATGACAGTGGTATATGTGTAAAACACAGCCACTATACTGAACACTCAAGTAACATTGTGGAAAAGGAGGCAGAAAACTTGGTCCAGGATGATTGCTGAGAAGTACTGTCCTCTGTAATTGTACTCTTGTGCATTATGTACAAAGATGATATACTCACAAACTCTCAAAGTGTTGCTTTTACAAGACCATATTAGTCAACATTCTAGCAAGAAGGGGAAAGACCCACAAAACCCACCCCAAGCTAAAGATGTACAGGCAGTTAACTGCTACTTAGAGAATATTAATTTTGGGATGCTCCCTCAGCACAGATTACCCATGCACCTACACTCATGTCTAATGATTAAAAATCAGGCCCATACCTATGTTCATATCATTAATATTAGGAGGACATAAATTGCAGAACACCAGGAGGGGAAAACATGGGAGAAGCTGGATGGAGAAGTAGCATTAAATATGATAAAAAATGCATTGCATTCATTTATGAAATTCTTAAAAGATTAATTAAAAACCATAATGCTTGAAGCAAATGTCAAAGGAGTAGTTACATGAATATCTTAAAATAAGATAAAAAGATGTGATTCTTAACCATTCACATAAACATAAAAACAGTATGTATAAAACACACCTTCTATGTGAGAAGATAAAATTCCGTTATTTAGCTGTGATTACACTTTAAGCTTACTTCTTCAAACAAAGAAAACAGAAAACTAATTTAACAATATAGAAATAAAAACTTTTAAGGGATTCTCAGCAATAAAACTTGAATAATGGAGATATTAACACATATTCTTTCAAGGAGAAGGGACGAATGAGATAAAACAGTGGGAGTGAGAGTTCCAAAGAGAACAGTGATGAGTAGAGCATGGAGATCAGTGAACAGGGGTGCATGGAAAAGAACCTTCTGTACAAAACATTGTAAACACAATATCTCAGGGGCATATATTAACTTTTTACCCAAATGACTCACTGCTCAATATTTCCTTAAAGGAGAACATATAAATGATGAAATTTGATCAAATGTACATATAGTGTTTGCCTGTCTATATAATTTTGATGTTTATAGAAATTCATTCCAAGGCAATAAATCTTGTTATAAAAGTAAGAGAACATAATTCAGGTTATGTAACTGATTTTGAGTTGAGTTTCACCCTATCAGCTAGTGCTATTTTTGGCTCATTGAATGAGCAGTTGGAAGTTGTCAGTGTTTCAGAAAGATACCATGAAGTAAAAGTCATAACCAATGTCAACAACAGAAAGTGAAGTACTACCATTAATTTACACTAATTTTTCAGGTCCAGATTCTCCAAGTTAAGACTTGATGGTATTTACACAGATAAGGTGAGTTTTTATAAGAGAATCTTCATTATTTTCATTCCAAAAGAACTCATTTTCCATACCTCCAAGCCTTCACCATAAAAAAAAGAAGTAAACAATAATAATATTCTTAGAATGGTATTCAGGATCAAAGTGACATTAGTGCTCACTCAGAAGGAAAAAAAAATAGAGAGTCAGGAAATTGAAAAAAAAATCATTGTTCCTCTTGTTTCTAAATAACAAAGTTCCTCTGGTTATTACCCTACCAGTATACAAGTCTGTTGGACATAATTACTCTCATTAACAGAGATGGAAAGACCCGTGTTTATTTTGTCTCATATACCACTCAACTAGCACTTTCACGGGCATGACATGAAGCAACAGTATTCACTTTCAATGCTGAACCAAATAGTCCCTAAGGTCACTGACCCAATCAGCTGCTGGACCAAATCATAGCTCCAGAGGTCACTGACCCAGTCAACTGTACATATGTCATGAATCCTCAGAGTTCACTCAAACAGATGGCTTTCCACTTAATTTTATATATTTACATTTTTATTTGTCCAAAAGTGCATTAAAAAAAGACACTGTTCATCTGAGCTAAAACCAGAGACAATTTTAATACAATTACTTTAATTAAAATTGCCCCAAATAGGGATAACTGCTCTGAAAGTAGCAATGGCAAGTTAGCCATTCAATTGGCAGTTGTGTCTACAGTCAAGGATAACACTAGAGTCTGAGGACTGCAGGGGAATAAATGGCATGGCTTTAAGGATTTTTGATCATTTAGGACTAGTACCAATGTGCAAAGCCCATATTTTTGAAGACAGGCAAGTTACTCTCTCTTTTAACAGTCTCTCTGGCCAGTGTATTTTAGGATTCCTCAATAGTATTAAACCATTCAGTTTAGGCTCTGAACTTTAAAAGCAATCAAAAGAAAAATAAGTTAATTCTACTGCAGGATATCACTGATGTATCAGTGATTTTAAACTCCTTGAATTTGATTATATATTATTTTGTATTCTATGTTGAAATTGAGAAACACAATTTATTTTGCTGCACATTAAACATTACCTGTCATAGTATAAGTATCAGATAGAAGTGTAACCTCTAGAAGACAATCGTTTTATATGGTTCAATTTTCGTCTTTAAGGAATAAATGACAGGATGGTGGTTTTTAATAACAGTATATTTACCAGATATTTTCTGGTAAATGAATAATCAGTCTTCATCGCCAGGCAAGCAAGTATTATCAATATTTTCCAAGTATAGAATTGGAGCAGACCAGTAAACACTACATCTGAGTAAAATTAGTACTGTAACTGGGAATTTGGAAGTATATCAATATTAATTTCCTGACATCTTCTTGTGAAGCTGTTAAAGAATATATTATTAATAAAGATGGAATTAAAACTATATAACACATTTACTGACATTTTTCCACCAATCAATATATTGTTTACTTTCTTTTCTGATAAATGTATTCATTGTCTCATAAAAGAAAAGGGAACATCTTCATTTAATGAGCATAAAAGTCCAGAATCTACAGGCAATTTACAGCACTTTCTACAGTAGGCATAATACTCACTGTTTTCAAAATTATTCTTTTTAAATCTGGAAAGTCAGGACTGAAAAGCAGGTTGTATATATCATCCCAGAGCTTTCCTCTAGTACTTGATGGAAGCAGAAGCAGACACCCACAGCTAAACACTGAGCCTAACTCCTGGAATCCAGTTGCAGAGAGGGAGAAGTAATGGGCAAATGGGTCAAGACCAGACTGGAGAAACCCACAGATACAGCTGATCTGACCAAGGGGGAGTTCATGAACCCAAGTCTGATAGCTGGGAAACCAGAATAGGGTCGATCTAGAACGCTGAATGTGGGTGTCAGAAGGCCTGAGCAGTCTATGGGGACTTTGGTAGTGGATCAGTATTTATCCCTAGTATATGAATGGACTTTAGGAGCCCATTCCATATACAGGGATACTCTCTTAGCCTAGAAACATGGAGGAGGGCCTAGGCCCTGCTCCAAATTATATGACAGGCTTTGAAGACTCCCCATGGAAGGCCTCACCTTCCCTGAGGAGCAGAAAAGGAATAGGATGGTGGTTGGGAGGGTGACAAGAGAGGAGGAGAGGGTGAACTAACTGGGATTGACATGTAAAACAAGCTTGTTGCAAATTTAAATTTAAAAAAAAAATATATCATTGCAAAAAGAAAAATGAAAAGCAGGTTGTGCTGATTTCAGAGCAAGTCAAGTAGAAGAGAGATAAAATAAAAACAAACAAACAAAAAAAAGACAATCCCTTAATCCCTTCAATGTTCTGTAAGGCAGACTTCTTACTGACATGACATACTGAGCTGGGGAACATCTTTGACACTAGTCTACTTCTGCTCCCTAGAAGAAGCTTAATGCTAATTATTACTCTGGAAAGCCATTTTTTTTTCCATCATGGCTACATGATAAGGTGACTGTGTAGTAATAAACCCCATAGAGACACCATCCTTTTCTACTGCTTCCATGTTCTCAAAAGTTTGCTGACTCACAGGTTATTTGTTCAATGCTTCTGAATATCTCAGTTGGTATTTTGCTGCTGCCACAGATCTAGACAATTATTGACAGATATACATATTTAACTCATTTTTGTTCCTGTTCTGGCTAGTTTTGGGTCAACTTGACACCAAGCTAGAGTCACTTGGAAAAAGAACATCAATTAACAAAATGTTCCTACAGCACTGGCCTGTGGTCAAGACCTTTTCTTAATTAGTAATTGATATGGGATTTGTAATTGATATGGATATGTGTCCAGTCCATTATGGATGATGCTATCCCTGGGTAGTTGACCCTGGGGGTGATTAAGAAAGCAAGCTGAGAAAGCAACGAAGGGGAAGCCAGTGAGCAGTACTATTCCATGGCTGCTATTTTTGAGTACCTTCCTGACTGCCTTTAATGATGAAATATAGTTTGGAGATGTAAATGAAATAAAGCCTCCCCAAGTTGGTTTCTGCCATGATGTGTCATCATTGCAACAAAAACCTTAACTCAAACAGCTCCTGTATCATTTCCACTACTGATATTTTTATAATTTTCTCTAACATGAATTATTTATTTTCATACTCTGTCTTTCCATTTAAGAATTTAAGCAAGAGTTGGCTTTTATTTTTCATTAGCCACCATGGCTGAATGATATTATACTCCTACAAGATGCCCTGTCAGTCAATTCAGTTTTAAAATGAGTGAGTTCATTATCCCTGAAGAAACTGAAAGGTTAAGTAACTTCCCCTAAATTACAAGGATAGATTGTCAGATCTGACCTTTCAAGCTGCACTGTCAAACCTTGTTCTGTACTGTCTCACTGATAATGATTATGGCCATTTACTTTCCATAAAGCATGATAGATGTGAGCATTTCTATACCACTTCATACCAAATTTACCCATTCACTCCATCTCTTACAGCAGTTACTGAAAAGCTTTTCTTAGATCATTATATTGTCAGTTATTTTAGATGTGTCCCTACTATAATACAGCTATCATTTTTTCTTTTTAATTTTGTCTGCTTCACTAAGCATAGTCATATTAATGCTGAAGATTTCAGGGCTCTAAAATTTTAGTTGAGACTGGAAAATGAATTTTGATCATATTGCTATAAAGCCATTGATGTTTGGCTTAAAAGAAAGAATAAAGGAAACCATAGGTTGTACTCATATTTACAAGGTGAAGAAGCTTTGAAATATCAGACAGTTATTCAAAGAGAACCTTATACATAGCTGTAAGGAGTGCTTTTCTATAGGAAAAATTCCAGAGTATGTTATTGCTTTTTATCTATGCTTCAGAGATTTTGGTATCAGGGAAGACCTAACTGAAGAAAATTTCAATTTTACGGATACAGTTTTACATACAGCTAGTTGGATATATAATACTGCCAATTCTTTTGGATCTGTCATCCAACGTAGTTTTCAGGCTCATTATGCTTCCCTGCAGTCCTCCAGGAAAGAAGCCATGTTAGCTTTACCAAAGTGCACATCCCTAATTTCCAGCTTTGCTTTCCATTAGAGTACAGTTATGAAATGCATAGGTAATTTAACAATACCAAATGACTGCATGGGTATAAAGGCTAAGTCTCCATTCCCTTCTGCATAGACTAATTGGACTTTAACAAGACTGTCTGATTTCCCAAAACTTCTAGTGTCACAACTGACTTTTGATGTTAAACAAAAGCTAGGCACAACAAATTAGCTGTCAGTTCAATGCATTTAACAACACACCTTACCTCTTATATAAGTGGAGAAAGTAGTATAATCATAATATGAAAACAAATTTTAACTCATTAATTTCTGATTCAACTTTCATTTTATTTCAGCATAAATAAGTATATATATAAAGTTTATTAAATTAAATAACCCTTGTATTGTACATTTCCAAGAGTAAATGTGAAATGTGTGTAACATGCAGTAAAGATATGTGTGTAGAATTAAAAACAGGTTTTGTGTGTGTGTGAGAGAGAGAGAGAGAGAAAAAAGAGAGAGAGAAGGTAGCAGTTGCAGTGATAGTATAGTTCTCCTCTTTCTGTTACAAGTTTTGAACTAGAAGTTTCCATTTCCTGTTTGAAGCAAAATTTCAGCAGTATTTCAATTTCTCCTCCCTTGTGTTATCATAGAAATAGCCTCAGTGAGACTGATGAGACCGACTGGTAAGGACAACTGGCCTTGAATCACTTGATTCATGACATCTCAGCTAAGTTAGAGGTCTACTACACTAGGCCTGTAATGTTTGTTGGTTTCATGGATTGGGAGGGGGTGGATGTTTCTGGTCAAGAGATTCTCTCTAGCATCAAAGAAACGCAGCAAGAGGAAGCAAGAGGATGAGGTTTCTAGTAACCCAGTAACCACAGTCTTGTGAAATCAAATTATGGAAGTGATTTTCTGTGCCCTGGTAATTTCCAACAAACCACTAGCTTTAGTCCAAATACCAATAGGAAATTATACAAGGACATGAACTAAAGGAGGCCATCTGAAATCAGGGATTTGGGGCTGAAGTGTGTGTGTGTGTGTGTGTGTGTGTGTGTGTGTACATATGCATTTGTACATACACCTGTGTGCCCAAAAGTGCTCAGAAACAGTGGCAGAAAAGGAAGAGAGAATATGATACCACAAAGTTTCTTTTCCCATATCCATCTCTCTCCCAAAGTCAATTTTAAATTTCTGAATTATGACACTTGAGTAACACCACTTCATATTCAGCTCATGGGGGTGTAGTCATAGACCAAGGATTCTTTTTAGTCTCTGTCTTCTGTCATTTAAAGTTTTGATTTACAGATCCTTTCCTTTTCTCCCTTCAGCACCTTCCATGTTTTAAGTACATCCTGCTTCAGAAAGAATGCATTCATCACCATCTCAAAATACACTTCAATTTGGAGTAGTTGTATAAATATTTGATATCAGAGTTTCATTTCACATCACAGTTACAGTTGCTGTTCTGTAAAGGAATACACTTCCTCAACATTAAGTAATATAGAAATTGTATATCACATGCAATAATTTTGTTTTACTGGTGTTTTAACCAAAAGAATGCCACCTAATTCTTCATCCCTCATATAGGAGGTATCACCTATCAGAATAAAGAAATTATTCTTTATATCTCCCTCCCATTCCCCCCGGTACCCTCCCATCCCATCCCCACCCCCAATCCACAGGGAGGGTGATGTCTTCCAGGAGGGATAATCAAAATCTGTCAAGTCATTTGGAGTAGGGTCTAGGCCCCCCTTCCTGCCTCTAGGCTAGTGGAGTATTCCTCCATGGGGAATGTGCTCCCAAAGACTTTTCCTGCACCATGGATACATCCTGGTTCCACAGACAGATTCCTTAGACTGCTCAGGCCATCTAACTGAGACCAAAGTTCAGGGTGTCTGAGTTAGTCCAATGGTGGTTTCCAAGCTGTCAGTCTGTGGCTCTGTGAGCTCCCCCTTGTTCAGGTCAGCTGTCTTTGTGGGTTTCTCCAGCCTTGTCTTGACTCCTTTTCTTAACACTCCCCCCTTTCTGCAACTGGATTCCAGGAGTTCAGCTTGGTGTTTAGCTGTGGGTGTCTGTTTCTGTTTCCATCAGCTACTAGATGAGGACTCTATGATGGCACATAAGGTAGTTATCAATCTCATTATCAGGGAAAGGCATTTAAGGTAGCCTTTCCATGGTTGTTCAGATTGTTAGTTGGGGTAATCCTTGTTGGACTCTGGATATTCCTCTAGAGTCAGGGTATTCTTCAAACATATAATGGCTCCTTCTATTATAGTATCTCTCTCTCTCTCTCTCTAAGAAATTATTCTTAAAGACTGCTTTTTTTTCAAAGAGTGTAATTCTTTTTTTTATTTTATTTTATTTAATTTTATATAACAAAGTCCAATTAAATGAAAACAAACATACACAATATTTGGGAATTTGGGTGTCGTTTTTTCCAAACTACTTCCTGCTGGTAAGGGGCGCTGTCATGGGGGATTCAAAGAAGATTCAGATATCCTGGCTGTAGTCTGTAGGGCTGTTTTGTCCAGCTGTTTTGAATGTAGGATCAGCTTCTACTCTGTTTCAGGAAGTCTGGCGTGATCAAACCACATAAGTCTGGAAGGAATCCACATCTTTTCATTTTCTGTGGAAACAAAAATAGAAATCCTTTTCCCCAGTAACTTGTCCTTCAACTTAAATTTTGGAGTCAAATCATTTTTTTTAATTTATTTTATTATTTTACATGTCGATCCCAATTCCCTCTCCCTCCTTCCCTCCCTCCCTCCCTCCCCCAGCCCTCTCTCCTTCCTTCCCTCCCTTTTACCCTCTCTGGCCTCCCACAAGCACTCTAAACACCCACCACTCCCATCCCCCCACCCCAATTCAACTTTATATGGAAAAATAAAAGACCCAGGATAGCCAAAACAACCCTATACAATAAAAGAACTTCAGGAGGCATCACCATTCCTGACTTTAAGCTCTACCACAGAGCTATAGTTCTGAAAACAGCCTGGTATTGGCATAAAAATAGACAGGTAGACCAATGGAATCAAACTGAAAATCCTGATATTAACCCACACACCTATGAACACCTGATTTTCGACAAAACAGCTAAAATTATACAATGGGGCGAGGACAGCATCTTCAACAAATGGTGCTGGCACAATTGGATGAGGGTGTGTAGAAGACTGCAGATAGACCCATGTCTGTCACCATGCACAAAACTCAAGTCCAAATGGATCAAAGACCTCAACATCAATCCAGCCACATTGAACCTCTTAGAAGAGAAATTAGGAGGTACACTTGAACAAATTGGTATAGGAGACTGCTTCTTGAACAAAACTCTAGGGGCACAGACACTGAAAGAAACAATTAATAAATGGGACCTCTTCAAACTTAGAAGCTTCTGTAAAGCAAAGGACACAGTCGACAAGACCAAACGGCAGCCCACAAACTGGGAAAAGATTTTCACCAATCCTATAACCGACAAAGGGCTGATCTCCAAAATATACAAAGAACTCAAGAAACTAGTCAACAAAACACCAAATAACCCTATTAAAAAATGGGGTACAGAACTGAAGAAAGAATTCTCAACGGAGGAAATCAAAAAGGCTGAAAGACACTTAAGAAAATGTTCCACATCCTTAGCTATCAGGGAAATGCAAATCAAAACAACTTTGAGATACCATCTTACCCATGCAAGAATGGCTAAAATTAGAAACACCAGTGATGACTTATGCTGGAGAGGATGTGGAGAAAGTGGAACACTCCTCCACTGCTGGTGGGAGTGCAAACTCATACAGCCATTTTGGAGATCTGTATGGCGGTTCCTCAGGAAAATGGGAATTAGTTTACCACAGGACCCAGCAATCCCCCTCTTAGGCATATACCCAAAGGATTCACATCCATGCAACAAAGACATCTGTTCAACTATGTTCACAGCAGCACTATTTGTAATAGCAAGAACCTGGAAGCATTCTACAAAGAGTGTAATTCTTGCAATGACAAGTTTATTAAAAAGGAACGCTTATGTGCATGTTTATATAACTCAATTTTAAGCAAAGCTAAGAATATGAAAGACAAGAAATGCTTAAATGATGAAATAGTTTAGCAGAGGAATTTATGTATAAGCACTTATAATGACATATGATTCACTGTAGCAATTCATTAAGTGAGACACGTAGACTACATCAATAAATCATGATATACAATATAATACAGTGAACATTACATACAGTGGAAAAGAATATGCCAGTGACCTGTACAATTTGTATGAATCCTAAGTGAATAAGTTAGTTAGAAATTAGACTCCATTACAGAAATGGTCACATCAAACGACCTTTGTGGAAATTTATAACAGGCTTTAAATTCTTACAAATTTGAATAGTATAAGGCAGACACAAAAGGGTGTTTTTCATTCATCCCTCCCAGAATGTAAATGAAGTGGAATTCATACAGTGACAAATTCAGAGACCTTGAATTCACCTGTAGCAAAGGACCATCCCAGGAAACTTCATATAACTTTTTCTTCTTTCTGAAACTTACCCTGTTTATGTGTTGACACTCTGAGTATCACGCTGAGTAACCAAGGTGCAATCACGTTCCTGTTTACACTTTTGGAATTCCATGTATTTTGAAACATTTGCTTTATTTTTTATTCCTGACAGTGATTCCATCTTCCAAGAAGGCAGTATCAGCATGATGTGCTGAGGAGCTAGAGCTCAAGCTCCCTCCCAGCTATGTGACAGGAGGGATTTTCAGCACTTTCACAATCCAGCTCATTCCAAATAAACAAACAAAAAATATGGAAGTGGTTCATCATAATAAATCCCTGCTGGGATATGCTGTGTTTGTCTGACTAATTTCTCTCAGTACCCACAGCTCTGTAGCCTGTGACCCTAAGACAGCAGGCATTCTTTATAAAAACACAGTCCTATTGTCATAGTTATGCTTTTGTCATGCACGATGTCCCTAGTGACTATTAACTATTTGAATGTAAGTGAGTTAAGGGAAATACACTTATTAGAATTGTTTTGCAGTCTATTATGATTGGTAAGGTTCAAACCTTAGAGTAGCCACTTTAAGAAATGAGTTGACACACTGGCTTTTTCTTCACAGGAACAACAGGTCTGCATTGAGATTGGTGATGTGTAAATGTCTTGATTGGGGTTAAGTAAGGGATTTTAAGTATCATAGCTATCACAACTAGGTACAGCTCCAGATGTGTTCAGTCATAGTGGACTCTAGGTTTTCTGAAGTATACACTTTGCTAACAATTTTAAGTTGCTTCAATTGTTCTTAAGGCCACTAGTTACTACTGGTTGGTGTATTGAATTTGATCTTACAGGAAAAGTATGTATTTGTTTTAGGTAAAATCTACTTTATACACAAACAATGGCTTTTGCCCACACATCAGGAATCATCACAAAACCATTCATCTTTTAAGCTCTGATAAATTAACTCCATAATACAAATTAAGTTCTCAGGTTTCAAGTAAGTCTCTTGAAATGTTTGTTCCCTTGCAGCAACAAATTTGAGCTATCATAGTTTCTTCATCTTCAAGAGCTGAGAACAGTCTCAGCACTGCCAGTGGGTGGTAGAACTCAACAACAGTACTAAGTACAAGATGAACACAAAATTTTAAGTATCTATTAGAGAAAACGGGTGATTTTACCTGGAGAACAGATTAGTGTAAGTATGATGTTTTTGTACTTCCCTTGTTTACCATTTAGAAAGAAAACATGCTGTTTCTCCATCCAGTCTATTTGCACCTATGTGCCCTTTAGCCACTTGGTCTAGATTCTGATAGAACAGCATAATAGACAATCTTCCTGCATGGTTTTCTTCAGGATAGTTTATCAAGGTTTCATTGGCAGGTGTGGCTTCAAAGGTACAGTGTGAATATTTAGAGTCTTTCACTTAAGATCTTGAGAGATACACAGCTTACAAGTAGGTCAAACACAGAGAATGCAGACAGGAAAGGAGAAGGACCAGACTTTCTTGCAGTATCCAACAGGTCACTGGTTTGAAGTTTTAATTAATGTGTTTAAAACAAGCAAGGATGAAGTAAAACTCCAGATCATACAAACTGGATACTGTATCTAAGGACTTCTGATGGGATACACAATGGACACTATAAAGCATAACTTATAAGCACTCATACACCCAACATTGCTAATAGGAATATAGTTGGATGGGCACTTTATCCTTTTGGATTTGTTAATATAATTTCTTTGCTGATTTTGGTAGTTATGGATAAGGAGGTATGGCTGCTTATGGAGAAGTTCACCTGTATCACTCATGAATTCTTAATTCATGTTTTCCTGTTTTGACATGCTTTATTCAGAGTTTAGGGACAGTTTAATCTATACCATGTATGTTATTCTCTTTATTTCTTCAGCTATGCTATGGAAAAGAAGCACTTATAGGTCAGTGCCAAAGCCTCATCATCTGAGTCCCACTGTGCCTATGAGAATATGCATTAAACAGCACAGTGTAGATCCAGCAGCCTCATGCTTTTGTTGAATTGTTCTTCCTCCCAGCTTTTCCCCCCACCCAATTAAGATGTATTACAATGACTTTGGAGTTTACCAACATTACATTTATTTATGATCCTTTGCCAGATAACCAAGAGCAATTTGAACTTTGAATCTGTTTTCCCCTAAGCATTGCTCATAGATCTGAAGCCCAAATAAGTATAAAGTCTCATCTATCACTCATGAAAGTATCAAACAATCAGCCTCTGTGAAAAATTATTTATGCTTTGAGGTTGAGACATTGATTTATTAGTATTTACTTTTTCCTAGGTCCCTACTGATAAAGTACACTAATCTAATAGTTTTGTAGTATACATAGAGCTTATTTGTTTAGGAATAATATATAATGATGATAAGACAAAAATTTCAAAGTCCAAGCAAAAAGATGTCTTCTAGCATCTGAGGCTAATCACTCAAGATAAAAATGTATATATACTATGTGTACTAAGAGGAAAATTCACATTATCAAATCTTGATTTATTATTCTATAGAGATCCTTCTTAAGATATTTTCCCAAGACATTTACTATCTAGGCCATTTGTTTCAAATGAAAATGAGGTAGGGAACCAATGAATGGATAGGTTAAAAAGCAACCAAACAAACAAACAAAAAACAGTGTGTAGGATTTGGGACTTGCCTGTAATCCCAGTACTCAAGAGGTCTAGGCAGAAGAACTGTTAGCTCAAAGTCTGTCTCTGTTACTTAGTGAGTTGTAGCCTACATTAGAACTCAGACCCCCAAAGACCTGTCTCAAAATGTAACCCTTTTCAGTGCATATATATATATATATATATATATATATATATATATATATATATACTAATTTGAAGATTATAAAATTAGTCAAGATGCGTACATTCAAACATATCAGTGATTAACCTGAAACAATGTTGAAAATGCGGGTGAGGGCTTCTTGGAAGTCCATGCTCTACTTTGCCTACTTTGGGAAACTTATAATATGATCTTGACTATATAAATGGACATGGTCTGCCCACCAGAGAAGGAAATAGAACTGTCACTTTAACTGTCATTACAATTTTGTTTGTTAAGATGAACTGCTTTGAGTTTGACAAAATTAAATTTAAGACATAGTGTCCTAGATCACTTTTACGAATTGGTACATAAATCACACCATCTACTGGTAGCCTTCTTTTTCTGTTATGACTTATGGTTTTGTTTTATGACACAGTGCTAGATTTATTATCACTCTAACAGCTTCAATCCCACTTTTACAATTTTCTAACATTATAATGTTAAAAAACATACATGGTGAGTTTTGTTTCCTTATTGCAGTGGAGCAAGTAAACTTTGCCTCATCCAGAGTTTTGAAACTGTGATAAGTTCATTCAGTTCATTTGTAGAAGACTTTGAAAGCTAGCTGGTTTTGTATTTTTAGCTATTGCAGTTTTTATTTTTCCTCCCTTGAGACTAAAGGTACTCTAGAGTTACATTAGTCTCTGGAATTTCTAATCTCCAGCATAATTGTACATACAAATTTGGTCTTATTTTCTTCTCCAGTATATACATTTTTTTTGGACAGGCACTGTTAAGAAATGTTTGTTTTTCAATGACTCCTGAGTGCTTCTGAGAAAAACTTATTAGACAGAAAATGATCTCTGGGATCTTTTGTAGCAGATAGTTCTTCCTGCCAGACTGTTCCACAGCTACCTTGCATCAAACGAACACTCAGAGACTTATATTAATTACAATACTGTTGACCAATAATTTGGGCTTCTCATTGGCTAACTCTGTCTTAATTATTAATGAGTAATTACTAATCTATGTGTTTGTGCATGGTCTTATCTTACAGGCAAATGCCTGAGTCAAAACCTCTGTTCCTGAGCTTACATGTCAATTCCTATCTGTCCGCCTACATTTCCCAGAATTCTCCTTGTCTCCTAGCTCTGCCTGTCTTCTGGCCTGGCCAATCAGTGTTTTATTCATCAACCAGTAAGAGAAACATAGTAAAGAAGGACGTCCCCATCAGTCTCTTTACTTCCTTCAGATCAGTGTACCTGCAATATCCATTTTCTCTCTCCCTTTTAGATGTAGGCCTTATCTAGGTCATTCTATGTCACAATGACGTATCTGTAGTTGGTCATTCTGTCTTTTGAGGTTTTATTTCCCTTCATTCTAAAAGCCTTAAAAGCAACTCTCAAACAATATTAACACATATGCAGTGCCTTGTAGTGAGCAATGAGGTAGGAAGGAATTGATCACTAATTTATCATCATCAGAACCTACTAATGCTTAGGCATCATCTACTTTGTTTTTAAGAAATTGTAGAGCAGCCTCCTGGTGTCCTGCTTGGAGCATCGTGAGGTCTGAGGACTGTCTGCAGGGGAGATGGCCCTAGCAGATCCACTCACCAAGAATCTGCCAGCATCCTGGACCCACTTCTAAACACAGGAAGGGTTAAGTGTGAGCCAGTATTTGGCCTGCCTTCCAGTGACCTGCTCTGAGCCTCCTGAGGACGGAAAACTGAGGACTGCATGCTGGAGAGTCTGCCCTAGTGGACCAGCCCATCTGGAGTCTGCCAGATTCCTGGTTCAGCCTCCAACCACAGGAGGAGTCCTACCACCACCCACTGGAGTAGAGAAAGCCATCACAGTATTGGACCTGCTTGAACCCACTGGAAGAGAACTTTGGTCCAGTACTCACCACAGGAAGGGAGAGACCCCACCAGTACACACTGGAAGAAGAGGTGGGCAGATGACAGTATAAGGATACAGTCAACAACAGAAAGATCAATATGATGCCACCAAAGTCAAGGGACTCCACACCAGCAAGTCCTGAACATCCCAACACAAATAAAGTAGAAGAAAATGACCATACAAGCAACTTTATAACCATGATACAGACCCTCTAAGAAGTAATGAGAAAATCCCTTAAAGGAATGGAAGCAAAAATTCAAGAAATGGAGGAAGAGACAAACCAAAAATTACAGGAAAAATTCAAACAGTATAAGGTTTGAAAGCTAAAATAGAGACAATAAAATAATGACAATCTGGGGGATAGGTGGAAATAGAAAAGTTAGGCAAAATATTATGAACTACAGATGCAAGCATAACCAACCGAATACAAGAGATGGAAGGAAGAATCTCAGGCGTTGAAGACACACTAGGAGCAATAGATTCATCAAGCAAAAAAAAAATATCCAGGAAATATGGGACAGTATAAAAAGGCCAAATCTAAGAATAATAGGTATAGAAGAAGGTGAAGAAATCCAACTTAAAGGTGCAGAAAATATATTCAACAAACTAAAGAAAGATGTGACAATGGAAGTACAAGAAGCTTTCCGAAAACTATTGATGAGGAAACCAAGATATTCCATGACAACATCAGATTTAAACAATACACATCAACTAATCCATCCCTACAAAAAGTTCTGGAAGGAAAACTCCTACCCAAGGAAATTAACTACACCCTCAAAAATGTAGACAATAGATAATCCCACTCTACCAATAGCCAAAAGGATAATGGGGATGGGGGGAGAATCCCTCACACAATACCACCATCAACAAATCCAAAACAAACAAGAATTAACAATCAGTGGTCATTAATATCCCTCAATATTAATGGTCTTGACTTGCCTATGAAAAGACACAAGCTAAGAATGAATACAAAGACAGAATCCATCCTTCCACTGCATATAAGAAACACACTTCAACAACAGACTTCATCTCAGAGTTAAGGGTTGGAAAAAGACTTTCCAATCAAATAGACCCAAGGAACAAGTGGGTACAGCAACACTTATATCTAACAAATTAGACTTTAAACTAAAATCAATCAAAAAAGACAAAGAAGGTCATTTCTGATTCATCACAGGAGAAATCCATCAAGATGAAGTCTCAAATCTGAATATCTATGCACCAAATACAAAGGCACCTACATTTGTAAAATAAACATTACTAAACCTCAAATCTCAGATAAAACCTCACACACTTATAGTGGGAGACTTCAACACCCTGCTGTCAATACTAGACAGAAGCTTAACAAAGAAACAAAGGAACTAACAGAAATTATGACACAATAGTGTTTAGCAGTCATTTATAGAACATTCCATCCAAACACACACAAAAAAAAACCTACCTCCCTCTCAGCTCCACATGGAACCTTCTCTAAAATCTAGCACATACTCAACAATATATGAAACCTCAATAGGTACAAAAATATTGGAATAACCCTCTGTATCATCTCAGACCAACATACGTTAGAATTCAACAACAACACAGATTGCAAAAAACTTACAAACTCATGGAAATTGAACAATGCACAATTGCATTGTTCCAGAGTCAAGGAAGAAAGAAATTAAAAACTTCCAAGAATTCAAAGAGAATGAAGACAGAACATACACAAACGTATAGGACACTTTGAAAGCTGTGCTAAGAGGAAAGTTCATAGCCCTGCATGCCCACATGAAGAAACTGGAGAATAGTCCACTAGAGAATAGAGAGCATAATTGAAAGTTCTAGAAGAAAAAGTATCAAACTCACTCAGGAGGAATAGATGCCAGGAAGAATCAACTTGAGGGCTGAAATCAATAAGGATGAAAACTAGAAAAACAATTTAAAAAAATTGAACAAAGTGTTTGTTTTTCCAGAAAATCAACACGACAGACAAATGTTTATCCAAACTAACCAAAAGGCAGAGAGAGAACATGCAAATTAACAAAATCAAAAAAGGAAAGGGAGACATACCAACAGACACAGAGGAACTACAGAGAATCTCCAGATCATACTTTGAAAACCTGTACTCCACAAAATTTGAAAATTTAAGGACGATTTTCTGGATAGATATCACTTACCACAATTAAATCAAGACCAATTAGCAATTTAAGTAGGCCTATAGCCCCTAATGAAATTGAAACACTCATCAAAAGTTTCCCCCAAACAAAAAGTCACAGGCCCAGATGGTTTCAGTGCAGAATTCTACCAGAAATTCAAAGAACCAATACTGAAAGTGTTCCACACAACAGAAGCAGAAAGGTCATTGCCAAACACTTTACAAGGCTACAAATTACCTTGGTACCCAAGCCACCCAAAGACACAACTAAGAAAGAGAACTATATATAGACCAATTTGCCTCATGAACATTGATGCAAAAATACTCAATGAAATACTGGCAAACCGAATCCAAGAACACATCAGAGAAATCATCTACCATGACCAAGTAGGCTTTATCACAAGGATGTAAGGATGGTTCAACATATGAAAATCCATCAATGTAATCCACCATGTAAATAAACTGAAAAATAAAACTCACATGTTTAGCTCACTAGATGCCAAAAAAGCCTTTCACAAAATCACACCCCTTCATGATAAAAGTCTTGGAGAAATCAGGAATAACAAGAACATGCCTAAACACAATAAAAGCAATATACAACAAACTAACAGCCATCATCAAAATAAATGAAGAGACACTCAATGTGATTCCTCTAAAATCAGGAACAAGACAAGGCTGTCCAATCTCTCCAAATCTCTTCAGTATTGTACTTGAAGTACTAGCTAGAGCAATGAAATAACAAAACAAAATCAATGGGATTGAAATTGGAAAGGAAGGAGTCAAACTTGCAGTATTTGCAGATAATGTGATAGTTTACATAAACCCAGCCACAGTGAACCTCTTAGAAGAAAAGTGAGAGGTACTTATGAAGGAAACAGTACAAAAGACTGCTTCCTGAACATAACACCAGTACAATAGACACTGAGATCGACAATTAATAAATGGGACCTTCTGAAACTGAGAAGCTTCTGTAGGGCAAAGGACAGTAAACAAGACTAAATGGCAGCCTACAGCATGGAAAAAGATCTTCACCAACCACACATCTAACAGAGGGGTACAGAACTAAATAGAGAATTCTCAATGGAGGAATCCAAAATGGCTGAAATACACTTAAGAAAGAGCTCAACATTCTTAGCCATCAAGGAAATGCAAATAAAAACAACTCTGAGATGCCATCTTACTCCTCTCAGAATGGCTAAAATAAAAAACACTAAATGATGGAGAAAATGTAGAGAAAGGGCACACTCGTCCACTACTGGTGGGAGTGCAAACTCATACAGTCACTTTGGAATTTGGTATGTCAATTCCATAGGAAAATGGAGATCAGTCTACCTCAAGATCCAGCAATTCCACTCTTAGGAATATATCCAAAAGATATACATTCATACAACAAGGACATCTGTTCAAATGTGTTCATAAAAACATTATTTGTAACAGCCAGACCTGGAAATAATCTAAATGCCCCTCAACTGAAGAATGGATGAAGAAAATGTAGTACATTTACATAATGGAGTACTACTCAGTGTAAAAACACAATGCCATCCTGAAATTTGCAGGGAAATAGATGGAACTAGAAGAAACAATCCTGAGTGAGGTAACCCAGTCCCAAAAAGATGAACATGGTATATACTCACTCATATAAGGATTTTAGACATAAAGGAAAGGATCACCAGCCTACAATTTACACTGCCAGAAAAGCGAGTTCAAGGAAGACCCTAGAGAAGGGGAAAGGGACAAGATCTCCTGAGCAAATTGGGAGGGTCAGAGAGTTAGGAGAAAGAGAAGGGGAGAAGAGGAGGAGAGAAGAGAACATGAGGGATCAGGAAGATTAAGTAAGGGGAAGAATAGAGGAGAGCAAGAAAATAAATAACATAATAAAGCGTGTCATAGGCTTAAGGAGAAATCTGGCACCAGGGAAATGCCCAGAGATCTACTAGGATGAACCCAACTAACATTCTAAGCAATAGTTAAGTGGCTACCTTTAATCCTCCTCCACAATAATAAGATTGAGGGCTACCTTGTATGCCATCTTAGAGCCTTCATCTAGCAGCTGATGAAAGCAGAAGCAGACACCCACAGCTAAACACTAGCTGGATTCCTGGAATCCAGTTACAGAGAGGGAGAAGTGATGAGCAAAGGGGTCAAGACCAGGCTGGAGAAACCCACAGAAACAGCTGATCTGAACAAGAGGGAGCTCTTGCACCACAATCTGATAGCTGGTAAACCAGTATTGGACTAACCTGACCCCCTGAATGTGGGTATTAGGAGGACTGGGCAGTCTATGGGGCCTCTAGTAAAGGATCAGTATTTATCCATAGTATAGGAATGGACTTTGGGAGCCCATTCCACATAGACACATGGGGGGGCTAGATCCTGACCCAAATGATATAACAGACTTTGAGGGCTCCAGATGGAAGGCCTCACTCTCCCTGAGGAGTAGAAGAGGGATGGGCTGGGGTTTGGTGGGGTGATAGTGGAGGATGGGAGGGTGAGGGAACTGGGATTAGTGTGTAAAACAATGTTCTTTCAAATTTAAATGAAAAAAGAAATTGTAGAGCCTATTATTTGTCCTGCTATGTTTCTATGGACTGGACCAAGAATGGCTTCTTTTTTCATAAGTTGTTGCTATTGCCTTTGGTGGTGGAGATGATGATGGTGTTGGTGGTGGTCTGTGTCTGTTTAATGTATGTAGGTAAGTAGATACATAGTTCTACATGTTGTCATCATATTCTGAAGCTGCAGGTGATTTTTATCAGCCTCCCAAAAGTGCTAGAATTACAAGCTTGTGCCACCATGTTTGCTTTATACACTGCTGTTGTTGGAACTGAGGGCTTCATGCTCATAAAGCAAACACTTGCCAACTGTGCTGTGTCTTCAAATCAGAAACATGTAGAGAGTTTCTGTCCTGTCCTGTCTGGCAGCATTTCCTTCTCAAATTAACACACAGAGGCTTGTATTAATTACAAACTGCTTGGCCTATTGCTCAGGCTTATTACTAAGAAACTCTTACAACTTAAATCAACCCATAATTCTTATCTGTGTTTACACATGTGGCTTTTACCTTTTCTCAGTGAGGCATTCTCATTTTTCATCCTCTGCATCTGACTGGTGACTCAATCTCTTCTTTCTTCTTCCTAGCATTCTCCTAGTCTGGGAGCCCTTCATATACTTCTTGCCTATGTACTGGCCAATCAGCATTTTATTAAACCAACGTAAGTGACAAGTCTTTACAGTGTACACGAGCATTATCTCACATCAGAAACAGTTTCATAAATGAACAGATTTCTAAGTCTTTATGTATGTATTTTAATGAAAACACACTGAAAATACTTCACTTGGAACAACTGTAAGTCTATGACGTACATTTCAACTATTTAAGTGAAAACATTTTCCCCTAAATTTGTTTATTTCTGGAGACATTTAGATAGCTAATTGTATGTCTGCCCTGGATATCATTATGATGAGTTGAACATAGAAGCAGAAAGGAGAATGAGAGAGTTTGTACTGATTTCTTCTAATACCATGGTGAACTTCCTTTTCTGAAGTCAGTGAAAATATCTCCCGCACTCATTTTCCTGATGCCGGTAATATCAAAATCTCCTGACAAGATCATCTACACTACTGTGTCCATTTCTCTCCTACTAATGTCTCTTTAAACATAATCTGATTGAACCTCCACCTGTCATTGTCAACTAAAATTATTCTTGCTAAGTATAATGTCCATGTGGGTACACCCAAATCCATTAATCATACATTATCTCTAAGAGCATTTGATGAAGAGTTTGGAAATCTTCCCTTGCCTGAATTCCCTACACAGGACTGTCCTACCCCTGCCCTCTTCCCTTCTGCCCCACAGATCATTGCTTTTCTTTTTCTTCTTAGTTTATTCTTTTCTATCTTCACAAACTTGTTAGTACATCTCTTCTGGTTCCATGTCTTGAACATCATCTATAGGCCTATGTATCTAAATTATTTCCTCTTTAAGTTCTCTTGTGCATTCTGGACTCAGTTGCCCATGTTTATTGCTAGTAGAAACTTAGCTATATCACTGTGTCCTTAGTCATGAAAACATATATATGTAGTTTTTGCTCAGAAACTATGATACAGTTTTTGAGAAGATGATCAATACAGGTAAAATTCTTATTGAATTATTTGCTCCTGTTATGACTAGGGCAGTTGCTATTACAGCATTTCCTTCATTAGCCTTGACAGCATAGCACAGTTCTGTAATCACCACCTCCTTGTTGGATCAATCAGATAGCACCATCTGATCATCTTTCTTTCTTTTTCTTTTTATTTATTTATTTATTTATTTATTTATTATTTTACATGTCAATCACAGTTCCCTCTTCTTCCCTCCCTTCCTCTTACCCACTCTCCCCTGTCACATGCACCCTGACCACCCTCCCCTCATCCTCCCACACCAATTCCACATGTAGTTCTATGCCATCCAGGTGGGGTCATGTAAATCTGGCAAGTCATTGGAAGTAGGGACTAGGACTTCTCTCCTGTCTCTAGGTTAAGGCAGTATCCCTGCATAGGGGATGTGTCCACATGGTCCTTTTGTGATCAACTTTCTTAACCAACCTTCTGCCATAATACTTCCAGCCCACCCTCAGCCATGACACCTCCAGCCATCCTACTGCCATACTGTAGCAGACAAAAGATTTATCCAGAAATTGTAGCTTAAACCCTTATAAAAGTCATTCACAAATAGTCACAAAGCAGGTTTGTGTTCACATACGTACCACGAGAAAAGGAAAAGGAGGCAAGCAGAAAGCAAGAAAATATTTCTAAGTCTATGTAGAAGGGAAAAATAAAAGTAACTGGGAGTGGCAAATATTTTGGAACCTTGTTAAAAGACAATTGTTTGTTCTCTTGGCCAGATGCTAAGAAGAATAACAAGACCAATCTAAGGGTAATGAAATGATACATAAGAACTTGTACTTATTCTAATTTCAATTCTACTTACCTCCATGCCCTTATTAATATATAACCTTACACCAAGGAGACCCAAAGCCTCTTAATTCCTACGATAGCATTAATACTAATTAATAGACTAAAGTATCATTTCCTGTTGACATATACAGCATTGAGCCATCTACAAAGCTGTTTTTGGATTTGGCAGCTTACATTTTTATAATTTCTATTTTTATATATTTTTTCTACTTACACAAGTCTTAACAGGCACTCATGCATTTTTTATAATGCCTAGTTCATCAGCTCATAATTTCCTTATGAAACTATCTATAATATATATGGTTTAATATAAGCTATTTATATACCTCATGATCACACTAACATTATATCCTATGTATTTTATTTCTTTCATGTTCATTTATCTAGAATGATTATATATACTTTTCACTCTCTCTCTCTCTCTCTCTCTCTCTCTCTCTGTGTGTGTGTGTGTGTGTGTGTGTGTGTGTGTGATTGTGATGAGTGCCCTTGTATGTGTACAGATCTACTTGCCTATAAACACGCAGAGGCCAGAGGAAGATGTCAAATGTTCTGACATATCACATTCCAACTCTATCATTGAAGACAGGGTCTCTCACTAAACCTAATTGAAATGGAAATCAGTCACAAGGATCCTCTTATTTGCATAAGTCATGCCTGACTTTTTCTACAAGTTGTTATATTTGAGTTCAGGTCCTCAGTTTTATACAGCAAGTTCTCTTGTCTTCTGAGCCATCTTGACAGCCTTATGAAAAGAAGTACTTCCTTATAATTGGCATTAAATATTTAAGAATACCATGGGTGGCATCATTTTAAATTTCTATGATTATGTTATTTCATGATCAATAAAAATGATCATGTAGTCATTGGTACCTTGATTATCAAAACAGGAACAAAAAAATCAGGAAAACTGCATACATTTCACTAATGAGTCCAGGAACAAGCTTAAAAATTGAATTGTATTGAAGATAAAAGGGGGTAATTAATGTTACATTACAATGACATTTATAGACAACTGTGTGAGAATTACACAATAGTTCATAATAGCTCAATATATCCATCATTACTACGACCTTCATAAAAATTTGACTGTATTATATAAAGCTGACTCTGTAGATCTAAAAGATACTTTCACATTCATTGGTTTTTATTATTATGCCTACATGTTTTAAAATCTTTCAAAATTCCTCTCAAATGACGATTAATCTTAACTCCTACTGTTCTCTCTATATAACATTTACTTAAAGATTTAGATTAGATCTAAGGTTTGTTTGTTGACCTTAAACATCTACAGAATGTATTGTTTTAAGAATGAATGTAAAAACATTATTGTATTCAGCATTAATACTAAATACTACTTGAATTTAGGATATGAAAAGTCAGAGTTGGCAAGGTGGTTCACCACATAAGGAAACTTGTTACCAAACTTGGAGAGCAGAAGTCATCTCCAGAAGCTCCAATTTCCAAAAGTGTCTGCTGACCTCCAACATAACATTTGCTTCAATCTTATGCACACACACCACCACTACCACCACCAAAGAACTGGATGTTGCTTTCAAGCCACCTCTTCTCTGTTTTTGAAGCATTGTAGGAAGTATCAATTATGTGACATCATTTTAAGTTTATACCACCCTGTAAAAAAGCATGTGAGATAAAATTGTTTAGCTTTTATGACAGAGTTAGGCATTCCACCATTCCTAGGCTGTGTTTTGCTGGACAGAAGAGCAGCCCTGCACTCATGGCAAGTCTCATCTGTTCCTTCTTACTGCAGATCCTTGCATTGTGCTGTTTCATTGATGCTGGCTGTATAGGGAACTAAAGTGGAACTTTGCAGATGCAAATGAGAGATAATTAAGGCTTACTTTGTCATTAGTAATAATGAATCCCTTAGTATACAATTATTTAAATTTATCTACTTAAAAATGTCGAGAGATATACTAGGATGACTCCAACTGAGAATCTAAGCAATAGGCGAGAGGCTACCTTAAGTGTCCTTCCCCTATAATGAGATTGATGGCTACCATATCTGCCTTCCTAGAGCCTTCATCCAGTAGCTGATGGAAGCAGAAGCAGACACTCACAGCTAAACACTGAGCTGAACTCCTGGAATCCAATTGCAGAGAGGGAGGAGTGATGAACCAAGGGGTCAAGACCAGGCTGAAAGAAAACCACAGAAACAGCTAACCTGAATATGGGGAAGCTCATGGACCCAAGACTGACAGCTTTGAAACCAGCATAGGACAGAACCTGGCCCTCTGCACGTGAATGTCAGTTAGGAGGCCTGGGCAGTCTATGGGGTCCCTAGTAATGGAACAGCATTTATACCCAGTGTACAAATGGACATTGGGAGCCCATTCCACATAGAGGAATACTCTCTTGGCCCAGACAAAAGGAGTAGGGCCTAGGCTCTGTTCGAAATGATGTGATAGATTTTCATCATATTCCAAATAGGCATTTTGAGCATGACCCCTGCTTCCAGAGTGTTAGGATAGCAGACAGGAGCCACCTTGCCTAGCTGTTATACAGATTCTGAGATTCTGAAATCTGGGTCTCAGGCATGTGCAAGTGTTTTATCTACTGAGTCACCACCCATAGTTAATCTTGTTACCTTGTTACAACTACATGCCATTTTGCATGATGTCTTACAGAAATTTCTTCTCAATTTAGCCATTTACTGACTATGGTGTTGCATTCCTATAACTGCAGCACATGGAAGTTTGAGGGAGGAAAAAATGTGATTTCCAGGGCAGTCTGAGCTGCATTGTGTGCATATGTGTATATATGTATATGTGTTTGTTTGCATGTGCATGTGTGTATGTTTATGTGTATACGTGTATGTATGTGTGTATGTTGTATTTGTGTAAATTGCTAAGTTATTCTTCTCTGATTTACTTGATTGATGTGTGGAATATTATTCTGGAATTTGAAGTTTCTGGAAATTAAGCCAATTCCTCATAGAGAATTGTGTTATACTATAAAAATACAGTGATGTTTTTCTAATAAATATAATACACATTGTTTGTTATAATTATTTTACTTTTCTATGTACACATTTACAGACTACTTTTCAAAAGTTGATGTGGTTCTTCCCCAGCCTGGGTTCAGATCATGAAATGAGGAAGAGGTGTTGGCAGAAGAATTTTCTGATCACCAGAAAAGTTTTACAGAAGTGTCCAGCTCTGAATACCTCAAGCTGTCTTTATTTGTTTTACATGTTTCCCCTACTCTCTAGGAAAAAATGTTTTTACATCCAAACAACTTTTAAACCAAAACCAATGTTCAACATCTTGTTAGCTTGGCACATCCTGGATAAGAAACCTGAGAAGCATCAGTTCCCAAAGAATTTTAAGGGAAAATATTGGAGAAAAAAAAAATGCGTTTCCAGGAATGATCACATCTGATCCATGCATAACTGATACCGTAAAACTAAAATAAAAATGGCAGAAGAATGACCAGTATTATAAGACAGAAAGAGGGTGCAGGTTGCACAGTCCCATCAATGTTCTGTGTTTTCCCCAGGTCCATCGGTCTTTGTGGAGTGACAGACCATCTTCATGGAGAACTGTTGACAAATGTCATATGCTGAGCCAAAACCTGGCCACATGACTCCCAGCAAGAAATTGTTCAAAACAGTTCAAAGGGCAAGATCTAATATTGCTATCAAGATACAGTTATATAAACTCCCACTCAACCATTTAAATGATGGACATGATTTCACACTTCTCATTATTGAAGTAAAATTATTTTATATTTATTATTTTTTCTTATTTTACAAATCGATCCCAGTTCTCTCCCCTCCCTCTCATGGCCCCCAAACCCCATCCTTTCCCACCTTCCCCTATACTCTACAGAGAGGGTGATGCCTTCCAGGAGGGATCATCAAAATCTGTCATTCAGAGTAGGGACTAGGCCCTCCCTCCTGCCTCTAGGCTAAGGGAGTATCCCTCCATGGGGAATGTGCTCACAGATTCCTTTCCTGCACCAGGGATACATCCTGATTCCACTGTCAGAGGTCCTTTAGACTGCCCAGGCCTTAAGAGACTCACATTCATGGGGTCTGAGATGGTCTAATGCTGTTTTCCCAGCAATCAGTCTAGGGATTTTTTAATTTCCCTTGTTCAGATCAGCTGTCTCTGTGGGTTTCTGTGGTACACTTAATGGCTGAAAAAAAAAGTTTCAGTGTAAAACAACTACCTCCCTCACTGTTCATTGAGGGCAGCACATGGTACTATTCTTTCAAGTAGCCAAAACATTTGCACTGTGCCTTAATCTAAAATTTAGCATATAGTTTGCCAAAACTAATTTTGTGCAATTATTCCCATATAGAAATTCACAGCAGCAATCCTATATACACAGTATTATCTATAATTATGAATAATGAAAAAGATTTTACTGTCATTTCATTATAAGGGAAATACATGAATATTGTACTGCTAACTTTTGAGTTATTTAAATCTGTGTTGTAATCACAAATGAAGTAGATAATGCATGTTTGCACATATTCACACATGCAAATGAAGCCAATTATACATATACATGTATTTGGATAGCAGGCTTGTAAGTAGCAGAGATTCAACCCAAGTGAGTTTAACTTTTGTCTTTATTTCTTCATTGATCAGTCAAGAAAATCTGAAAAATGCAGAGACAATACAAACCAAGCACAAATGTAGTCAATTATAATATAACATGCATTCTGACCACCTGAGCACTGGCCACCCTGTTTACTGGACATATTCTTTGTTTCTTTTTGCTAATATTTAATGCAGCAAAGTCTTGACTATAGGATAATATTGGTGTGAAGTATGGAAGGGTAGATATATTAATAGATTTTCCCTACAGTTTTTCATAATGATTCATGTGTGTGTGAACCCTTTGCCATCTGCTATCCTAGTACCCAGAGATTATCTAAAGATGGGGTGTTTCCAGAGGTTCTTTCAACACTGCTGAGTATATTAGAGTTCAGCTTCTACATTTGAAACTTAGAGAATCTGTGATTTGTGGTTTGACATTTTTGCTTTATGAGGTACTACCACATGTAAAGCCAGCTTTACTCCTGCACTCCCGAGTTCATGCATAGAGGACTCAGTTCCCCACACCCCATAAAGTTGGTATCTTCATATAGCATTCTGTTCAAGGCTCTGGATTCCCCAGCCCCAAACTTTTATGTAAGTTGCTATTTAAGAAAACAGCATCAATACTTTTCCAGTTTGCTGTTTCTTCATGTCTTGCTTGCAAATTGGCTGTATGGCTACTTTAGAGTTAGTCTTTTAGCTGCTTGGTATCATCATGACTCATAGGTAGCTTGGTTCTGAATAAAGGTATGATGCACTGTGGGGAAGGGCTATTTTGAAAGGTTATATAGCATGACATCCTAACAATAGACAGTAAAAAATAGTCACATGGCTTGACATAAAGAAAACAAAAAGCATTTGCTTAGATAACAAAAGAAAATACAATTATATTGGTGGTAATACATCTTAGCTGAAAGACATACCAATAAATGTTTTCAATTACACAAAATTCTCCCATCTGGTGCACCTTTGGCAAGAAAATAAATACAAAGGTGGAAAATTGAATCTAATTTTACTGAGTTAATAATAATAATAAAGCAGAAGTGAAAATTCTTCTTGAATCCTCATGTTTTTGCAATAGCATACAGCTGGGCTCTATCTTTTACTGTGTATATTATTTAAGAGATCTGTTACTTTAAACTTTGATCATGTTATACTTCTACATATGGTTCTACTTGGCACTTGAAATAGCAAGTATATAAAAGGTCAGGAGAACAGTAATACCTCTCTTTAATAAAAAGAATACACATTCTTCAAATAACATGCACAGGATTCAGTCTTGATTTAATTATTATTTCTTTTGTCTTAACAAGTGTCTGTCAGTAAGGTATAAAGATGTTAATATATAACAAATGAATAACCTAAAACTTACTTTAATACATACTCTCAATTTCAGTTCTTAGTCTTAAACTTATTACAATCTGTTTTTTGTTTGTTTACATATTTGTCTCTATAGATAAATTATGTATTATTTAAATAATAGATTCCAAAAGCCTATCTATGGGATTCAGGATATAACAAATGGACCTGTACAACCTTATGCTAAGTGAAATAAGGTAACCATGGAAGGAAAATGATGGAGATAATCTCACTCATAGGTGGAATTCAAGCAAATTCACAAAAGCAGAGATGAGTAAAGCTCCCTAAAAAGCTGGGGGTTGTGTGAGGATAAAGGAAATAACTTGAGAAAAAAGTACAGAGTTTCCATCATAAAGAACAAGTGCATTCTGATGTCCATGCTTAGATGGTTATTATATTTACTATATTATAGTGCACTGAAATTTGCAATGAGAGTGGATTTTAAGTAATAACACCATTAAATAAAAAGGGCAGCCATGAAAAGTGATGGATAGGCTATCAGACTGATTTTTGGAATATACATATATAAGTGCATCAACTGTAAAACATTGTTACATATAATTTTGACATACCAATTAAACCCCAACAAATCTGAAACATACTAAAATAAAATAATGGATAATATGTAGACATAAGCCATTGGGTTTTTGTTCATTCATGACATTTCTCATCACAATTGACAATCTGTTCCTAATCTGTACTGTTTCTTTGATTTGAATACCTTCTCCTTGCTAACTTAAAAAAAAATACATGTATAACATTCAAAATAGGAAGTGTCTCTTGATCCCAAAATTTTACATATACATCAGTGTGTTCTCTTGTGAAGCAAATTTTTGATATAACTAGAGAATCAGTTATTTAATAAAACATCTGTAAGTTCATTGATATTAAAATTGTCTAGATTTGCAGAGCTAGTAAATTGTTGCCAAAGTTTTCCAAATTCTATATTGTGTACCTAAATAATTATTCTAGTCTTTACTCACCAAAACAAATTTATTCATAGTAAGATAAAGTTTAGGAAAATAAAAAACAAGTATATTTTTATATAAATATAAAATATAAAACAATATGCATATATGTGCTTTGTGTGATATAAGTAAACACAAACATCAAACACAGAAGTGTGCACATACAGTCAGGAAGATAAAGTCAAATGGTAGAAGCTAAACTATATCAGAAATATAACATATACTTTACAGCCATGGAAAATATAAATGAAAATAAAATAAAAATGAAACATAGATTTTATTAGTTGAAACATAAAATTAAGAGAAAATAATAAGGTTAATAAATAATATAACTCTACAGAAAATAGATCAATTGAGAATTTTTCAATATTGCATTATTTTTAAAATAACTTTATTTACTTATTTATTTTGGATCCTGGCTGCAGTTTCCCTTTCCTCCTCTCTTCACAGCCCCTCTCTCCACCCACTTGTGCTCACTTTCAATCCACCCCACTTCTGTTTCTTTATTCATCCCTAAGTTCAGGAACATCTAGTTTTCTGTAGGTTCCAGCTAACAATCTGGCATTCTGAGAATCAAGACAAATATTTTCTAATAAGATAGACACTATGGAATAAAATTATAGATAGTATATGATTTAATTATGTTAAATAATTATTAGCTGATTGTTTAATTGCTTAATTAAATGACTATTCTTTAATTGTTTTGTAATATTTACTTTTAGTTCAAAAATAGTATATTATCTTAAGCCGAATATTTGCCTGACTTTTTAATAACCATCGATATATAAATGGCTTAGTCTTTCACTACACTTAATCTCTCCTTCACTTTATAGAATAAAACATTATTGATACGTATTAAGTAAAGTTGAAACTACATCAAATGTTGCTAAAATTATTACAAAACTATTTCTTGGTACTGGAAACCACTAAAACAAGACAGAATAGAGTAAGAATCCATTATCTTTACTCATTTTCTAGGTTCAAAGCCAGTTTAGATATTTATGTATAATATTTGTAAGTTTTGAATCTAAAATGGTACTAAAATTATATTAGTGAGAAGTCAAATTTCTGGATCTTCTTACATCCCCAAGTCTCCAAGTCTGGATTTTTACCATTTCTAAGAAAATTTTGATTTAAGATTTACAAATTCAAAAATTTACAAATTTTATAAATTCTACTTTTTAGAAAATTTCAGGAAGCTGTTGGCCAGTTTTTGTTTGTTTGTTTGTTTTGTTTTGTTTTTTCTGTTAACAGAAATAACTGGGCTTATTGGGACATTTGTGTTTCTACCATAGGGAAGTTTGCTTTGATGCAATATATTTCATTATCCTCTCATGTTTCCTATCTCTACCACCATTGAATCTCCTCCCTTTACTTTTAAAACTTAGTTGGTCACTCCTGTTTCAAAAACAAATTGAAACATGAAAACAAACAAACAAACAAACAAAAACTAAGACTTACAGAGCCATCTTTAAAAAAGATGATGTATTCACTGTGATAGCTAGTCTTGGTTATCAATTTGACTACATCTGGAATTAGCTAAAACCCCAAAATGGAGGGCACATCTGTAAGGAGTACGGCTTTTCTGCCCGCCACCTGGTCTTGTCCCACCGCCGCACCAGCCCCAAATAATGCACAGAGACTCTGTATTTGATACAATGCTATTGGCCAGGTGCTAGTTTCTTATCGGCTAGCTCTGTCTTATTAACTCATTTCTATGTATTTCCACGTTGTCTTACCGAGAGGGGAGGAATGGCGGTTCTGTTCTCTCCAGGCTCTCCATCTTGACTCCTCCTTCCTACTTCCTCTTTCCTCCTTGTCTCCTAGTCCCTATCTTCCTTTCCTATTGGCATCAGTGCTTTATTCATTAACCAGTATGAGAAACATATATACATAATGGCATCTCCCATCATCTCCTCTTTTCTGTCTAAATAAAAAGAAGGGTTTTTTTAAGCTTAACATAGCAAAATATATAACACAACAGTTATCAAGTAAGAATCACAGTTAACAATATTTAGTCCATTAACATTTAGTAAGATTTGAAGAAAATATTCCATCATCTATTTTATCTTGTGAGTCTAAAGTCCTATATGTAACTTATCTTTAATCCTAACTAAGGAAAACTAACTATAACTATCTGTCTTCAACTACTTCAAAGACCACAGGATAGTATATAAACTCTAGAAATGACAGAGACAACTCACTGCCTGGTCACCCGAAGTTCTTTTGTAATCTTCCATCTTCAGCCCATAGGCCATAGTGTGTCTGGCAGACTCTTCAGCAAAGCAGGAAACTTTAAACTGTCTTCTTGTACTGGCAGTTTGTCAGTCACTTTTCTCTGTGTCCTGCAGACTGTCTGGCAGACTCTTTAATGAAGCAGGAACTCTGTAGCAACGTCCATCTTGAATCAGCAGTCACTTTTCTATGGGTCCTGCATGTCCAATTTATACATCACAAAGTCAAACAGTACAGACAAGAGCAGTATCTTGTCCAAATGGCTAGTCTTGCTATATTGAAAGCAAACTTCATAACACGTTTCTTCGATGTCCATCTTCATCTTCCTTTCTGACTCAGGTTGTGTTGCCAGGAGCATTTATGTCTCACTGTCATGAAAAACCCTAAACCATTTTAAATGCTATATTCTGTAGGTCTTTGAAAGGTTTGAATAATGCCTATTTATCTCAAATAAATGTCTGTATATCTAGAAATCCTAACTCACCTTGCTATAAGTTTTGACTACTATAAGTAACTATCTAAAATCTGTACTACATTATACATAACATTTTAAATGAGCTATATAAACACAATACATAAACAAGAGAAATATACATATCATAAAATTGACCTTAAATTGTATCAATAAATGAAAATCCATTCCAAAACAAAGTATTCATATCTATACCATAATCCCTTTTTTACTTTAAAAAGAATTTGGTTGTGATCATTAACCATTTATAACCAACCCCATTTAAATGAAAACAAACATTTATAAACAATATTTGGGAATTTGGGTGTCATTCTTTCCAAACTACTTCCTGCTGATAGAGGGCACTGTCATGGGGGTATCCCAAGAAGATGAAGAAATCTTGGCTATAGTCTGCAAGGCTGCATTGTTCAGCTGTTTTGAATGTAGGATCACCTGGTACTCTGTTTCAGGGGGTTTGGCTTGCTCAAACCACATTAGTCTGAAAGGAATCCACAGCTTTTCATTTTCTGTGGAAACAAAAATAGAAATCCTTTCCCCCAGTAACTTGTCCTTAGACTTAAATTTTTGAATCAAAGCATTTTTAAAATATATAAATTGAATTAATCTAGCAGTATTTCCTTTAACAGTTGTTTCCTCAGCAGTCAAACGATATAAAGACAATATAATGCCATATATTCTCTCTGAGCTTTTCATTTTTATGTGGCTTTATTATTACCCTGTTTCTTCTACTTTTTAGTATTTATTTTTTGAGACAGGGTTTCTCTGTGTAACTCTTATCAGTGCTGGAATTCACTCTGCATACCAGGTTTACTTTGAAATCACAAGAGATCTGCTTGCCTCTGTCTCCCGAGTGCTGGGATTAAAGGTGTGTGCCACCACACGCAGCTCCTCTTTGTCTTTTTAAAACCATTTTTTTTTATTCTCTCCCAAGCCTTGTATTTTTTAAAACACACTGTAAACCTTTAGAGGTTTTTCTTAATATGAATCTGTCTTTACTGTAAATCTCTATCTTTTTCTGGCCACAAGTTTTTATCTGTTAAACAACAACATTGCTAAAATGAAAATCATAGCTGTGTTAGCCAAGGTTTGTCAAAGATGGTGGCAACTATTATACAGCTAGCACTGAGAACTGTTCTCATTGCCTTGGTCTGCATGCTGCCGGCTTAGAGATGTGGTCATTGCCATTGCTAGCTCTCATACACACCAATAAATTGTTAGAAGTGCTTTTTAAAGCCTTGCGGTTTTTTGCTGCTTATGCTGAGTCAGGAAACTTTTCTTAAAGGAGCCGCGCGAATATCTGCCCAGAAAAATGCTGCTAACAAGAAACCTTGTTTGTCTCTGTTCTTTTGTTTGTAAAACCCTTTTTTGAAGCTTTTGCTAAATTTTAAGTGTAAGTTCTTATTAGCCACTTGGGCGCCATTTGTAACGAGTATGGTTTTACCGCCTGCTGCCTAGTCTTGTCCTGCAGCCGCACCAGCCCCAAATAATGCACAGAGACTCTGTATTTGATACAGTGCTATTGGCCAGGTGCTAGTTTCTTATCAGCTAGCTCTGTCTTAATTATTAACCCATTTCTATGTATTTCCACGTCGTCTTACCGAGAGGGGTGGAATGGCGGTTCTGTTCTCTCCAGGCTCTCCATCTTGACTCCTCCTTCCTACTTCCTCTTTCCTCCTTGTCTCCTAGTCCCTCCTATCTTCCTTTCCTATTGGCCATCAGTGCTTTATTCATTAACCAGTATGAGAAACATATACACATAATGGCATCTCCCATCACACATCTATGAGGAATTTCTGTTAAATTTGAAGTGGGAAGATCCGTTTCTAATCTGGTTCTTTAGTCTAGATCTTCAATACAGAGCTAACCTTGGCCACACCTTCTTCTAGAAGCCTATATAAAGACATAGCAGATGAAAAATTTTGCTCTTTGTCTGCTTGCTATTGCCTTGCTAACAAGTTCATCCCTTTACTGGCATTTGAGATTCCAGGGTATACCAAAGACAAACTGGGACTTTTTTTTTTTTTTTTTTTTTTTTTTTTGCACTGAGAAACAACTAGATTCTTGAGCTTGCCATTCATGGCTGGACCACAGCCTATTATCCATTCTGAGATATAAGAGAGATTTATTCTGTAAGTTTTGTTACTTTAGAGAAACCTGACTGATACAACCTACAAAGATGAAAATTAGCAGAACTCAAAGTGCATGTGTATATAACTCAAATTTTCTATCATATTAAGTATCAGAAAGGGTGGGGACAGAGGAGGAAAGAGAATGGATTTTTTAAAACACATTTTCTTTTTTGAAATATCTTAGGAAAAAAGTGTGTGTTCCTTTATTCTCTGAGTTAATGGTCCTAATATCATGTTCTGGCTTCATACAGTATACACATGTGCAGGCACTGTTTCTTTCTTTATAATGCCTTCATTGTCTTACTAGATGTGCCCATTTATACTCTGCTGTAAAACAATGGAAAGTTTAGATTTTCAGACTATTAAAACAGGTGGCTCTCTACCAAGTATAATTTTCAAGATCGAGAAAAGACTTTGGCCAGTGGAAAGCCTTAGTCCTTTTGCTGAATCAAAGGAGTCCTGCTGATGAGGAGGAACTTTACTGAAGACTGTAGAAGGATGATTACACTTAGTGACACTGGACAAGGGAAATGCTCACTTCCTGATCAGTGCACAGTTGGCAGGTATTGTGGTTTAATAAGGATCAGAGTAAAAAAATAGGCTGAATAGATGTTTATTCAGGGAGAAATAACTTAAAACCTAGATAGCAGCTTCCACCCAATGCTCTCCTCTCTGCATCTGGCAAGCAAGAGAACACTCCCGGGCTCCTCCTCAGACCGAGTTCTCCTGGTCACTTCCACCCCTGTCTCCACCCCCCAATGGGCGTGGTCAGATGCAGACAAGGTGAATATCTCACTACAGGCAGGCTCTAGAAAAACTTCCCTTGGGCCAGACAATAACATTTTCTTTGAACAACACTATGGAAGTTCTCTGTATTGACATCATACTTATCCATACATAATACACATTCACATCACCTTCCCCTGCTTTCCCAGCAGTGGATAACTTTAACCCTTCTTCCTAAATATTTATTGACAACGTCCTAGTCTTGGAATTTCTTCCAAATGAGCTATCAAAGCTCAGACAGTATTTTGGAAAAGGTTGACAATTTTACTAAAATTAAACCCCAAAACAACAAAACAAATGAATAATTAAGAAAAACAACATAGACAAGAAACTTGAAAATTATGTAAAACTAAGTTACTCACTATCACTATTTGCAAAACATATCTAATAGAATTGAATACAACATAAGGAAATGATCTAAGGGACTTATGTGCAAAATAACAAGGTAGCACTTAAGAAAATAAAAAAATATCAGATAGATAATATATATGTTCTAATAAAAATACTGTGTTCTACTGATAATTATAAAATGTCTTCATTTTTCAAGTGGCTAAATATATTCAGAACTTTTCATAAGGAGTAAATAAAACTCTGGGAGAAATGGCCATTCAAGAAGTGCCAGAGGTGAGAATTAATGCGATCTTTCTGTGTGGCTTTGTGACACCATGCATCAAATCGTATAAAACATGTTTGCACATTTGGTCACAGTAATATCACAGCTGGGATTCAGCTGTGAAATATATTCCAAAGTGGCAAACTTTCAACACGGGGCTTGAAACAGCTTGTAATAGCAAACTACAAAGAAAAAGAACTAGCCAATTGCGGCAATGGTTAAGTAGAATAATACAATGGTAGAATTTATATCTTCTTTAAAAGTGGAAGGACAGTGTGCATTGTGGAGACAAAGTTTTTGAGGCATGTTTAAATGTAGTAAAAGTAAGACTCAAAATAATACACATAGACTTTCTGTGTGATATAGTGGCTACTATGTTTACTTTCTGAGCACATGTTACATTCAGTATGCTTTGTCTATCTTTCATATAAATAATCACCTTCTGTCGTCTCAGCCAATCTGTTATCCTTGGCCTGCAATTGACTGCTATGCAATTTGTTATTTTGGGTCTAGCTAAAAGAAGTATTTTATTATGAGGCTCATTTGTACTTTGTTTTTATTTCAAAATTCTTTATGTGCTGTCTCATAAACAATTTTACATTCAAACCTATCTGAATAATTAACATATACACTACACATTGATTAATCTCTTTTTCTTTGCTTTTTGTTTGATAAGGCTAACCACAAAGTTATTACAAATGATGATAGAGGGAGAGGAAGAGAGAATGGTGGCCTTCTGTGTTGTCCCACCAATCTGAACCATAAACTTTGATAAATGGCAGTGTTTGATTTCATCCCCAATAGCTATAAAGAAGTAATTCACCCCCCTCCTCTGGATTCAACAACATTTACACCAACAGCTTATCTCAGAACTTACTTCAGTTCAGAATCTGGGAGCAATTTGAGTATGTCTTTCTGGCTTGGGGCTTCATAGGAGGAGGCAGTCCAGATGTTATTTACAAATTCACCTAACTCTGGAGCAACTGCCTCCAAGCTCACTTCTGAGGTGGATACTCTGGACAGAGGCCCTGGTTCAGATTTTTCCTGGCATGCTTTCTCTGAACTATTTTGTAAGAGAACGACTCCTCTCAGAAAGAGGGATATTGAAGCACAATAAAAATGGAGCTGCAACATTTTTTATTTTATTTTTTATTCTTTTTACGTACCAAGCACAAATCCTCCTCCTTCCCCTCCTCCACCTCCTGCCACCTCCCCCCTCCCCAACCCAACCCCATCTACTCCTCAGAAAGGGTAAAACCTCCCATTGACAGTCAACAAAGCTTGGCACATTCATTTGAGGCAGGACCAAGCCTCTGCCCTCCCCCAGACACACACACACACACACACACACACACACACACACACACACACAGACACACACACTAAGGTTGAGCAAGGGACCCCACCATATGTAATGGGCTTCAAAAAGCCAGCTCATGTACTATGGATAGATCCTAGTTAGTTCTACTGCTAGACGATACTACAAAACTGTTGCCCACAGGCAGAGGAACCACAGGCAGAATCCCCAGCTGTCAGTCTAGAGTCCCTAAACTCTCACAAGTTCAGGTCAACTGCCTCTGTGAGTTCCTCATCAAGATCTTTGCCATGCCTATAAGGCCTGGGACCAAGGTTGGCAGAGGGTGTCGGGATTGAAACACTTAACAGACTACCATGAGAAGTTAAGAAGAAGCTGCTGCCACCACTGTTTATTACAGAGAATAATGGGCTTATATACCCAAGCCATTATGGGCTAAGCATAGGAGGAAGTCATGCATCACCCACATCTGGGGTCAAGGCACACCTTTACTGCACACCAGAGAGTTTTGAAAATAACCTTGTTTGCTCAACCTCATTTGCACGGAAGTTCTACATCTGGGAGGGAAGAAAGAGATCTGTAAGGGACAAGTACTTATATTTCCCAACAATCTTGACCCCAACTTGCTCATATGATCCCTCCTCCCTCTTCTTGACTGGATTCCTTTATTGCAGCCTGATGCTTGGTTGTGAAATCTGCATCTGCTTCCATCAGTTCCTGGATGAATGTTCTATATAACAGTGAGGGTAGTCAGGGGAAGTCCAGTTAAGGCATCCTCTCCATTATTGCTAGGACTCTTAGCTGAGGTCATCCTTGTGGAGTCTTGGGGATTCCCCTAATATCAGGTTTCTCCAGAGCTCCATAATGGCTTCCTGTATCAAGTTATCTCTTTCCTTGATCTCCCACACCATCCTTCCCCCATATTGACCACCTCATTCCCTTATGTTCCTATTCCTCATCCGGTCTCTTTTACCACCCCACCTCTCAGTTTACCCCGGAGATCTCATCTGTTTTCCACTTCCAAGTGTGATCCATGTGTCCTTCTTAGGGTCTCTCTTGTTACCTAACTTCTCTAGAGCTGTGGATTGTGGTGTGGTTATCCTCTTCTTTACATCTAGTATGGACTTATAAGTGAGTACATACTGTGTCTTTCTGGGCCTGGATTACAAAACTCAAAATATTTTTTATTCTATTTCCAACCATTTGCCTATAAATTCTATGATGTCATTTTATTTTTTAAAACTGCGTAGTACTCCATTGTGTAAATGTACCACATTTTCTTTAACCATTCTTCAGTTGAGGGGCATCTAGTTTGTTTATGAGTAATGCTGCTATGAACATAGTTGAGCAAGTGTCCTTGAGGTATGACTAAACATCCTTTATGTCTATGTCTAAAGGTGGTAATGCTGGATCCTGGATTTCCAGGGTGGCTGTATAAGTTTGTAATCCCACTAGCAGTGGAAGAGTGTGCTCTGCAACATAGGATGTCACCAGTGTTTTTGATCTTAGTGATTCTGACAGGTGTAAGAGAGTATCACAGAGTTATTTTGATTTGCAAACCCCTGGGGACTAAAGATGTTCCACAATTGCTTAAATGTCTTTCCACCATTTGAGATTCTTCTGTTGAGAATACTCTGTATTCTCTGTAACCCATTTTTTAAAATTTGATTATTTGATATTTTGATGACTAGTTTCTTGACTTCTTTATACATTTTAGAGATCAGTTCTCTGTCACATGGGGGTTTGGTGAAGATGTGTTCTTATTCTGTGCGCTATTGTTTTGTCTTATTAACCATGTCCTTTGGTTTATAGAAGAATTTCAATTTCAGGAGGTCCCCTTTATTGATTGTTGCTCTAGGTGTCTGTGCTGCTGGTGTTAGATTTAGGAAGTAGCTTCCAGTGCCAATGCAGTCAAGGCTATCTCCTACTTTCTTTTCAATCAGGTTCATTGTAGATGGATTTATGTTGAGGTTTTTGATCCACTTAGACTTATGTTTTGTGCATGTAGATAGATATGCATCTAGTTGCAATTATATACATGTTGACATCCAGTTATGCCAGCATCATTTGTTGAAGATGCCTTCTTTTTAACATTGTATAGTTTTAGCTTCTTTAATAAAAACTTAGGTGTGTATAGTTGTGTGTATTAATATCAGTGTCTTTGATTCTAGTCCATTGGTCCAGCTGTCTGTTTTTGTACCAATGCCAAGCTGTTTTCATTAATATAGTTCTATAGCAGAACTTGATGTCAGAGATGGTTATGCCCTCATATGATTCTTTATTGTACGGTATTGAGGATTTTAGTTTTTTCATATGAATGTAAGGAGTAGGGTTTTTCCCCGCCACCGGTCTGGTCCCACCACGGCGCCAGCCCCAAATAATACACAGAGAGATGCTGTATTAGATATAATGCTGTTGGCCAGGTACTAGTTTCTTATCGGCTAGCTCTGTCTTAAGTATTAGCCCATTTCTGTTGATCTATGTATTTACATGTGGTCTCATATTACCGGGGAATGGGGCA